>NW_026526721.1:22086254-22576254 GCF_024362965.1 Panthera pardus
CAATCATCACCTCAACAGCCAACATAACCATGGCTGTTTTTTGTGACTTATTTAGTCTTTACATTACTTCCTTGATTTTAGCTATGTGTTCTTATATGTGAGTTCAGTTGGGGAGAATAAACCCTACCATATTTAATTTGTTTATGACATGGGTGTTTAACTTCTAGTTTTCCTCATGTTCTGAAGTTTTAGAGCATCAACTGATATTGAAACAGAGTGATTTAAGGACTTACACCTTCAACCACAACTTTATTCCAGGAAGAAAGAAAAAGTAGAGAACTGGAAAGCCTATGTAAAATAACTATTTTTAGGCATTAGATAACAGGCTTCACAGAGCTGCAATTCCCAAGAGAAGGGAAATGTATGATATGAGCTCTACAATTGCCTTATATTTCTACCTGGAGGTATTTTTCCAGAATACTGGCTCAAGAAGAACCCAAACTGAGTCCAAAAACTTTACTATGTAGAAGAGAAAAATATCAGAGTTCAGGAAGGCTGAGACTTAAGAAGTAGCAAGGCAGAGTTTTGGAAATAACCATCCAGACAGAAAAAAGAGCTATGGAAAGTCCACATAGCAGCTGCCTGGGTGGCTCCGCTGGTTAAGCATTCAAATCTTGACTTCAGCTCAGGCCATGATCTCATGGTTCATGAGTTTGAGCCCTACATCAGGCTCTGCACTTACAGTGTGGACCCAGCTTGGGATTCTCTATCTCCCTCTCTGCACCTCTCCTGCTCACTCTCTCTCTCTCTCTCTCTCTTTCTCTCTCAAAATAAATAAATTAATTTAAAAAAAATTCCACACCGGGCTATCCTGGGTCTTTACCAAAAATCAGTGGCAAGATGGTAAATTTAAAGCTAACCATATTTTAATTGTATTAAATATACATGTTATAAACATTACAGTTAAAAGACAAGTTGAGAACCTGAAAAACAAAACAAAAATAAAACAGGCTCCAGCTATATATTATCTACAAAACAAAATGGCTTGTGCCATCATCTTTTGTACCGGAAGTCATATTCAAATACCGCTTCTAATCTTTGGAAAATAGTGCCCAATATTTTTCCTCATCATTATGCTACATTTTTCTGACCTTACCATTCAATTTTGATAGCAAAAGGATTGTCAAGGTGGCTTCATTATTATACTATCTCTCTTTAAGTCTTATTTCATCATAATGAATACAGAATTATGGGCATTAACATATCCCTTTATGGAATAAATTATTTGTACATAAATCTCTCAGACATAATTAATGTTGTGTTCTAATAAGGGTTAAAGAAAGTTCAGAAAACAAAAAGTATATATATAAAGGGAAAAGAATCCACTTTACCAAACTGATTTTTTTTTCCTTATAATCTTGCTCTATTCTTATGCTTTAAGCACTCAGGCTAGTTGAATTAAAGGATCAGGAAGACGGTGGCAATTCTGTGTTGAGACTTCATCAGTATTTGAAGTACTCTCTGATTCTTATATATTGTGCAGACTTTGGGTTTTCTCTGTGAGTTCAAAATGTCTAAAGATGAGGCTACTTGTTATAGGTGAAAGACACAGTTATAACTACATGTAGGGAAAGGTAGAAAATCGGATGTAATGAAAAAAAATATGGCATCATCTTTTTTATCAAGATTTTTATTAAGTTATGAACCAAAAATTTTTTAAGGTATGCCTTACATAATTAACCTATATTAATATTATTATATCATCTAAGTAACATAAAGATTTCTAACAGAATATGTTCCCTCTTAATTACAATGATTATTTTATAAGAATCCTGTGTTTGACCATAATAGAAATGAATTCTTTTATAGCTCATTGTCTTTTGTCTGTAGTTCGTGTTCTTTTGTTTCAGCATATTTTGTATTCATTTATTTATTTATATTTAAAATAACCTCCAATTCCAGCCAGAGATTCAAACTTTCAAAAAGAATTTAATAGTTATATTATTAGCTGTGCATGACCTGCAGTGCTGAAGCAATGAGATTTAAAGGTTCGGTAAATTAATAGGAAAATAAAGTTCCAAAGCATAAGACAAAACTGTAAGTTCTAACATGTAAGTAATTTCCTTTGTTTGGCTGCCTACTGGAAGAGGTTTGCCTTACTAGTCTTTACAGACAAAACTCAGGTTAAAAGAGTTCCTTTTTATTTGAGTATTTTAAGAAATTAAATTATCGTGTAAGGTGCTCCCTCAGAGAATGTCCTTACTTTTTGTTAGCGTTCTCTCTCTTTCATGACCTTTGAAAACATTTTGCTTTTCAGACATACCTTTCCTCCAACTGTTCTCTAGAAAATAGATTTAAAGTTCAGCTGATGGTGATCAGCTAATAAGAAATACTTTTCAATGTCAGATTGAAATTGGAGAAGCATATTAAAGTGTATTATGATTTTAGATATATTTTTTCCTCAGAAGCTAAAGCATTTTTCTCAAGCCTTCTGTTTTTTTCTTCTTAAAAATCAAATAAAAAACTCTTCTCTCTATAGAGTTTTTGAGTGGATTAAATAAGGTACTGTGTACATTGACTCCTAATATAGGACCTGATTTATGGCCTTAGAAATAAATAAATATGGTAATCTTTTCTTCCTTTACTCAAACTGTGGTTATTTATGTGCATGCTTTATCTTCCCTAGAATCATAATCATGAGATTATATGCAACATATCTATTTTATTTGCACAATTTCTCAAAACTAATGAAATGGTACATTTAATCCATAAAGTACTCAATAAACGTTTATTGGTGAATGTGGAATATTACATTTGTTATGAGCTTCATTGGTAACCAAATGGTCACAAATTCATTATTTATATTGATTATTTGATAAATCTTTTGAGGAGGGCATCTTTATTCCCATTTCACTGATGAATAACGAGGGCTTTCAAAGGTTAAGTAGTGTGCTAAACAAAGTCATACACTTAGGACATAAGTAATGTTTCAAAGTATAGAAAATATCTTCGCATTTTATCATTTTGATTACATGGCTTATAAGAAATTAATGTCAGCACAAGTGTGTAACATACTATTTTAAAATAATATGACAAGGATAAAATGTGTTTTATTTCATTATTAATAACTGTAGTCTACATTATTTTACAGTAAATCACAGGACAGAAAAAGCCAATGGACAGCTTATCCTGTAACATCAGAAGGTGGTCAGCTTGATAGGATTTTACTAAAACCACTTTACAGGAAGCACTAATAAAAGGGCTGTTATAGAGGTGGTGTTTAGTACATAGTTGTAGAATGAATGAAAAAAATGGAAAATACCCTAAATTTCATATTCTGAAGTAAAACCACCACTAATATCTGCATCATTTGGTAATCAAATTCTCAAAGGCTTTCTAGAGTATGCTGCCCACAAAATATATTTTTCTTCTTTGAACTTCCACTAACTTTTGACTTGCTGTTTACTTCATGCTCCTAAAGCTATAAAGGATAAAAATAATCTAGTAAATAATGTGCAAAATAATCACATTCAAGAATTTTAGAAGATAGAAGAGACAAACATTGAATACAAAGTTATCATCATTAAATTATCAAACATTGTAATACTATACCAATACGATGCTGTTATTTGGATATCCCCAAATAAATGTCACAGGGTACATCCCCACACACATACAGGAAAATCTAGGCAAGTTTACTTTTCAAGAATAAATGAGTTAGATATGTTACAAATATATGCCAATTCACTTTATTGATTGACAAAAAAAGAATGTTTTGTCTTGTTTCTATTTTGCTGTTTTCTGCAGGTGTTTTAAAACTAGAAAACATGTTAAAATGTTGGTAGCATAATTTAACCCCTGCATACCTGAAGGTTAGGGATTCTTTTCTATTCTATTCACTGCCCTGTGCTCCATATCTAAGACTTCTGGTTTCAGCTCCAATATTTAAAGAGCTCGAAAGTCATCACATTTTTACAACAATAAAAAGCTTATTAACCTCCATATCTATTACCTGATACAACATGCTTGGCTTTTAATAAAAACTTACAAGACATGCTAAAAGGCAAGAAAAACACAATCTAAAGAGACAAAGTAAGAAGCCATCAGGACCAGAAGTGAGACTGATGTCGGAGTTATCAGACAGGAAATGTTAAATAACTATGTATAATATTTTAAAGCTCTATTGAAAAGTGGGAACAAAATGAAATAACTGACAGGTAATATAAAAGATAGAAGCTCTAATAGAGAATAAAAAGTAAATTTCTGACAGAAAGAAGGATTGCTTTTAGAATGTTAAGGAAAGAATAAGTGACTTTGAAGATATGTCAATAGAAACATTTGAAATTTAAATTCAAAGAGAAAAAGAATGAAAAGTGAAACGAAGCATTCAAGAACCATGTGGCAATTTTAAAAGATATAATATATGAATAATTGGGATACCAGAAGAAGAAAGAATGAACAGAAAACATATACTTGAAGTTATAATAATTCAGAACTTTCCAGAAGTAATCTCAAACACTAATTCAGAAATCCAGAAAAATCAGAGAATTCCAAACAGGATAAACACCAAAAACAAAACAAAGCAAAACAAAACACTCTAGAGGTAGGTTATATTCAAATTGAAGTGAATCAATGACAAAGAGAAAATCTTGAAAGAAGACAGATATCTAAGGGACAAAGAGGATAAGAATTAGTGCAGACTTTTCATCTGAAACCACACAAGCAAGAAGACAGTGGAGTGAAATACTTTAATGTTGACAGAACACAAAAAAACAAAAACAAAAAACCACTATTCTAGAATTGTATAACCAGTAAAGTATCCTTTAAAAGCGAAGGAGAAAAACAAAACTTTCTCAGAGAAACAAAATCTTAGGAATTCATTCCCAGCATTCCTTCCCTGAAAGAAATGTTAAAAGAAGTTCCTTTCGGAGAAGGAAAATGATATAGCTTATTGACTCAGATCTACAAAAGGGAAGAAGGAGTGTCTGAGAAAGAATAATTGAAGGCAAGGTAAAATCATTTCTTTTTCTCATTATTAGTTACCTAAGAGGTAACTCTTGAAAAAAATAACAACGTATTGGGGGATCATACGGAAAAGTGAAATGAATACTAACGGTAATGCCATAAAGGACAAGATGGAGGACTTTAATAATTGGTACATATTGACTCAGTGCTATCAATATCAATTTTAAACATGAATGGTTTAGAATGTAACCATATTTGGAAGATATATGGATCCTAATCCAATATGATTGGCATCCTTATGAGAAGTGGAAAATACCATGTGACAACAAAAGCAGAGATTGGGATCATGAAAGTGCAAGCCAAGGAGCACCATGGGTCGAAGACAACCCCTGGAAAGAAAAAGAAAAGAAAGATTCCTTTCAGAGTCTCAGAAGGATCATGGTCTTGATGGAATCTTGGGCTCCAGAACTGTGACAGAATGCATTTCTTCTTCTTTTTTTTTTTAATGTTTATTTATTTTTCAGAGAGTGAGACAGAGCGTGAGCAGGGGAGGAACAGAGAGAGAGGGAGACACAGAATCAGAAGCAGCCTCCGGGCTCTGATCTGTCAGCACAGAGCCCAAGGTGGGGTTCAAACCAAGAACCGTGAGAACATGACCTGAGCCGAAGTTGGACACTTAACCAGCTGAGCCATCCAGGCACCTCAACAGAATGAATGTCTGTTGTCTTAAACAAAAACACACAAATAAAAGAATGGTTTAAATCAGTTAAAAGGAATAATTTGTCAGAGTGGATAAAAAACAGAAGATTCGTCTCTTTGTGCATGAGAAGCCCACATTTAATACAAAACTCAAATAGGTTTAGGGTTAAGATTTTGAGAAAGATACATGATGCTAACACAAGTCAAAAGGAAGCTGGAATAGTTGTACTAATTACAGACCAGAAAAAGTAGGCGGTTATAAAGGTATCAATGCTCTAAGAAAGCATAACAATTTTAAATGTGTATGTACCTAACAAGAAAGGGCCAAATTATTTGAGACAAAACTGATAGAACTGAAAGACTAATAGAGAAATCCATTAATGCAGTTGAAGGCTTAAATCAATACCTTTCTTTCAGTAATTGATAGGCCAATCAGGCAGTTAATCAATAAAGATAAGGTTGATCTGAGCAGTACTATCAATCAACATGATTTACTTGATATTTATAAACTCTTCCATTGGAATAGTGGCAGAATATACATTCTTCTCACACTCTGATGGAGCATTCACCATGATAGACCAAATTCTGCATCATAAGACATCTTAACAAACTGAGATAAAGAAAAATCATACAAAGTATTTCTCAGTTCACAATGGAATTAAGCTAGAATTTAATATGAGAGATGGAATATCCTCAAATATTTGGAAAGTAAACACTATGTTTCTAAATAACGTATTGGTTAACAAAGAAGCCTCAATTAAATTAAACTTATTTAGAATTAAATGAAAATAGAACAAATCCGAATTCGTAAATGCAGCAAAAGCAGTGTTCAGGTGGAACTTTATAGCACTGAATTCATATACTGGAAAAAATTGAAAATCAATAAACTAATCCTCCATGTTAGAAAATTAGAAAAAGAAGAGCGATTTAGTCTCAAAGGAAGGATAAGAATAATAAAAAGCAGAGCAGAAATGAATTAGACCTAAAACAGGAAATCAATAGAGAAAATAAAGAAAATCAAAAGCTAGTTCCATAAAAAGATGGTGACAATGGATAAAATACTAGACAAGCTAACCAAAACAAGTGAGAGTTATGAGAAGGAGAGAGAAAGGGAGGGAGTTGGGGAAGGAGGGGAAAAGAGTGGGGCAGGGGAGGAGGACAGGAGGGAGGAAGAGAATGAGGAGGAGAAAGAAGGAGGAAGAGAAGGAGGAGGGGTTGGGAATAAAGAAGAAGATACAAATTACTAACACGAGAAATAGTCAATCAGTACTGATCCCATGGACATTAAAAAGATAATAAAGGTATACTATGAACAATTCTGTGCCCATAAATTTGATAATTTAGATGAAATGGATCCTCACATAAAAAATAAAAACCACCAAAACTCACACAGGAGAAATATATAATTTAAATAGCACTCCCCCAACTTCGTATGTTGAAGTCCTAACTGCCAGTACCTCAAAATGTGACTGTATCTGCAGATAGAGTCTTTAAAGAAGTAATTAAGTTAAAATGAGGTCACTTAGGTGAGCCCTAATCCAATATGACACATGTTGTTATAACAAGTGGAAATTAGGACACAGACACACACAGAGGGAAGGTCATAGGAAGATACACAGAGCCGATTGCCACCTACAAGTCAAGGAGAGGAGCCTCGGAATAAAACCAACCCTTCCAGTATCTTGATATTGGACTTCTAGCTTCCAGAACCATAAGGAAATACATTTCTGTTGTTTAAGACACTCAATCTGTGTACATGGTTATGGTAACCCAGGAAAACTAATACACAACCCAATTAAAACACAGGCAAAAATCTAAACATAACCACTCATCAATGAATATATGCAGATGGCAGATATGCATATGAGAAAGTGATCAATGCCATTTCTCATTAGGGTATTGCTAATGAAAACAACAGTGGAATATGACCACACAACTATTAGAATGACCCAATCCCAAATACCTGGCAACAACAACACACACAATACTGCTGATTCAGTGTCAGTGGGAATGCAGGCTACCTTGTGAGACATTTCAGCATTTTCCTGAAAATAGTCTTACCTTACAATACAGCGATTGTGCTTCTAAGTATTTACCTAACTGATCTGAAAATGAATCCCGACACAAAAACCTGCATGTTAATGTTGACAGTTTTATCCACAATAGCCAAAAACTGGAAGCAACCATGATGTCCCTCAATAGATGAAAAGATAAAGAAATTGTGATACATCTGCCAATGAGCTATTATTCAGCAGTTAAGTGAAGTATCAAGCCACAAAAAGATTTGAATGAATCTTTAATGCGTATTGCTAAGTGAAAGAAAACCAGTCTGAATAGGCTACATAATGTATGACTCCAATTATATGACATTCTGGAAATGACAAAACTATAGAGATAGTATTTAAAAAAAATCAGTAGTTGCCATGGTTGCAGGTGAGGAGGGAGCGTTTAGGTGAAGTGTGGAGGATATTTTAGGGTGATAAAACTATTCTGTAGGACACTAATGGTGGATACATGACACTGTATTTGTCAAAGCTCATAACATTTTGAAGCATAAAAAGTTTATCTAATGTATTGAAATTAAAAAACAAATTAGGATACCAGGGGACCTGGAGATGGAATGGAGAATGTCATAAAACTGTTACAAATGTGTGTACAGTCTGATTGAAAGTGATGAGGAAGGAGGTGCTGACCTAAAGAATTCCTGAAATAAGTAGAGTCTGTTAGACTAAAGGTAAAAGGAACTAATCACTACATTCTAGTTGTTAAAGCTGTGTCCATGAGGATATTGGTTAAAAATTCTGATACTGCTCTATGTGTAGAATGGAACTGATCAATTCAATAAATCAATGACAGATGGTACGATTTGAGTTTCTTACAGCTGGAGTGGAGGTTTACAGATACGTTAGGAGAGGAGGCTGAAAAAATCCATGTGGTAATGAATTGTAGTTAGACTTCTACTAACTCTTGTATAAGTAGATATGTTTACTTATCTAAATATTTACAGTATATGCACAGTTTAGTATTCACACATATACTTCCTTATTCTCTCAGTTGAGAGGGCGTAGAAGCAATGACATCCCAGTAGCAATGAGTACACTGAGATATCAGATCTTGATTTCAAATACCATTCTCTAGTAAAAGGAGCTGGGCGTCTTAGAAAGAATGCCTGATTCTAAGAGTGAGGCGGAGATATCCAAAATAAGCCTGGAGTATCTTGTAGTGCCAGAAACTAATAAAATGCTTGAAAAAACCCTAGATCCATGTAATGATAGATGTATATCAAAGAGACACAGGACCCAATAGAAATACTTTTGTGGTGAAATCTGTAACAACTGAAGCAAAAATCAGCAATGTAGTATTGTATTATAGCCCAAGGGAAAAAAATAAATATGGATGATACCCTGCAGATATAAATGAGTGAATGAGAAAGGGAGGAGCGGAGGAAGAGAGGGAGGGAAGGAAGAAGAAGGAAAGGCAAATGTCTGATGAGTCAGAATTTCAAACAGATGCTCTGCTCTTGAAAAGGGGGACCATAACTTCCATCCCTTAAGTGTGAGGAACACATAGTGACTTTCTCTCCAAGAGTACACCACAGAAAGCAGTGAAAGGAAGAGTACCTTTCCAGTGGAGAAACTGACAAACAGTTCTTCGGCCAGATGGTCAAGGATACTATCAGCAATAATAATTCAGGTTGATAGTATGTACTCTTGATATGATATCATGAAAATGGCTCTTTTCTTTTATCATCCTCCTAGTAAAATTATATAACACTGGACTATTCATGAGAAAAATATCAGAAAATTTCCAATTGAGGGACATTCTACAAAGTAAGCAAACCGTACTCTTCAAAACTGTCAACGTCGTCAAAAACAAGTCTGAGAAACTGTCACAGCCAAGAGGAGCTTAAGGAACATGGTGATTCAATCTAATGTGGCATCCTGAATGGGATTCTAGGACAGCAAAATGGAACTAGGTAATAACTAAGGAAATCTGAATAAAGTAGGGAATGTAGTTAATAATAATACACCTATATCAGCTCACTAATTATAACAATGTATCCTACTGATATAAGATGTCCTAAAAACTTGAGAGTCTTTCTTCATCACTGCCAAACTTTGTGGTGAACCTGAAAAGTTTGCCTTTTCCTAGTTCATTAAAAAACTTAAAGGAGGATTGCCACACTTTAAGCAGGCAAAGAAGGTACTTTTTTTCTTACATTTTTATAAGTCTTTATCACAAAGCTTTAAATCATATGCCTGCTGACAGAGGTTCTTTTTAATAGTACATCAGTTAAATAAAGATAGATATTACCCTGAAGGTGTTATTTACATAATATTACATTGTATCGGTGTGATGCTTGTAATATCCAAAGTGCTTTTACATTCATTCCTTCATTCAATTACAAAATTAGTATTTCAAAAAGTCAGCAGTCTTCAGAACTATTTCCATTTACATGGTGGCCTTTCAACACATTATCCCTATATACAGAAATGGTCCTTTTAATGTGGATGCTGTGTTGTGATTCTCATAACCTTCCTCCTGGGTAGACACTCTAGTCCCAGGCATTGGGAGTGTTTACTGCTGACATCACAGGGAAATGCAGTCTCCACAGGGGAGCTGTCACCCTCACATTGTGCTCCCTCATGGGGGAAGTCTACATCCTTTTAGAAATCCATTTATGATTAAAAATTCCAGGCCCATTTGCTCAATAGGAAACATTCTGAAGTCACATCACAATTTTAATTATTTCTGTAGGATTATCTGGATCCTCTTTGTAACTGCACCTTAGTTCAACATTTCGGTTCTTTCAATTCTACTTCCCTCAAACCCTGACCGTGGTTATAAGAGAACTCTGCAATAAACCCCCTGCTTCCCAGATTCATAGTCCGATGTCTGGGAAAACCCTCCCAAAGACCAGACATTCAGGCAGCACACCTGATTATCCAATTTGTGCAGGAATACAAGTGGCCCAAGGGAAGAAGAAATGCCTGTGGATAGTGAGAAATAACTTACATGATTGGTGAAGAACCTGCATGGAAATATTTGGAGGTTAAGTGTTTATACCTGTGGAAGCAACATGAAGGAGGATCTGTGTGAGTCAGAACAAGTTATGAAGCTCTTTGAATTGCATTTTAACTCAACCAGTAAACACCCACTATAGAAAAATTAGTCACTAAACAACCACATAGAAACAATGACTTGGCGATTTCTATTTAGCCATGCTGTTGTTGGCTACCCCATAGCCCAAGATGCATACGTGGAGTAGACAAAGTATCAAACAGAGGCTATTCATAGTTCAAAAAGCATATCTTCCTACTCATGAAAGCTAATTTAGTTAATGCTGCTACTGGAATAACAAATCTCCAAGAAACAGAGACTGATAGTTCTTTGATATGGGACCATTTTTTTAAGGAGAACTTCCTGCTGTATTCAATGAATATTTGATTACATTGGATACTCCCAATCTGGAAGCAGACTTGATTTTTCATTATTATAATACAGTTTTGCATTGTCTTCTATTCAAAGACTTGGCCCCTAATACTACAAAAATAATTTGTTGTAAATTTGAACCCCCAATTTGGTGATCTTGCAAAACCATTCTTTAGAGCAAAAGAACTATTTTACAGCAAAGGAAATGTAACAGTAGGGATATGACCATGGGATCCATTAATCCTATCATATACTACGCTGCCAGAGATCAATAGGCAAGGAAAGGAGCCAACATATTGTCAAGAGTAATTGACCCTGATCATGGTGGTGGGGGGAGTGGGGGGATAGGGTTGCCATTATTCTACTGATCCAAGGTAGTAATTTAAGAAATTATCCTGTACCTACATTTCTACTTTACAATAAATTACTGCCATTTGTACGTATTTTCCTAGAGATTCTCTTCTATTCCATTATTTTGTGTGCCTTTTTGCTGATACTACATTTCTTTATTTACTGTAGATTACAATAAACTTTGTCATCTAGCAGAATATACCTCCCACTTTGTTCCTCTTAAGATGTGTTTTGGTTTCTCTTGATCCTTTTTAATTTCTTAAATATTTTTTTAATTTTTTTTGTTTATTTATTTATTTATTTAGGGGGAGAGAAAGAACCAGTGGGGGATGGGGGGAGAGAGAAAGAGGGGGGCAGAGGATCTGAAGCAGGCTCCACACTGATAGCGAGGAGCCTGATGCAGGGCTCTAACTCATGAACCAAAAGATCATGACCTAAACCGTAAATAGACTCTTTTAAGAGGAGATTGGCCTGGCTGGCTAGTTAAGGGTGCCCGGAATGAAAATTATTGGAACAACAGAAACAAGGAGTTCTAGGTAGACATATGGATGATCTTTATCGCCTTTTAACACTCAGCAGAGAGGATATTAACACAGTACAGGCAGTAAACAACCAAGTAAAAAAGATAGCCAGGAAAGTTCATGTCATCCATTGTCATTTTAGTCATTGGTGACACTAATATTGGCATGATGAGCACATGAACAACGTGGCATTAGTGGTAGAGATGGAGACTAAGCATGAGAACCCGTGCATGACTGTTCTGGCTATTGACCACTAATGTCTGTTCCGGCCACAAGAAAAACCAAGGTTCCAATCTCAAGAAGATGAGATGACCTTTTAGTGACATGTTACTTATACCAGTTCTTTCCACTCTGGACTGGTGAGCACTTTATTCTCATAAGAAAACACATAAGGGTGCCTGGGTGGCTCAGTCGGTTAAACATCTGACTCTTGATTTCGACTCCAGTCATGATCTCACGATTGTGAGATTGAGTCGTATGTCAGACTCTGCACTGGGTGTGGAGCCTGCTTAAGAGTCTCACACTCCCTCTCCCTCTGCCTCTCCCCTGCACACACACATGCTTTCTCTCACTTAAAAAAAAAAAAGAATACACATAAATTTTGCATAGTGGTTTTCTTTTCTCACATGCATATCCTTAGCCAGTACCAATATCTGAGTGTTACTAGCCTGAGATCTCATATAATATCACATAAAACTACAGTAAATGTATTAGGACAAAGAATGAGGGGAGGGATTTTATGACTATGGTACTCACTGATCATATCACACCACCCAGAAGCTTCTACACTGATAAGCACTGTAGTAGCCTGTTGACTGGACAGATGAAGTACCAATCTGGAGTTAATACTGGGCAAGGATGGAATGCCATCCTTCCGGATAAGGAATGCACATTGAAACAAAGACATTGTGTTCTCAGTAGACAGCAACCATGGGTCTGGGGTTAAGTTACAGAAACATGAGTGCCCCCACTTATCACTCCCAGTGCCCCACTGGGTTTGTGTTACTTATTACTACATTTTGGAGTTCTGCAGGAGTAGAGGTATTAGTCTCTAAGTGGGGTATATTTTCTTCAGGATACAGAGCAAAAGTTCATTTAATTATATTTTATGACCAGTGCCTATATACCCATATACCTTGGGTATATGGATCTGTAAGTAAAAGAGAAATCACTGGCTTGGTAGGGATACCTGACCAATCATCAGGAGGAAATAGGGTTGCTCTTGCACAGAGAGAGCATGGAGAGATATATGTGGAAACCAGGTGATTTACTTGAAGCCTTCCCTTAGCTAAAATATTCATCACGGAAATGGACAGGTAAAGCAACCAGTAGGGATTATGGTGATAAGAGGCTAGGGCTCTTCATGAATCAAGATATAAGTCACCACACTAGGTAGGCAACTGAGGCCAAAACAGGAGCTTAAAGTGAAGAGAATCTAGAATGGATGATCAAAGAGGAAGATAAACAGAATCAGTTATAGTTCCGAGACCACCTACAGTGTCAGAGGTAAAGTTAATGTCACAGACTTCCTTCTTCTAAGTTTTCCTTAGGAAGATATGCCACCATATATGTGGTGGAGTGGATCCTTGAATGTTTATGCAGAATAGGAGATGATTGGCCCAAGGATTAGATTGCAGTTGACATGAAGATGTACTGTCATTTTCCTTCTTTAAGGGAAAACATTTTCCATGGTTCTAGGGAGTTCAGTCAGTAGAAGCCTCTAACCAACCATCAGTCAGTTCAGGATCTTCCAAAGCTGCAGATACCTTTCTTGCCTAAAGTCACATCCTTGCCACGGTCTGACCTAGGTGGTGATATAAAGGCTAGTTTGGCCTCATGGGGGATGACTGTCATATGCGAATCTCAATCCATGCTCTCTGCTGGTGGTTTGTACATTTTCCACAGCTCTGATTTGTCCTTTTACGCATCCTACTTTTTCTCACTCTTTTCACAGGTGTTGACCCTAATAAATATCTTAAACTCCTAATTCTGGCTTATCTCCTTCTGGAGATACCCACCATTAGGTATTCACTAAAAGAAGGCAACAAATCACACTTCTTTAAAGACAATTACTATTGCCACAAAGCAATATGGTCTGCTCATTTTTTTTCTAAGATTTTTCTAGGCAGAGAGAATTCCAAACAAGCATCAGATATACTGGCTTTCTAAAGGTAAGCCCACAACTTCTACATTTTAGGAATAAATAGACTATAGATGCAAATTTGCTTGTTAACAAAACCCAACATTCACTTCTAACATAGCTCAGAAAAATAAGTGCCTGGGAAGAAAATTTTAACATATTTGATGCTTTCAACAGCTTAAATTTGTATGTGATACATTTAGCACCAAATATCAACACTAACACTTATCTGAAAAAGCATAAATACATTTCTTGAAAACCCTTCCCCTTCATTACGATTCATTTAGAGCAATATAAAAGTATTGGGCTATAGAAGAAAAATTCAAATGCTCAATTTAACACATTTAAATTCTTAGATGGTTTTAGTACAACTTACTTTATTTTTGTATAGGCATATAAGAAAACATGTTACTTCATGAAATTGATTTTGCAGTTATTAAGTGTTCTTTCACCCTTTTTCACACCAATGTTAATTACTCGTAAAGTAAAAATTTGATCTTTGACAATATTACAATTCCTTCTAAATATTTATGTCTGCCACGTGTATTTATTCTCCTTTAAAAGAGCAAGCCGGAAAGGTGCCACCAAAGTGTTGCATCTGATTCAAATGGTATATTGAAGATGTGTAAGACTAGAAGTCAACATTTTTCAACAGTACGTTCCTTTTGATATTTAGTAGTTATACATTTGTCATTGTTTCTTTAGTGTTTCCTAATGTGTTTCATCAATGTATTCCAAATTTTAAAAAAATACACTAAAATTTGTATTTTTATTTTGGGTCAGGGAGTGAAATTATTTGAATTACATTTTGCCCTGGTTTCTTTGTCATTTTCCTATATTTAAATATGTATTTAGTATAAAACTAAAGTGAGCAGTATTTTTGTTTTATAAAGCCCAAATATATTATAAAAGTGAACATATACAAAGAACATTCATAGAACTTCAGCTCCTAGGTATAAACACCATATTGATTTGTTCATATGTGTAAGGCAACCAGATGTTCAAAACAACAGGTTTTGTAATTTCAAAAACAAAAGTCACAAAATATCAATACGCATCAATTATAGGGTTGCCAGTAGATTGAAATATACTTATAGACTTGATTTCTATGCAATAATGAAAAAGAACAGGGTACAGACATATACGTTAGGACGGATATATTGTGATTTGGGAGAAGAAGCCAAGTTATAGGCAAATCTACAGAGTATGTTCCATTCCTAGGGAGTCCACAGAAAGGGAAAAACTAAGCAAACAAGCAAAACCTACAAAGAGAAACAGGACAGTAATTAACGTATAGAGAGTCGGAAGTTGATCCCCTCTTGGAGAAAAGGAAGGTGATGTGGTTTTAAAGGATCATGCAGGAGACTCCAAAAGTTCTAGTGTTGTTTTCTTAAGTATAAACGTGTTACTCAGATATTTATCTATCACTTTCAATTGTGTATATATGCTTTAATATGTGAAATAAAACAATAAAAATACAAATGATGGCATTTTATTGGAAAAAATTCTGAGCACTTGTAGTTCATTTATTTAATAAATGTTTATCGACAATTTCTAGGTGGCAGGCACTGTACTAGGTGTTGGGGATAATAGTGAATAAGGAAATTAGGAAACCCGTTTCTTAAAGAAACTGATTTTAATTGGATCATGAGTCATGTAACAAGTTAATGAAATTACATTGTTACCATGACTATGCTGGGTGCTGTATAGTGTAGAGGCAGGCAAGTGAAACATTGTAAATGAAGAAGTCACTCTAACTGTGGTAGCAGACACACTTCTACTATACTAGTAAGACACATCTTACTAATATAGGGAGACATCCCTGTAAAAAGATACAGTAAAATTTCCAGGCAAATAGGTATGAGAACTTAAGGACATTAGTTCATGAGTTCGAGCCCCGTGTTGGGCTCTGTGCTGACAGCCCAGAGCCTGGAGCCTGTCTT
The DNA here is from genome assembly GCF_024362965.1 of Panthera pardus. Lineage (NCBI taxonomy): Eukaryota > Metazoa > Chordata > Mammalia > Carnivora > Felidae > Panthera > Panthera pardus. The sequence continues at coordinate 22,102,247 of NW_026526721.1, forward strand.
GGATTCTGTGTCTCTGTCTCTTTCTGCCTCTTCTGCACTCACGCTCTGTCTCTCTCTGTCTCTCAAAAATAATTAAAAGTTTAAAAAATTTTTAAAAAAATGAATAGTGAAAATGGATTTTAGGGAATGTGATTAGAAGTTAGTTTGGGACATAGAAGCCAGGTTCAGACAGTGATGATGGATTTTGATTTATTTGAAAGATCTATAAATGGTTACATTTTTGTTTTATTTTACTATTATTCATAAAAAAGGAATAAACAAAGAGATGAAAAATATCCTACTGTATTTAGATGAAAGTATTGTGAGCCAATTGACATACTTTGTGTTATATTTTCAACATTTCAATTTCTTGACAACAGTAAACTCATCCAAAAGTTCTCATTTGAAATGGAGAAATACTGTTGCCTGAAGCATATTTAATTTCCTACACTGGTTTCCGCTGGGATTTGTCAAGCTTTTTCACTGACTCCAATATCTCTGATGTTCAATTATGACCAATGTTTTGATGTTCCCTTAATGTCTGAAAACTATAAATCACAAGCAAATAAATGAAGCACATTTGAATGAGGCCTAAATTTTGAAACAATATATTCATAAAACATCTATGAATAGAATAATAGTCTGCCGACCCAGTGTAATAGATGGCTATTCAAATAATTTAAAGATCTGAGAAAATATTCAGAACAACACAAATGGAATTTGTGATTTTATTGAAAATTGAAATATTACAATTAATTTTTAATTTATCAGGTTTAAGATATAAGCAATCAGATTTTTTTCCTTTATAACTTGAAATTTGACAATCAAAACCTGGTTCAAAACACATATTTCTGTCTTTGTGTGCTGTACACAGTTAGATTGGTATTCAGTGCAAGCTGGCCCTAGTTTAGGGAGGATGGTTTTAACTACCACCCCATTAGCTGTTTACTCTGTAGTTTAAGTGATAACTCATACTTGGGAACTTATCTGACATATATAGACATAATTTTCAAGAGAAAAAAATAACGTAAACTTTTGTAGAATCTCTTATGGCCATCTTGGTTAAAAAGACAATTGACTTTGGGGCGCCTGGGTGGCGCAGTCGGTTAAGCGTCCGACTTCAGCCAGGTCACGATCTCGCGGTCTGTGAGTTCGAGCCCCGCGTCAGGCTCTGGGCTGATGGCTCGGAGCCTGGAGCCTGTTTCTGATTCTGTGTCTCCCTCTCTCTCTGCCCCTCCCCCGTTCATGCTCTGTCTCTCTCTGTCCCAAAAATAAATAAAAAACGTTGAAAAAAAAATTTAAAAAAAAAAAAAAAGACAATTGACTTTTATGTTTGGTAATGATCCGTGATCCTATTTAGGTGTGTGCCTTGAAATCTACTTAAAATATTTTTAACAAGATTCCCAGAAATTCAAATCCAGATAAAGTCTTCTGGCTAATCATAAAAAAGAAAAAAATCTAAAATCTTATTGCCACCATTAAAAAGTTAATCCAGTAGCTATTTAGAAAAATAAACTTGAATAGGTCAAGTTGAGAAGCTATGAACTGATGTTTGTATTACAGTGTTTGTAAATCAATTTGGGTAATACAATAGCTATATATCATCTTGGTAGGAAATGATTTTTTTTTCTTTCTTCTCCCTCTACATCTTTGTCTCTTTCTTCCTATCCTCTTCCTCTTCCATAGTCTGTTATACTCTGATTCAGAGAAATAATATTCTGTGTTAATTTCCCATTTGGAAACTTCCCCTCCTCATCTGGAAGTAGTGGAGCATCTGACTTATGAATGCCAAAACAATAATATTAAAGAAGATTCCAAAAAAATTTTAACTTACTTTGAAGTATGAAGAGATCATCTTCCAAGAAAACTGAGATATAAAAACTCAAATCCATGTTTACATCTGGTTTATTCTCTTCAGTGTGGAGATCTTCGATTTTTCTTCTGTATTTCTAGAATTTATGTGTGGCTTTTTTATAAGATATGTGACATATTGGTGAGCCGCATTGCTATTAGACTTTTTTTTTAACAGAAAGAATAAAATATATAGTCTTTCACTATAACACAGGACTAACAGCGTATGAATCACTTAATAGTTGCCCATCCCCCTTTCCATGCCTGCTCCAAAGATTACTTTTCTCCTTCCCTCTCCTGAGGTTTTTGAAGAAACATCTGAGCCAAAAGAGTTGATCATATTAACTTGGAAATTAGCATAGAATATAACTTCTCTGAATCAAAGTATAAATTTTTCCTGCTTTTCAATTCCCTGGAACCCCAAGTGTGACTTTTAGTCTAAGCTATTGGGATAATTATCTCAATCCCTCATTTCTCCTGGTTATGAAAATTCAGCCTGGGTGTTTTATATAAACGAGAATACGGAATTGAGCTGTTAAATGAATATAAGCTCGGGCCATTTAAAAATTTTAATAGAATTATTTGGTGTGTGCACTTAATACTACCAGACCCTTCTATCCATTTCTATAAGTGCAACTACGAATCACTTATATTAGAACGAACTGATATGTCAATAGCATCATCTTTAAACTCTTGGGGCTTGTATCTAAGCATATGAGGTACTTAATTTCATGCTCTAATAAAATTGTTGATTTATATTCTCTACTAACTAATCCTTCTAACTGCGTTTAATAATAATTAAATTGTATGGTGTTTTCCAAGAAGACAATTTTAAGCTGTCATTGAAAAGAGAAAAGATTTGCATGCATAAATGTAAATTGGCTCTGTTGTTTATTAATATAGCTAACATTTCTCACTAACTTGAAATACACCAATGTATAATGTAAGGATATAGGAGCTTAGAAATTTTTCAGAGTTAGCTTATGCTCTATACTTCCATTATGATTCAAGTGCAGAATTTAAATAAACCAACTTAGAACTTCCATTATTTTCTTTGACAAAGCAAATCACACCATTTGCAAATGATGATGCATTTATATACTTTTACATAACTCCAACCAAACAAAACTGCTTAATGTGTAATTCATGCCCTCAGTTTGATCTTTTAAAAATGTTAATCCCATAGTAATATTGTGATTGTTATTTAATTACTTGATTTTTTTTCATCTTTGAATTTATAGAGTTCTAGCTCCATAATAATAATTTAATAAGACCAAAACGCATGATTTTAAGAACATAATTTCAAACATGTGTTGAGCAATATAACAAAGAATAGTGAGTAAATTACTTTTCTAGAGTGTAATTCATTAAAAAGTTTTAGGTATGTTGTGCATTTATTTCTACTTATAATTTTAATAAATTGTATTGAGTTAAGGGGGGACCTAGTAATGTCTATATGTTGGAAAAAAATATCATTTCAAATACCTGCTTTGGAAATAATTCAAACATCATGTCTACTACCATTTTCACCTAAATCAATTGTGTGAGTGTGTGTGTGTGTGTGTGTGTGTGTGTGTGTGTGTGTGTTTTCCCTTATGGCATACTGTTTTAGATACATGGGTGTGAAGACAGTGACTTTATATGTATTTCCTGCTTTTTCTTTGGACCATCTGCTGCAATTCACTTGTGATTTAGCTTAATTTGATTTTCATTATAGTCTATATTCTCCTCTAATTTCTGGTGATCTTAGCTAACAGCTCATGATAAAGAGTAAGACACTAAGCAAGACTACTGTTCACTTCTACATGCACAGCAAGGCTTTAATTTTTCTTTACTGTTTATCATTCATTTTTGAGAGAGAAAGAGAGAGAGAGAGAAACAGACGGAGCATGAGCGAGGGAGGAGCAGAGTGAGAGAGAGAGGGAGACAGAATCTGAAACAGGCCGCTCAACAGAGGGAGCCACCGAGACTCTCCAGCAAGGCCTTAATCTAAGGGTGATATTACTGGATTTTCTTTTGGGAGAACAAATGCCATTATTTAGATGTCTTTTCTTGGTACTTTTAGTTTTTCTTATAGAGAAATCTATCATTCTTCTTAATAAGGGGTGAAAGTTTGAGTGTAAGAGTCCTGGGGGCATGGCAAGAGAATAGGGATGGGAGAATGGCCACATCATTCAATAAATACATTTTCTTCTAGTTCTTCTGTTTTCCATATGGTGTTCCCACCTCAACTGTGCCTGATTTCCTTAAGGCTGTATTTGGTGCGGAATTCTCTAGAAGTCTACCTGTATCTTTCAAACATTCCTCCTCTTTTAAATCCTGCAGCCATACTGAGGGTGCCTGGTGTGGTGAGAATCTGGGCTTAACCTAAGTTCTACAGGGCACTCAGAGAACATCTAGGCTTCCTATTCTTTTTTTTCCCTCTCTTTATATTCTAGTCCAAGTCAGTTATTACTGATCTGTTTGCTGGTCCACTTTCAAGAAAAAAGTCAGCCTGACATTTTTCTCCTATTTCCTTAGTCCTTGTGTGATGCATGCCTCCTCCCTCTTCAGATATTTTTGTTGTCTTTTTTAATAGGAATTAAGAAGACATTGAAGAAAATATATGTGATAAATTTACCATCTTTATTTGAAAGTTTTCACTTGAAACTATTTAAAGAAAAAAATATTTAAGCAAAATATTTTAGAATCCAGTATATAGTCAATATATTTCCTCAATTAAAAGGTTTTAATGCATTATTTCTGAAAAAGAAATAGTTGTATATCCTAATTTGAGCAAGGTGTGCCTTTTTGGAAAGAAGCTATCGTCTTGCTTTTCCTTTTCAAGACACTTTCATTGTTAAATAGTCAAAACTCTAGGTTCTAAGACCAAAAATTTATGACATGTTTTCCCCTGATGAGGTATGCAGTAAGAAATATGCCTCTCTTTGGAAGTTTCTTTTGATCTTAATTTGGAGGAATGCTTAAAAATCACTTGGCATTCTCTATAAATTGTCTGTTTAGTGTTGGTATTTGATTGGAAATTCAGCTACTTATCAAAGTTCTAAGTAAAATTTTCAACATTGATTTTCTTGTGAGATTAAAAAACCATAGTTTAATGAATGGTTTTCCTGCCCCTAGAAATTTCTTTAATGTACTTCTTAGAAAATTTTTAAGTTTATTTATTCTTGAGAGAGAGAGAGAAAGAGAGCAAGCACAGCACAGACCCCAAACTCACAAACTGTGAGAACTTGACCTGAGCCGAGATCAAGGGTTAGATGCTTAGCCAACTGAGCCACCCAGGCACTCTTGCCCCTACAAATTTCTTAAGCTCTTTAAGGAGAGGGGGTTGAAGACAGTCACATCTACCACAGAAAATGGAGCTGAGCAAAATGGTAGATATTGTAGATTATTGGTCCTTCCGGGGTCCACATCTAATTCTCCATTATCTCAACATCCTCAGAAATAGCTTTTAAGATTGTGTGTGTTAGCTGCATATTAAACGGTCTCCTAATTTAAGGAAAATTCTACTTGATATCACTAGGTCATTTAAAATATTTCAGAGATGTTAGCTGCCTTGTTGCCATAATGGATTAAAATGTTTTTGTTTGTTTGTTTTGCTTTGTTTTATAAACAATATTCTTTCAGATTCGCTATATATCACCTGATATCTTAAAAATATATATTTGGTTGAAGTTTATTTTTTAAATTTAATAAAAAATTATGTTTTAAAATACATATTGAAGGAAAGAAATGAAATAAAGTAGTTCTGCAAAAGAAATGTTACAGTTCCCAGGAAACTAAGATTAATTATATATGTAGCTCCCTCTTCTTTAGTATCTCTTTTAATAGGGATTTTATGGTTAAATCATTTTTGTTAAATCACCCAATTTCTTTGCCCTTCTTTTGCTTGTATTTTCCTTTTAAAAGGTTATTAAAGTAAACCATTCCCTGTAGCCATAGTGTGCTCAGGTGGCTTTAATGTATGATATTACAACCTTGTCCCCCGTGGTTTTATTGGTCAAATGTGACCTGTCTATTAAATCAAAAATAAAGAATGGGAGGCTTCTTCTTGGTAATGTGGAAGAGGTCACATCACATGAAAATTAGACTGAAATGGTTTGCTTTAGAGAGCAGGTGGCTCTTATTTCTGTTATTGACATGGAATTTTAAAACTCAAATGTCACTTGGACATCATGTTCACCACTATCCTTAGTCAGGAAATGTGAAAACGAAATGTAGAAACATTCTTGTCTAAGATCACAGAGCATGTCATTAACATGGCCGGATGATGAATCCAGAAATTGATGTACAGGTCTATTGTTCGTAAGGTTTTTAGTGATTTACAGATAATATTTATGTTAAACAAAAATAAATGCCATAGGGACACTCTAGGATATAGTTATTATAACAATAACTAATAATATGTCTTGTATTAAAGATATATTTAAGCAGATATATTTATATAACAATTAAATAGAATAAACAGTAAATTACTTAGAGGTGATTCAGACCTTTCTTATATAACTAGCTCTTAAAATATATTTATATCTTTAAAACTGTTTTACACCTATAAGATATAGGGCTGTGTCACATGTGTCGAAGGACAACTAAAAATTTTGTATTATTATAAAAATCCATTTTTCTCTTGATTCTTTCAAAAAAATTACTAAGGGTTTAAATTATAGAGACTAAAACTTATTTATTGATTTTCTTTTATGTTTTCTCTCCATATATACAAATATTTTCTCCTAGGATGACTACCCATTGGTACTTAGAAACTGGGGGCTCATCTGGTATCTGTGTCTCTTTCTCAGAATTTATATACATATATTATATGTGTATATAATATACTTCTATGGATAAAATAGTTGACTTTATTTTATTTGTTGTCTCTAAGATTTTATTTTTAAGTAATCTCTACCCAACATGGGCTCAATTCAAAACCCCAAGATCAAGAGTCACATGCTCATCCATCTGAGTCAGCCAGGCGGCCCATGACTTTCTTTAAAAATTTGCTTTGACATCTCATGTCACATTGTTTTAATTACACATTTTTAACATACTTGATTTGCCTACATATATGTATACATATGTATATATGTATACACACATATATATATTTACTTATATTTATTTTATGTTAGTTTGTTTTTCCTTTTACTATTTAAATGTCTACTTCCTAATGCCAGTTATGCTAGTTATCTAAGGAATTTTTTAAATTTAGGTAATTTGGGCATAGTCCCTATGCATTTGGAGTATCCAGACTCATGTCCCTTTTATTTTTCCTTTATGTATTAATCCTACTACAGGTGAATGAATTTTACAAAGTAGACTGTAAGTTAGATCTGAAGATTATGATTTAGCAGTCCGTTTCAGGAGCTGAAGGTCTCCAGCATTTATTTGCATACAAATGTATTTTGACTGTATAATGTTAGGAGAATAATCTCTATAGATGTTTCTTTGTTTTTTCTTGAAGTAATACAGAAATAAATAACAAATTTTTGCCCTCAAGAGTTAGCAAATATATTATTGAAATAGTACGGCAAAAAAATAGTTTCCTATTAGTTGGGAAAGTAGTTTTATCCTGAAACAGTAGTCACTTTAATAAAAAATTATTTTATCCCTTTGGGTGATTCTGAGATCTTGAGTCACTGAGTGCAAGATTAACTAATACTCTTAATATTAGAAGTGAAAAGGATTGGAGGGATAGAATAAAGAAGAGTAAGAAAGAAAAGAGAGTGATAAGGTGAATAAGTCATCCTTCCCAGATCATTTTATATGAAGTGATCTCTTCATTCTATATCATTTTATATTTTATATATTTATATTTTATATATTTATATTATTTTATATTAAAAGTATATAACATTTCTATATGTATAACTGTATTATTATGAAATGAGACAGTGCTTCATAGTCTCTCTTATTTTCTATTTCTTTTAAGTGGAGTCACTGATAGCTTTTGTTCTGGACAGCGATTACAAGGATGATTGTATAGCAAATGCTGTGAAAAGTAGAGATACTCTCTCCTTCCAGAACAGAGGACTGATTTGTTTGCTTTCCAGGATAAGAAAGGTTTCCTTGTGTTGCAATGCTTGGACAGGTTTTTTACACTGCCCCCCTCTTATAGTCATTGGCATTTCTTACACTTGGGCTTCCTTGGCTGAGGCCCAGAGCCACTGAGGGTACAGCATCCATGGTCCAACCACTGCATGACCCCAGTGGAACGAGAGAGACAAGTGGAATTGATGCCATCATGAAGCTCATATCTCCTGCTGTGTGCTGAGCAATAAATTTCTTTTCTCTGAACCAATAAGCCTTTGTCTTCTCCTAGCACCCATGAAGCTGTGGCAAGGTAAATTGTTTGCTTACAAGTAGGGCAAAATCACAGACACGTCACAGTTCTTTAGACAGTATTCTCTTTAAAGATCTTTCCAGTTGTATGATGAATTCTAAAGTCCAAAATTCTTTTTGTTTTCTTAAGTTTACTTATTTATTTATTTATTTATTTATTTAGAGAGAGAGAGAGAGATTGAGCATGCACAAGTAGAGGAGGGACAGACAGAGAGGGAGAGGAAGAATCCCCAGCAGGCTCTGGGCTGTTAGTGCAGAACTCTACTTGGGGTTCAAACCCGGGAATCGTGAGATCATGACCTGAGCCAAAATTGAGAGTTTGTCGCTCAACTGACTGAGCCACCCCGGTACCCCTAAAGTCCAAAACTCTTTATTGGTTTTGTTTACTTGAATTTTTTTGTTTTTCTCTTCTTCTTTCTTTTCTTTTTTTAAAGTTGTTTGTGTTCTTGCTTTTAGTGTATATCACAGAAATAGTCTTAGTTAGTCTTCTGGATTCAGATGACTCAGAATGACAATACCTGGGTCAGAGTGATATGATAAGATACATAACTACCAAAGATTCCGCAAAGTAAAATTGTGAGTTACGAAATGAACATGAAATATTCATGGGACTCATAGAAATATTGAGAAGGTGTAGAATTTTCTCCTAAGCAGACAGAGCCCAAATCTATCTGATGTAGATGTTAAAGGGCAAATTCATACAACTGACATCTGTGTTTCAATATGTTAGCACAAATAATGAGACAATATGTGAAGATATATTCTTTAATAATAACTATGAAGTCAATTCACAGCAGAGACATAGAGCATTTTGTATATATTTATAATCTACAGTTTGTAACATAGATTTTCACATTTTATGGGGCTTTCACTATAATCTACCTTCAGTTGTTTTCAACAAGGCAATCAGTTAGTGCTGCAGATTTAGCTTACTTTACTTTTAATACTCTTTCTTCCCCAAAATGTATCTTTAACTTATGAATTGGCCTACATTAGAGGACAGAGAGTGAATTGCCTTTTCCTTTGTAACAACTCCCAAGAGAAATTACAACACTAGGTAAAATTAATTCAGTTACTCTCTAGGGCCTTTGCTGGTCTCCCAGATCATTCCAGTCTACTTATAATCGTTGTCAGAAAAAGCTATACAAGCAGTAGATGCAGAATTATCAAAATACATATTCTAAAACTGTTCAAACTTATTGATTTATTTGCTATAATTTTTTGCAACACTTGAAATAATAAAACAATGCAAACATACAAAAAAGAGACATTTATAATGACCTAGGTGAAGTCAGATCAAATGGAAAATAGTAACTGAAGACCTTGAATAATAACAGAAGAAAAATTGTTTTATAATTTCACAATGATATTTTCCTCCTTCCATTTTTGTCATTAATGTCCTCTGGGATCACTTTAATACAATATTATTCATTTAAACTATTCAATGTAACTTGAAATAATATTCATTAGAACAAACTTTGATTTATTTTTAAATTGTTTTCCATTAAAATTACAAACTTTGTAACTAGAGTAGACCCAAGAGAAGATCTTGTCCAGATTTCTTATTGTACAGATAATGAGATAAAGGAATTGAAAGATGAAGGCATATTCCCTAAACCTTTTCTCCACTATAGAGAATACTACAAGTTGTCATTAACATTCATTACACTGCTCGTTCCTCCATAAGATCCTGCATTGGAGATACTCACCTTGTTGTGAATTCAGGAAAACAATGCTTGGTTTGTTCCCTAAAGTATTGCTGACTCTCAGGAATTTACATGAATGGTTTATCCTAATTTTTCTCTGAAGTTTTACAGCCCTGCCAGAAACATTATAAAAATGTATCCTAAAATTTTCCAGATTATATTCACTATGTTGAGTAAAAATTGCAGTGATTGTTTGGCAGTTAAAGTGTGCCATAATGTAACAGACTTGCAAAGTTAAACACACACACACACACACACACACACACACACACACACAGACTCAGAGGCTAGATTACAAAACCATTAAATAAATTATAAATATTTATTGGAATAAATGATGCATCAAGGGAAATATTAGGAATTTAAAATATATATTCACAGAGTAGATATAAAGACTCAAATTAAATGAAAAATAGCCTGGCACCTAATTAGCTCCTAATATAGTATTTTAGTATCACTATAATTGCCCCTGTTGTTATTTGGGTAGAAAAATAGAAATTTAAATGAAACAAATTCTTACCTTTGGGAAATTAATAGCTTCTGAACTACCTGCAAACAGAATAAATATTTGATTAAGATGATTTCATATAAATCAAGTGCTATATCTATATACCAAAGTTATACCTAGTGAGGTTTTTATTTTTTAAAAAGTGTGATAAAAGTCTTATCGAGAAGGAGATGTTTTATAATCTAGATAATCTAGAAAACGGAGCTTGAAGTGAAGCTTAAATACTAATATTTAATTGTGGGCTGCAATCTCATGGCATTCATTTTTGAAATCCAGATCTTGACTGACCAAAGGATGTCCTATCTCCTGCAAACAGGGGAAGTGTCTGGACCTTCTTTGGAGAGGTGAAGAAGGTCAGTATTGCTAGAACATTAAGCAGTGGTGGAGGCAAGCAGAGCTCTACTGAGCAAGTTGCCAAAGCCCAAGGACCAATTGGGACCACACTAATTTGGACCAAATGGAAAGCAGGTGCCAGGGGCGCTAAAATTGGATCTGATACAATGTTCTTAGTTTGGTATTAGTTTTGTTTTTATTTTTTATTTTTTAAAGTTTTACTTATTTATTTTGAGAGAGAGAAAGAGAGAGAATCCCAAGCAGGCTCCGCACTCAGTGCCAAGCCTGATTGGGGGCTGTCTCACTACCGTGAGAAATCAAGAGTCAGAAGCTAAACCATGTGAGCCACCCAGGCACCCCTTATTTGTTTTTACGTTCATCCTAATAGTGTTTATGTGTACCCTGAATTTGCTGGAGAATTTCTAACCAATTTAATTTGCTTCTTATATATAAGGATACATTTTTGATCAATGTGCTTTTGTTAAATTTATATGGAAGATAGTATAGTTATACCTCTGTCATCCAAGGTGTGTCCTTTTGTAGGATCCCCCTTTCATGTGCCAGGACCCAGAGTACAATATATATCACTTAGTGTGGAAAAGGATACGCAGAAATTATTCCATTCTCTCATCGTACCATGGAGAACCGCGGTATTTGTCCATCCAGTGTTTTGATGATCTGTGGGACACACAGTTGGCTTGTATTCTAGTATAGGCACTCCAATCCTATTACTCTCCAATAAAGTTACAGCTTGTAGAAACACCTGGGTGGCTTAGTCAGTTAAGCGTCTGACTGCATCTCAGGTCATGATCTCATGGTTTGTGAGTTCAAGCCTCCCATTGAGTTCTGCGCTGATAGTTCAGTCTGCCTGGAATTCTGGGTCTCCTCTCTCTCTCTCTGCCTGTTTGCTGCATGCTTTCTCTCTCTCTCTGTCTCTCAAAACTAAATAAACATTTTTTTTAAAAGCTAAAGCTTATAAAACTTTACACAATTTTTGGTTCTAATCTAGAGACTAACAAAAATAATGATAAAGTAAATGCCATTGAAATAATTATGTTAAAAGATTGGCCCTAGAATTTAAAACTCAAGTATATAAAAGTTATTTTATCCTGTATTATTACAAAAATATGCATTAGAAAAACATTTTCTGAGAAAATGTATGTGCCTATCATTTTCTTGCCACATTGAGGCCATATGAATAAAATATAGTGAAGAAATTATATTATGAGTTAAATAAATAATATTATCTTTTGGCTTCAATTATTTGAATACTTAATAAAACCAAAAATTCTGAGTTTTAATCTAAAAGAGTCTATTTAAGTTATTTATGTTAAAAATAATATATTTTATGTTTTGAACTAAATAATCTAAGTGGATCAATAATTTACATTATATTGCCAAAGTAAGCTTGGCATTGATCTGGCTTATAAGAAAGAGTTCTAACTTGGTTAATTAATAATTATAGTCAAATACATAAAGTTTTTTTATTAAGATAATTGTGTTAGAAGAAATCTATACATGTGATTCTAAAATACAGTGAATATATTGCAACAATATACACCCACAAATTTAATGTATTTATGTAAAATCATGCAGACCACAAAACCTCAGTTTTTACAATAAGTGAATGAAATGATGTTTCTTTTTCTAGGATAGAAAATACTAAAGCTAAATTTAAAATGAATAAAAATAAAAATATAAATAAATATATATATACACACATATTCCCCTATTAAAGTCAAAATTTTCAAGGTAAGAAAACTTTAGAATATATTAGTGATTGATACTAGTAAATATAGAAATATGTAGGACTTACTATATTTAAACATTTCTTCTCTTGTAGTTGCATTTTTTATGTTGTTCATTAGTCATTATTTTACAAAATTGATTTTATGTGTTGTGTACCTATGTACATTTCAGATAAGTTGTATCTATCTGAATGTTGTATTACAAAAAGGAAAACACATTCTCTCTGATAATATCTGAGCTGTGTTTTTGAGAAAAATTATATGATCTACAAAGACCATACAATTTCTTGTTTCAATAAGAAACTGAGGAGCCGTTCACACAATAGCCATTTTTTTTCCAATGATTTCAGTACTAACCATTCATTACTGTAAGAAAATCCAAATTACAAAGGTCAAAACTGAAAAAATAAAAACCAATCACTTCTTCTTCTCCCTTCAATTTGTAAACACATCTCTATCATCTTTGGACCTGACTTTACTCTATTTTTGTTGCAACCTGGTTTACAACTGCTAAAAAAACTACAAGAACAACCAGGTCAATGATGGAGCTGTGAATTCCTTCGGCTTTTCTGACTTTCAAGGTGTAGTTTCCTTTTGTTAGGCATAAACCCAATAGCAGTTTGAAATATATAATTTGTGATATCTAATTAGTCAATCATCTAGATTCAATTTATCAAAATTAATGCTGTAGAATAAAGGGCTGTATCACACATAACAGGGGAATGTAATAAGCTGCTTTCAATACCAGCCCAACTTGTAGGGTAGGAAATCATGACTTCCCTGAGGTGTCCAAATTAACCTGGAACAAAGGTTAGAAATTCTCTTGGGGAGGCCAGGCAGCGAGGAACAAGCCGTCTCTTCCATACCTGGACTTGAACAGTCACAAATGTCCCTGGGGTTTCATAAGTCAGAAGCAGTCAATGGTTTCTCACTTCTCTGCTCTGAGACTTCTCATCCTTCACCTTCCTCTTTACTGCTACAATATGATTTAGGTATCATTACATTTATCATGATGTATTATAATTTATTTGCTTATTTGTTTATCTTGTCAACTCCACGATGAATTATTTAAGGAAAGAGAACTTGTCCCATACTGGTTTATTCACAGTATCTTGCATTTGGGCCATTCCTGGGAATGTGAGGTAGGGCAACTCAACCCATTTGAGCTTGCCCAAGACAATTTTATTTGAAACAACAGCAACAACAACAAGAACAACAGGAATTGCTGGCATTTTCAGTGGGTCCCTTAGATAAGATTAAAGAAAGAAGTTTTGAAGTCAGAATCAGAGCCATGTAACCCACTCTCCCCAGCTTTGGGCCCAGAACATTACAGTTGAGGTATCCAAAAAACCTAGCAGGGCTTTTTAAAACATACTTCCAGATCCACAATTTTAAGTTGCAATGTAAAAATTGGTAATTGTTATTCAAATAGAAGCTCCTACTCTTTCCTTCTTGTGAAAGTAATTATCAATACTTATTTTAATTTTTTAAATAGTATCACAAGTTTTTATTTTATTTATTTATTTTTCATTTATTTATTTTACAAAGAGGGAATGAGAGAGAGAGAGAGAGAGTACGAGGTGGGGATAGGGGCAGAGGGAGAGAGAGAGAGAGAGAGAGAGAGAGACTCTTTAGCAGGCTCCAAGTTCAGTGTGGAGTCCAACACGGGGCTTAAACCCGTGACCCTAGGATCATGACCTGAGCCAAAATCAACAGTCAGACATTCAACTGACTGAACCACCCAGACGCCCCTTAATTTTAATTTTTGTATATTATCTGCTAGTCTCTTCTGCTGAAACTCAAAAACAATAGTTGATACATTGAAATGTTGGAATTAAAATTACTTTCTTCCTCTAAGAGTGATAGAAAAAGCTCATACCTGATTGCAGAGTGGAAAATTGTGAAGTAAGTGTCAGCGAAAGTTTAATATGGCTGTGTTACTTTGCTAGGGCTGCTGTAAGAAGGTATTACACTGTGGGTGGCTTATAAACATCAGAAGTCAATTTTTCTACTGTGCTAATGGGAGGCAGAAGTCCAAAATCAAGGTGACTACCAGTCTTGTTCCTTTGAGAGCCCTGAGGGAAGGATTTGATCTAGGCCTCTCCCCTTAGTTTGTAGATGATTAGCTTCTGTCTTCACATCATCTTTACTTTGCACATCTGTATCCAAATTTCCTCTCATAAGGGCAGTAGTCATATGTGATTAAAACTCACCCCAAAGGGCCACCTGAGTGGCGCAGTCTCTTAAGCATCCAACTCTTGATTTCAGTTCAGGTCACGACCTCACAGTTCATGAGATCCAGCTACACATCAGGCTCTGTGCTGACAGCATGGAACCTGTTTGGGATTCTCTCTCTCTTTCTCTCTCTCTCTCTCTCTGCCCCTCCTTCACTTGTGCTCTCTCCCTCTCTCAAAATAAATAAATAAACATTAAAAAATCTTTATTAAAAATATGGGGCGCCTGGGTGGCTCAGTCGGTTAAGCGTCCGACTTCAGCTCAGGTCACGATCTCGCGGTCCGTGAGTTCGAGCCCCATGTTGGGCTCCGGGCTGATGGCTCGGAGCCTGGAGCCTGTTTCCGATTCTGTGTCTCCCTCTCTCTCTGCCCCTCCCCCGTTCATGCTCTGTCTCTCTCTGTCTCAAAAATAAATAAAAACGTTAAAAAAATTAAAACAAAAAAAATAAAGACTCACCCCAAAGACCTTATTTTAATTTAATTACCTCTAGGAAGATCCTATCTTGAAAACAGTCACATCTGAGGTAATGGAGATCAGTACCACAACGTACACATTTTAGGAAGGACATAATACAGCTTATAACAATAGCTAAATTAGTTCTGCAAAAGCCTTAAGTAAAGACAGATCTTATTGAAATTACCAAGATTTGAAGTAGATATTCTCTTCTCTAACAACAGAGCCTCAGTTTTGCTGTTTGATTGCTAAAGAAAATAATGTGATTCCTTTCCAGGAAGATCACACCTACACAAATATATTTCAAAATGTTTATTTTGGACAGCTGCATCAGGAATGCAAATCTGCTGTCACCTTGTAACATCACGTTTTCACTTACTCATGTGGAATGCCATAAGCAACATTTTAGAAACACACTCACTTCAGGTGGTAAAAATTCACAGTAAGGTTTCCTGTTCTGTTGCCTTAAAAGAACATCTATGCAGCCCATCTTCATTCTTCTGGATATTTTATTTTGCACATTAACAACTGATAATTTGACAAGTAGTGACAATTGCTTTCTGTAGAATCACCTATGCCAGATAATATATATGCTACTAAAATTTCACAATAACATCTGGCTAGAAGAATATGATATAAATGTCTAGACACATCATTTTGTGATTTTACTTGTATTTCACCTTTATTTGCTAGCAACATTAAAATGAAATTATTGTATATTTATTCCTTCCATCTGGGTAAAATGTACTTAAATGTCTTAGTGTATTAGTTATTTATGTCTAAGCAAATGCAATTATTTGACTAATAAAACAAACTGCTAAATAAGCCAGGCAATCATATAAACTATAAACCTATTTAAAGCTTTCAGCCCTCACCATGAGGAATCATGCCTTAGAAAATGATAGTGAGTGGGGCGCCTGGGTGGCTCAGTCGGTTAAGCGGCCGACTTCGGCTCCGGTCATGATCTCGCGGTCTGTGAGTTTGAGCCCCGCATCAGGCTCTGTGCTGACAGCTCGGAGCCTGGAGCCTGTTTCGGATTCTGTGTCTCCCTCTCTCTGACCCTCCCCCGTTCATGCTCTGTCTCTCTCTGTCTCAAAAATGAATAAACGTTAAAAAAAAATAAAAAAAAAAAAAAAGAAAATGATAGTGAGGTGCTTACTCTGTGCCAAACACAGGTTGAAATTCTTGAAACATATTGTCTACTTACACGTATCATTTTTGTGACTACCTTATCAATGAGGCCCTACTAGTATCTCTTTTGCATATGAGGAAACTAAGGCACAGAGAGATTAGGTGATTTATCCAACATCACACTACTGATTATGAAATAGTGTGACCAAAATTCAAACCAAGGCAATGCGATTCCAGAATTACGACGATGAGCACACGCTAACATCTATGAGAACCGTTTGAAAAGTGCTGACGATTTAAATGCATTGACTTTAGACCATGATACTTGAATTCGAATACTAGCTCTATTACTCATTGTCTGCATAACCTTCCCGAGTCTCAAAATATTCTTACCACCCAGTCTCAACCAAGCCAACCATATCTAGCAAATATAAATCTCCCTTGGGGTTGCCAGTCTCCTTGATGTTTATTCTAGATGCATTCCTTCAAATATATTATAGATTCTCTTTCTATGATAATGTGCCCCACATATTGCTATTGGATTAAAAGTGATAATAAACTGAAAAAGCTTAGTATAGTCCCAGTCACAGAGTAGCCGCCTAATTCTTAGCAGTTACTGTCACTAAAACTTTTATCAATATTTTTACCAGTCTACTATGATTAATATTACTACAAGTACTGATCATACTACTAATAAATTTGAACTACAAGACCTAATATAAGTAATTAATTTTAATATTTTCTAATGTAAATCTTCTACTGGGATATAAAGTTCAATAAAATACATAACTTTTATACACTAGCCATAATGCTCAGAAGACAGAAGAACTTGTAAGTCAAAACTTTAAAAGAACTGCTATCATAGTTTAGAGACAAGAGGAGAGATGTCCTTACACTGCCTTTCACAGACACCAATGTTTCCTACATTTGTTTTCCTTGGGTGAGAGTTTCTTTCTAAACTAAGAAAAAGAATAAGAGTTCAATTTGACAGGTTCCCCAATATATTATATATGAATATATTTTTTCACTGATAAATACATATCCATACACTTACTTTACTGATTCATAATCTATCAAAATTGTAGTGTAAAAAAGTTTTGTGAACTTTAGGAAATCATCAGCTACTCTTATTTTTCTACTTTTAAATAATTTGTATTGTTTTATTTTTCATAGGCAGCATATAACTTAGTTCATGATGATGGGAAGGAAATGTAGATATTTAGATTATTATCTATTTTGAATTTTAAAAGCATAAAAATTATGTACAGCTGAAGATGCAAAAAAAAAGCCCGTTAATTTGAAAAATGACTCTGATTATTGAGAATAATCATACAAAAATATGACATAGAAGAATTAGAAAACAACTATGTTTTCCCATGCAGGGATAGAATTTGTAATTTAAAAAAAAGTAAAATTACTTTTTACTTAAGAAAAAAGGAAATTACTAATGTTGTTACAGTTACTAATGATTAAATGTATTTTATAGTAGGACTACTTGGAAATTTTCATTCTATGTTCTAAACAGTGATGATGACTAAAATGATAAAAAAGTATTATTTATTAATATCTACCTGATGAAATGTATTATTCTTTCTGCAAAAAAACAGTTTTATACTAATCTATATATTTTTATTTAAGTTATCTTTTTACATTACTGAGAAAATTAAAAAATAAAACAAATGTAAATTCTTCTTTAGATTGTTTCATTAGTGCATGTGATTATAAATATTTCACTTACATAAGATCCCTGTTTCCAGCACTGTATTTAAAAATAATTTTGAACAAATAAATGGTAGTGTTATGAAAATATATATACTGTTTTATTGGCCACATAAGTGGTTAATGAAGGAATCCCAAATAAACAAGATAACTTAAACTAAGTTTTTTTTTTTTTTTTTATTAAGTAGTTCAATATTAGAGGGTGATACAACACTTAGAAAGCAAGGATTTTTATTCCCTATAATTTCTTAAAAGTAAGTAGTATGTGAAAAATAACTAGTCTATTACTAGTTAACAGAAGAGACCCCAATGGTGGCATATTTGAGAACTATTCTAGATTGCCTTGATATATACTAAATAAAACATGCTTTCCTTTATTCTGAGTATATGTTTAAGAGCAAACTAACTGCATTCTAAATGTGAAATTAAGAATGGTGTCGGGGCGCCTGGGTGGCTCAGTCAGTTAAGCGTCCGACTTCAGCTCGCGGTCCATGAGTTCCAGCCCCGCATCGGGCTCCGGGCTAATGGCTGAGAGCCTGGAGCCTGCTTCCGATTCTGTGTCTCCCTCTCTCTCTGCCCCTCCCCCGTTCATGCTCTGTCTCTCTCTGTCTCAAAAATAAATATAAAAACGTTAAAAAAAATTAAAAAAAAAAAAAAAGAATGGTGTCAATGCCATTAGTATCCGTTTTGTAACATTACAATGTATAGACCAAATAAATTCACTAGTGGATCAAATATCCTCGTGAAATAGGTAGAGGGCCAAGAAAGAAATATTTGAAACCTATGCATGCAAGCTTCATTTAGAGTATATTCTCATACAGGTCTACATCGTAGTTAACGAAAATCTCTCATTAAGTTTGAGACAAACATGAAATCCATCAGGGGACAAGGTGAAAAATTGAAGTTAAAGAATAAATCAATTGATTAAACTAGCATTTCTGACTTTTAACAAACTGTACCCTTTCCTAAATATAGCACCTATCTGCTGACAGGTTAGTGCCATGATAAATTTGAGGTCTTGACCTAGTCTATCAACAGAGTTTTTCAAGACAGTGGCCTGGACAAATGCTTCTCAAACTGTCTGGGAGAAGAGCTATACCGTTAATTTCTAATTCCACATGTGTAAAATATGGAAAAAGTAAATAACTAGAAAAATTAAACTAAAATCATAAATATACAACCCAGATTCCATTAAAAAATTATTGGATCCTGTGGTCATGAATGACTCTATTATGCTACTAAAAATGTTCTGTTTTTTCTTAATAGCTGTCCTTATATTATCACAGACTGATGACAGATGGAAATTGCCTAGGTCAACTGACCACACCATGAGTAGCACAGGGCTAGATCAGGTAGCTGGAATTGCACCGAAAGGTTAGAGATTCTGATTAACAGAGTTTTATGATTCACAGAACAGGTGTTTTTACTGTTGGTAATGGTGGCAGTAGCTTGTTTGTTTTGATGGTTGTTTAGTTTTGTTTTGAGGTTTCTATAAACCCAAGCTTCTAGGGGAAAGACCTAAAATCAAGTCACGCTTTTCTTCTGTCCCCTTACCAGTTCCCCTCCTCATTGTCAACTTTGCAACCAAAGACATGCATGTGTGCTGTGGTCGATCAGAAACATGACGTATAGCATGTAGAGAGTATTTTCCTCTGATGTGATGACAGCAGTCTTGCGTGGGATTGGAGACATACCTGGACCTCATTAACTCTAGTATTTATCCAGTCAAGTTGGGAAAACATTATTCAAAGCTGCACAGATTTTTTTCCACTTTAATTAATGTGACACATCCATTGAAAAGCTGTGTCAGTGCTATGGAACAAGGAAGTTATGCTTGGTAAATTACATTGTCCAAGAAAATGGGAACTTCATCTCATTCTCTTAGATGCAAGCTGTATCTGCATTATAACTGTAGTCAAGTACGGACTGATACCATCAGTTCACTTGGCAAATATTTGCCAAAGTTGCAGCTTTGCAAATGCTTTAGACAATTCGTGGAAGTGCACTGATGAAAAGTAATTTTAGTTTTGGCATACTTGTTCTTTTAATGTAGCCTCTATTTCGTTCTTATAATACCTAAGCAATATCTACATGAGGATGCAACACAGAGGAAGAGAGAGAGAGAAAGAGAGAGAGAGAGATCAAGGACAGCCCCCGTGGAAACTTCATTCTAATATAGTTAACTTTTATTAATTTTTGGAGCAATATTCTAAGTCAGATGGTATGTGGATAGGGACAGATTTGGGAAAGGTCAAACATTTCAAGGCACCAAGTGAAATATCCACTGTGAGGGGGTTTTACTGAAAAGTTGTCTTTTACTGCTTTGATTTAAGCACTTATTATTTCAATGGCATTTTTCCCCTCATTAATGGTATGAGCAACAATTTATGAAATTAGACAGATCACCTCATTCCACTAAATTACTGATGGTACTTATTTTAAATCACTTAAAATGTTCTCTGTTCCCGATGCCATGCTTGGAAAAATGTGAAAAGATGTAAATATTCATAAATTCATGGATTTTATATATATTATTGAAAATTAAATACATGAATAGTTCATTTTTACCCACACAGTGATATCAGGAAGGATATCAACCAAAATATTAACCATAGTTAATTTGTTATCTTTGGTTTACAGATTTTCACTTATTTTACTTTGTCTTCATATTTTTGTATCATTTTAATTTTTCTATTGAACAGTTATAAGAATTTTAAGTCAAGAAACATCATGCTATTTTAATTTTGTAAAACACAGATATGTCCCCAACACGTTGGGTAATTATTACAGGTTAACATCAATCCTAATTTCACTCAGGGAATATAGTAAAGAGAATATTTGTTAATCATACTCCATTATGTCTCTGGACAATTACTGATGACCTCCACTGGTAGATAACTATGCTGTCCAATACAGTGGCTACTAGCCACAAGTAGCTAATGAGCAATTGAAACATTGCTAATCAGAATTGAAATATGCTTCAAGTATAAAATATACAATTGATTTTAAAGGCATAGTATGGAGTAAAGAATGTGAGTAACTCAACAGTTTTATATTTGTTTCATGTTGAAATGATATTTTGTTTATATTGGTTGACAAAATGTAGAATTAAAATTCATTTTAGTTGCTGCTTTTTCTTGCTTTTTAATTTCTTAATGGAGGAATTGAAATATTTAAAATTGTATGTGGTTCTATCATATTTCTATTGGACAGCATTGTTTTAGGGTATATATTGAGAATTGTCTCATTCTTAGTGTCATGCACCTACCATTGCTGTGCTGCTGAAACTTGACATTGATTCAGGGCAGTTTACCATTCATTCTCCCTTCCTTTCCACAAAAGAGATGGCCCCAAACTATAAAACATTTTATATCCAAAAACATATCTAACAATATATGTAGAAAATGTATACACTGAAAAATGCAAACATTATTTTGAAATGTAATATAAAACATAAATAAATGGCATGATTCATGAATTGAGATGTTGCATTTTTACAGATCTCAATTGTTTTGAAACAAATCTCAGATTAATTCTAGACCAGTTCTCAACAAGCACTAATTTAATCCACTATATGGACTTATTAGCTATTTTAGTATATGTAGAAAGTACCTTTTATCTAAAAGATGATATGTATTTTTTAAAAAATTATAAAAATATGAAGGATCTGATTTTGTGATTGAAAAATGAACTCCACCTTGCTCTCAGCCCTATTTCATCTAAGCAGTTTCATGACATTTGAATTTCTACATTGATTTCATTTCTCTAGTTTAAAACATTTCTTAGTTTACCAACCATTTGTTACACCCATTCAAATCCAACAACCCCTGAGAGCTGTAGCTATTTGAGCTATAATAATTTACAACTAATGAGGAAAATGACTTCAGAGAAGACTTTTATGAGGAAATTGGAAATAGGGAATTTAAGAGTATAGGAAAGGATCCAATGCAGTTGATCCTGAACTAAAGCTTTCATTTATAGCAATGGAATTAAAATGCTGGTGCACTAAAGATAAACTTTGACTTTTTAACAATTTTATCCAGTGACAATGTTTTTTTGACACCCATTAATTATAGCTGTGGAGTGTATTATTAATGTACTCTATCAAATACAGTGTTCTTCTTTCTTCTGGAGAGTTCAAAGCATGAAAAGGAAACAATTGATCATTTTTGTGGTAAAAGTCATTATTTTCACTCCCACAAAACTGTAGAATAAAACTCATGTGTACTTTCACTTATAAAGTAATAAATCATTACCATTCATATTTGATGATGTTTGACTTTGGTCTCCTCTTAACATCAGTTGCACACATTTGTCCATTTTCCTCCTTTGTAAATACTATTTATTATTCTACATTAATACCATTGCTATATCTTTGCATCAATCATTAATTGAATATGAATGATTGTAAAAATAAATAAACATAAAACAGATATATAATATAAACATATAAATATAAAAATAATTATAATTTATTCACCATTAACTTATGCAGGATTTCCAAAGTTAAGTACTTTGGCTTCCAACAGAGGTACCACTATACATAGATGAAAATATATGAGTGAGTGTTGGATTTCCCTGTATGTGTGGGATGATACCAAAGAAACACATTTCTTTCTCTCACTATCTAGAAAGCTGAGGTTTGATGCATGACTGGAGGGTGGGGAGGAATGGGGAGAATAGGAGCCAGGGCCCCTGGAAAGTATCAAAATGGCACAGATCCTAGGAAGCCTGTCCATGAGATGCTTGGGATGGTATTTTTTGCAGATTTTGAAATTAGCCCACAAATACCATCAATGCTCTACAGATCTCACCTGCACACACCCTACCCCAGTCCATGGCCAATTACTGGTGCACACTCCTAATGGCATTGAGTCTGAGCCTTTGCAGATTGCTAGTGACCATCCCCCAAAAGCCAGCCCGACTGCAGAATTGGGAGCACACAAATGAGCATTCAGCACTTCCCTAAGGAAAGCAAGAGAACAGGAGGCTATCTGAACTTGGCCTGGCTTTACTGGACTGAGAGAAGGCATGCAACCTTAAGAATTGTGGAGAAAGGTATATACAGATAAAGATATGTGCAGCAGGTATATACAGATGAAAATTCCTAAAAAGGCCTCCAAATCTCTAACAAGGCTGATGAAGTTTACTTCCCTCTCAAAGTCTAGTCAGTAAAAAACTGGAGAAGGTTACTCCTTCTTGAAATGTGAAGGCAGAAATATAAGATTTCAAGGAACATGAAAAATTAAGGACACATGGCATACACTACCAAAGAAATACAATAATTTTCCAGTAACTGACCTCAAGGAAATGGAGATCTGTGATTTGTCCAATAAAGAATCCAAAATAACTATTTTAAGAAAACCTAGTAAACTACAAGAAAAGACAGACAATTCAATGAACTAAGGAAAACAATACATGAACAAAATGAGAAGTTTAATAGAGACATAAAAATTATTTACAAAAAAGAATCAAACACCAAACTAACTGGAATTTAAATAAAAACTTTTAAAAAGTAGAAATTTGAGGGCAGGAAGCTTATATAAATAAGTAATGGCTGAGAACTTCGCAAATCTGGGGAGAGATCTGAACATCAAATTCATAAAGTGTATAATTCTCCCCAAAATTTAAAACAAAACAATCTTCTCTAAGAAACACACCAAAACTGTCTAAAATCAAAGTCAAGGAGATAATTTTAAAAGCAGCAAGAGGAAAAAAATACTTCACATACAATGAAGCCTCCAGAAGACTATGAGCAGATTTTTCAGCAGTAACCTCATGGGTTAGGAGAGAAAGGGAGGATATAATTAAAGCACTGAAAGAAAAATAAATAAATAAATAAATAAATAAATAAATAAATAAATAAAACTGCCAACCAAGTCTACCTTACTCAGTAATGTTGTCTTTCAGAAATGAAAGAAAAATAAAGACTTTCCCAGAGAAACAAAGTTGAGGGAGTTCATCATCACTAGACGTCCCTACAAGAAATGATGAAAGTTTTCTCAGCTAAAACAAAACAAAACAAAATAAAACAAAACAAAACAAAACACCAGTGAATAACAAAATATGAAAATACAAAACACACTGAGACAGGTAGGTGTATAGTTGAATTCAGAATACTCTAATATGGTAAAGTTTTAATCATTTAACTCTAGCATAAAGGTTAAAGGATAAAAGCATTTAAATAACTTGAGCTACAATAATTTGTTAATGGATACACAACACAGAAAAGTGTAAATTGTGACATCAAAATTATAAAATATTGGGGGGGTATAGTAGAAGAGTAGAGTTTTTGTATATAATCAAAGTTAAGTTGTTAGCAGTTCAAAATAGACTGTAAATATGTTAATATCTATAAACATGTTTTATTTATGCATCATAGTAGCTACAATGCAAAAGCCTACAACCTTAATCTAATCAAGTGTTGGTTCAGTCTTTTAAATTAAGCAGAAAGTTTTCATCAGCTAGTAGCAGAAGAACTCCCGAGATAAAGAATGAATGGGAGTTGATATGAAGCTGGTTTTACGTGGCAGAGATGTCAAAGTCACATTGACATGTAGTGCTGACATGAAATATTTGAGGGTATCTTTAGAAAATGAAAGTGGTCCTTGACTCATTACCAACAAGAAAACCAACATCTCAGCTCCACAATTAGAAGAGACTGGCTTCTTCCAACAACCTGAATGAACTTACCAGTAATTTTGCCCCCAGAGTCTCTAGAAAGAGTTTATGTTGGCCTATACCTTGATTATAGCCTCATGAAAACCTAAACAGAGAACCCAGTCAAGCCTAGACTTCTGTAGTGTGGGCCTGTGAGCTAATAAATATATTGTTTTAAGCTATGAAGTTTATGATCACTTGTTATACAGCCATGGAACACAAATGAAATTTGTTACCAGAGAAGAGTTGTTACCTCTAA
Organism: Panthera pardus; assembly: GCF_024362965.1. Lineage (NCBI taxonomy): Eukaryota > Metazoa > Chordata > Mammalia > Carnivora > Felidae > Panthera > Panthera pardus. Next base: position 22,127,165 of record NW_026526721.1, read on the forward strand.
GTAGAATTTTGGTTCATTAACTGTCTTATTCCATGGCTTTCCAATGAGCAAAACAATAATGTTTGTAATTTATCCACTTTTCCTTTTATTGTAGCAGCACTATGGTCTACTGCTAACAGCAACATTCCAACTAATACCCAAATCTGCGCTCTTAAACATAGACAGCTAGGAGTAAAGAGAAATGCAACTCCTATCTGTAGAATGAAAGAGCATTCTTTTAAGAACTGAGTAAAAGTCTCCAGGGGAAACAAATTTCAAAGAACTGAAAAAGAGTAATAATGACAACAAAAATAGGGCAAAGAAAAAAAAATAAACTCTTGATTGGTGACCTTGGAATTATAATAACTATACAAATATGTTGATTTTATTCATAATGCTTTCTAAAGTTTTATATGTATGCATTCACTAATTACTCACAAGAAACTTATCAGATAGTGTCTTATCTGTTTTATCAATATAGAAATTAAAGCACAAACAGAAGTCAAATAAATATTTTGCACAAATCCAGGCATATAGGTAGAATCAGAACTAGAACTTGAGCTGAAACAGTTTAAATCCAGAGCCATGAAGGACAATACAGTACAAAATAAGGAATATTTAGAAAAACAAATGCATGCATATGTCTATGTATGTATGCATGTAGAAATTTTAGAAGTTACAAAATATTATTGAAATGTTTAGAGTAGTATCTAGACATAAGAATCATAAAAAATATAAGGGAAATATGCAAAACCAATAGGGATATAAAGTAAGCTAAGGATATATGAGTCCTATGAAACTGCAAATATAGAAATCATCAAAAAAATTAACTGAAGAAATCTTCTTAGATTGGAAAGTGATAACAGCTGCCCAACAAACATTGAAATGGATAAATTCTGGACCCATGCCTACATATACTTCTGTAAAACTTTAGAACATTAAGTAAAAGAACAAAAATGAAAAATAGGATTTTGAAAGGAAAAAAAAGAAAAAAGCCCAACATGGCAGAAAAAAATGCTCCAAAAATTTGGAATCAGACTATCATTATTGGTCAAGCAGAGACCATTTTCATTTAAACAGTCCATGCATTGCAATAGTAGACTAATATTCCTTTAGCTATGTAGTGAATTATATGTATACTGCTACGATAATGTAAGTGAATTTTACTTTTTTTAATTTTTAGAATCAACTGTACCTAAGACCCAGAAAAACTATTGCTATAGAATAGAACATTTCATGAATATGAAAACATTTACAAAAAGAGAAGAGAATGACAGCATGAGGGAATGGATGCTTCTCTTTATCTTTATTTTTCCTAAGATGAATCATTATCTAAAACTCATAAATAAATCCATATTGCACGAAATTTCACAAAAGGCTTTCAGCTGAAAACTATATATAATTACGTATATATCAAACTATGGGATGGGTATATGAGATAAACAATGGATATTACGTTAGTTGTACCATTATGTTTATAGCATAAAGTGAACATGTTGGGGCGCCTGGGTGGCTCAGTCGGTTAAGTGTCACACTTCAGCTCAGGTCATGATCTCACAGTTTGTGAGTTCGAGTCCCACATCAGGCTCTGTGCTGCCAGCTCAGCTTGGAGCCTGCTTCAGATTCTCTGTCTCCTCTCTCTCTGTCCCTCCCCTACTCACACTCGGTCTCTCTGTCTCTCTCTCAAAAATAAACATTAAAAAATATTTAAAAATAGTTATGTGTTAATCTGAAATATTAAGAAGTAGACATTCAAGTTTATTGTTAAAATTATGGATGTAACAATCCTGAGGGGAAATGAGGGCTAGGGGAAGAAGCTATTGTTTCTGATAGTAAGTACTTATGTATTCCTTTGAGACAATACATGTTACTTCTTACAGAAAAGTTTCTGAACAGCTTTCATCAAATCACGCCTCTCAACTCTTTTCTGGATTCAAGTGCAAAATTGTAATCATAGGTGATGTATTCATGATTAAACATATATTAAGAATGTTGAGTAAAAAGCTACTTGGTTTTTACTGTGAACTATTTACTGTTTTACTATTTACTCTTTACTATTTACTGTTCTACTATTGCTGTGAACTATTTACTGTTTTACTAGGCTTTTCAAGATCAGTAGAATGTAGTATTGCAAAATTATGGTATGACTTTATGTCATATTCTTTTAAATTCAGCATAAGTCTTCCATTTATTATTTTTAAATTGTTATATATAGGTACCCCAACTATTTGGTGTCTCAACACCCATCTATGAAATAGAAATAATACCTTACCAACCTATCTAATAAAATTTATATTCAAATAAATTCATATCATCTGAAATATAGCATATATTTAAAAACTAATTTTGTGTACTTTACTCATCCATTTGAAAGTTTGTGTAAGTGACAAGATTGTATAATGTTAAGTAATTACTAATACAAATTCCACCCAAATTTGAGGATATTGATTTAAGAATGTCTAACATGCAAAAAATAATATATGGAATAATTTACTAGGTATGACTTGACAACATTTCATTTAAAGTCCAATTAAACAGGGGCGCCTGGGTGGCTCAGTCGGTTGAGCGTCCGACTTCGGCTCAGGTCACGATCTCGTGGTCCGTGAGTTCGAGCCCCGCGTCAGGCTCTGGGCTGATGGCTCAGAGCCTGGAGCCTGCTTCGGATTCTGTGTCTCCCTCTCTCTCTGCCCCTCCCCCGTTCATGCTTTGTCTCTCTCTGTCTCAAACATAATAAATAAACGTTAAAAAAAATAAATAAAGTCGAATTAAACAAATTAAAGGTATTTTAATTGTGAAAATGTTGAGGGTATAGCCAGTCCCGAATTCTAGAATTTGGAATACAGTTAGAAAACAATTTTCTGTACAATTCAAGTTATATGACAGAGAATAAAGGCAATATTTTTTAAAGTGTTATAAATAGAGCCTAGAGGAAATTTTATAAATTTATCCTAGAGATTTACACAGGCATATCACACAAGGTATTTTATACTTTAGCAAAAGGGGACTGCTTTGTGTATCATTAGGATACTGTCAGTGAAAAACAGCTTCCAATTTATGAATCATGATTAGTGATGTTTGTCCTAAAAAACTAGGCAACCAGTATATTAATTCTATACCAACTTACCCTTAGTTATAACTGTGTAGTATGGCTGAATAATCATTCACGTTTAAAATACGTTTTGAATTATTTTACTATGTATTTCAAAAATACACACTTTCATTGACTCTGGCATCTAGGTACGTGCAAAGTAACTCAACTTTAAGGTACTTGGAAATGAAAGAAAATATAGTATGTGACAAGTGCTGAATATATTCTAAGTACTTTCATGTCTAAAACTACAATTTATTATCACAGCATCTTGAAGTAAATCAGATTATGGTCTGAACATTACAATTGATCAGGTAGGAGATTGAATCAAATATCACTGTAATTGGTATTGACACCAATGAAGCTGACTGTCTTCTAAAATGTGGAAGCTGTGACAATAATGAAAAGAACATCTATATCTGAATGTTTTACATACAACATCTCATCCTCTCCTCATTCAACAATCAGTTATGTGGCAGTTCGGAAGCACATGGAATACTTAACACTCAGATCCACATTGTATGAAGGAGAAACAAGGTCAAAAAAAAAAAAAACAAAAAACCTGCAGCGGTTACTCTAAATCCAAATAAGCCCCTTGTGAATTTGTGTTTCCTGAACTATCAGATACTTACTGATAGATTATTTATCTCAAAATATAAAGGGAGAGGCTAGTTAAAATTCCTTTTCCACTGTGGAGGCCTGTCATATGCTCTGACTCGGAAATAAGATAGCACCCTGCATTAGCTCCAAGTAATGTACAGATTACTTAAGGATTTTTCAATAAGAGTTGCCATATCCTAGGAAAAAGTAGCATTTATAAAAAAAAATCAGTAGAGGGGCGCCTGGGTGGCGCAGTCAGTTAAGCGTCCGACTTCAGCCAGGTCACGATCTCGCGGTCCGTGAGTTCGAGCCCCGCGTCAGGCTCTGGGCTGATGGCTCGGAGCCTGGAGCCTGTTCCCGATTCTGTGTCTCCCTCTCTCTCTGCCCCTCCCCCGTTCGTGCTCTGTCTCTCTCTGTCCCAAAAATAAAAATTAAAAAAAAAAAAAAAAAATCAGTAGAAACAAACCATCCCAAAACCAATTAGATTAGTGCTTTGTGACTTATGATATATCGGCTTCCTTTAGAACAGATTTCATCCATTTCAAGTCATTCGTTCAGCCTTGAAAATATAAGCATTTTGTGCCATTGTTTTCTAAAGGGCAGATCATGCCTTTTCTATTTGGTATACTATTTTCAAAATGTCACAAAATGGCAAAGAGTAAAGAATCCTAGAGACCAAGAGAAACAAGTTTTGCATATTTAATTACAAAAGAGAGCAGAAAAATATTTCCAAGGCTTGCAAGTACTTTTAATCTAAAATATCCGTGAATACTTCATTTAGAGATATATCAAATAAAGAAACAATCATCTCCTAATTGCTTGTGCACAGATATCATGCTTAAGTGTATTCATGACTGAAAACATTTAGGAAAACTATTCTGAAAAAGCACATGTTTGGGATTGGCAGTCTCAAGTCTTTGCTTCTGTGTCTTCTCACCTCTATGTCTGTTAGGATGGGCAATAATGACATGTTCAAAGTTATGATCATCTGAATTTGGGGAAGACGTTGCACAACTTTCTCTCTTCGTGTTTAAAAATACCATGGAAAAAAACAAAATAATAAAAGTACCATTTTTTCCAGTTATGATCAGACTGAATTCAGGGAAAACGTTTTGCAACTTTCGCCCCTCTTGTTTAAAACTACCACTAAAAAACAGAATAAAAATAAAAATACCATATTTTCTGTGATCTCAATTATTTTCATGCTTTCCAATAGTTGTGTCACTCTCCTGATAATACCCAAATTTTAAGGCCTTTTGAAAATTCAAACATGTAGGTTAAAACATTATACGTTGTTAAATTATCATCACTCATTTACACAAGTCAAACATGGCCCAAACTGAACTATTTATGATCTTGGCTGGATTCTGCGCTTTTCTGCAATTCATTACTCTATCTATGGCATAATCGGTTACTTTCAAACTGAAGCTTTTGGAGACATCATTGGTTCGTTTGTTTCCATCACTTCCTTGCGCATTAGTCTGTAAATTATGCTAATTCCCATCTCAAACTGACCCTTTTTGGTAATAACTTGTGTCATTGTCTAAGCTCACCTTTCATTGTCTCCTAAGTAGGGTTTTGTACTATTCTGTTAACAACATTAAATTTCTTTTTCCAATGCTCAAAGACCTTACTTTTTACCCCCTACCCACCTTACCCCTCCTGCCCTGGCCACATACATACTGGAGTCATTTTCTGCAAATAGACTATATACTGCAACAGCAATTACCTATCTTCTTTAACTTCGTTTTGCTCCTAGATTTTATTACAAATACCCTGACATGATGTAAATTGTTCATCAATATCTGGTCCCAACCATGCTCTCAGGTTTCATTTTCTGCTTTGCCCACATATCTCAGGAAAATTACACTATAGGCATAATCAACTGCTCACCTGTGATTAAGTGTATACATTATTTTATTATTGTTACTTTCCTCTGGCTGAAATAGCCTTCACCCAACAAACTTCTTTTAAGTTCAACTTAGTATATCAATTTACCTTTCTCTGGGCTTTCCTTAAAATCCCTTAAACATTCAAAATTTACACTAAGTGTAATAGAGTATACGGTATAAAGTATAACTAAAGTATACAGTAAGTGTAGGAAAACTTTTTTTTTCCTGAACCATTTGAACCAGTAATGTATCATTCAGAGTACAGCCAGAGAAGCAGAACCACTAGAGGATAAAGATATTGGGAAATACATTCCAAGGAATTGGCTTTGTGATTTTGGAGGCTGCCTAAAGTTGTCTGAAATCCACAGGCAGGTAGGCAGGAAGGGAAGGTCACAGGGAGTCTAGAATTCCATTTCAAGATTTTGTCCAAAGGTAGTCAGAAAGGAATTATCTTCCTAGACTTAAGTCAACTAGTTACAGACTTCACATTGCAATATTCTTTATTACCTTAGTCTAGTATTTGATTGAATGACTGGGAAAAGGCATATGTTGGCTACAAAGTGATTGCAGCCCTCCCTTCCAACTTAATAGTTTGGCTTAAACAAATTGACTCAAAGAAACCATCACAAGTAATGACCTATTACCCCGAATACTTTAGTGTTTATATCTGACATCAACATTTATAAATTAACTTTACTACTACATTGCTATCTTCGAATTCTCAGATCCTACTCCCGTTAATTTTCTTAATAATGACTTATGTAGCTTCTTTGAAAGACAATTTGGTAGGGTGTTACAAAACTAAGAACAGTCATCATACGGTCCAGCAATTACATTCCTTGATATTTACCCAAAGGAGTTGAAACCCTATATTCACACAAAAACCTTCACACATTTGTTTATAGCAGCTTTATTCAGAATTCCCCAAACTTAGAAACAACCAAGATGTCCTTCAGTAGCTTAATGGATAAATAAACTGTGGTACAACCAGAAAATAGAACATTTTGGTGCCAAAAAGCAATGAGTGACCAAGCCATGAAAAAACATTGACAAATATTCAGTGTGTATTATTCAGTGAAAGAAGCCAATTTAAAGAGGCTACATATTGTGTGATTCCAACCGTATGACATTCTGTCAAATGGTAAAAGTATGGAGGCACTAAAAGGGCAGTGGTTGGCAGGGACTGGAAAGAAATGAGTTTTAGGACAGTGAAAATACTCTGTATGATACCATAATGGTGGATACATATCATTATACACTTTTCCAGACCCATAGACTATACAACACAATGAACATTAAGGTAAACTATGGACTTTGGGTAATTATGATGTGTCCATGTAGATCTATCATCTGTAATAAACGTACCACTTTCTTGGGGAATGTTGATAATAAGGGAGGCTATGCATGTAGGGAGGCAGGGAGAATAAGGGAAATGTCTACATCTATCTTTCAATTTTTCTATGAACCTAAAACTGCTCTAAAATAATGCCTTTAGGATACCTGGGTGGCTCAGTTAGTTGAGCATCTGATTTCTGTTCAGGTCATGGTCTCACAGTTCGTGAGCCCTACATCAGGCTCAGTGCTGACAGCTTGGAGCCTGGAGCCTGCTTCTGATACTGTGTCTCCCTCTCTCTCTGCCCCTCCCCTGCTCACTCACTCACTCACTCTCTCTCTTTCTCTCTCTTTTTCTCAAAGATAAATAAACAGTAAACAATTTTAATAATAAAAATAATGTCTTTAATTTAAAAAGCATGAGTTCACATCAGTGCTTTTCATCTAAAGGCAAAGGGTTCATTCTACTTTTCTTCTTCTTCATATTTCCAGTGATAAGTATGACCTGATGATTTTTAATAAATTTACTTATTTGATCAATCCCCCTTATGTAGTCAATATATCTCTGACTCCACCCTCCTCCTTGAGCAGATTACTTTACTGCTGTTTGTACTCTGACTCCCTATTCACTCTGCTCAGTTTCCAATACCTCACACCAGGCCTGCCACGAAAATCCCCTCCTCATCCTCCTGGGGACTTAACTATTCACTCAAAGTTATCAGTCTGTTTGAATAGAGGCTCTGTCCACCTTGCCTAAGTCTGACATCTTGGGAAGGTCATCTCCTTAATTTGTTGCTATACCTATGCTCTTCTCACTCTAGTTAGGCTTAAACCCTTCCCTGAGTTACCCTCACTGATGATTACCTCCTCTCACTGCTTTGGCTCTAACACCCTACAGCTATGCTGTCCTATCTCCATGTGGACATCCTTCTGAAACTACTCAGGTTGTAACACACTACACTTCAGAGCTCTAATGCATGGATACCTGGCTCACATTTAGGTTCTGCCTCCCAATGCTGGACCATCCTCTGGGTAGAAGCTCTCCTCAGCCTCTCTTCTGCTTTGATTTCCCATGGTAGGTTTCTCACTTGAGATGCCTTAGCTGTCCCACTCAAGCTCACAATTCCCACGTGGGAAGTCCCCCTGCATGGAAACCCTTTATATTAGAGATCCCTTACCACACTCAAAATCACACCTCTGCACCGTGCTTGGGTCTGACTCATCAGGCCAACCGTGGGGATACCATGCCCAGCCCACTTGGGTCCTGACATTCTGCTCTGGGACACGACAGCTTACTCAGACTCAGAAATTGATCCCTGGCTTGTTCTGATCTATCTAATAGCTTTAAGACTGAATTATTCATTAATAGAAGGGAAGATAATTGGAAAATGAAGAGACTCAACTCTATAGCAAATTATTTTCCTATGTATTTGTGCAAGTGTTTTTGCTAGATTCTCTTGAAATTACAATATTCACTTTTAAGAAATCAATACACACTCAAATAATCTTAAGCTATTCCATAAAAAAGTGGGTATTCCACTCACACTATATGCTCCTGCTACCTTATATTTTAATTCTACATGTTATAAACTTCATAATACATTGTAATTATCTTGCTTTAAACTACCAATAATCCTTTGCATAAAATAAAGATGAATAGAAACATGATAAAATGAACTTTCATTTATGCCCACACATTTACTGTTTCTGATATTCGTTGTTATGAATATGTCATTTGATATATTCCCTTAAACTGGAGAGCTTCCTTTAGTTTTTCTTGTGATATAGGTATGCTGGCAACAAATTATTTAAGATTTTCATCCAAAAAACCTGCTTATTTAACACTTGTTAAAAAATCTTTTTCTTGGATATATGATTTTGGGTTCACATCTTCTTTTTCCCTTATCATCCACTATCTTTGTATTTATTAATAAACTTATTTAGCTTCTTTTTATTGACCCTAAGTGGATTTGAGAACACGTGATTGCTTTTTCATTTTCCTGGACTAATCCCATTCTCTCCTCACTCAGAAAATTCCCATAAAAAATTACTTGTTGAAAAGAGTTAACAGTGTGCTTGGGATTCCTTTAAATTCCAACCCAATATGTTAGCTCAGATTTGGTCAAAATGTGGCTATTATTTCAAGTGTTTTCTTAGGCGTTTGGCTCTTATATCTGTTTTTAACTCAACCTTAGCAACTGGACCTACATGTAAAAGTGTCTCATAACCTTATTCACCTAGGAAGGGCACCCCCTGCTGGAATTTAGTTCTTTTAATTACCCTGTGTCCACAGATCCTTATTATAGCTTTAAAGAAAAGTATGACTCCTTGTGATTTCTTACTGGTTTTTGTAGGAGGAGTGAAGTTTATCCATGGCCTTCTATAACCTAACAGTAAGTGAAATGTCTCAAGTCTCACTTTAAAATGTATTTCTGCAATAAATAAATAAATAAATAAATAAATAAATAAATAAATACCTAATGTTTTTGTGAAAAAAAATAAAATGTATTTCTGAGGTGGAGTTCTTAATGCTATGCAAATAAGATGAAAGTTAAAATAGACCACAATTCCCTTTGTTAGAGGAATTTGCTGTTAATTCCCACATTCTTACATATATTACATGGTACTCATATACCATGGCATCTACCCATCAGTTTCTAAATACCTAGATACCTGTTGATCTTCTTGTATCTATCTTTCATATATAACAGGCTATTTCTTATTTTTACATTTAAGGCCTCTACTACTTAGGATATGCTTGTGAAATAATTATTGAATAAGCAGGTGAATGCATGAATGAATGTCTTAGACATATGCTTGCAGGGGCTACATTAAAAAAATTATACACAATATTTTACCTTTGATTAACACTCAAAAATCATTTTATATCATTATAGAAAAGGCAGGATAGAGATAAAACATCATCAAATAGGAAAATTTAGTATTAATGATTGCCTTTAGACCCACACATTTGTCTCCTCAGGATGTCATCTCTTGGGATCTTGCCTCAGCATACTCATTTTTATCCACGGATATTTTGTGAAATTAACTGGACATGAATAGTAGTCTTTTTTTTTTCTTTTTTGATAAAGACGTTTACTCAATGTTAAAGTCTTTTTTTTAACTGATGTCCAAGTTATTTATTTACTTATTTTCTTTAATTTTTTAATGTTTATTTATTTTTGAGAGAGAGAGAGAGAGAGAAGCAGAACACAAGCAGGGGAGGGGCACAGAGAGAGGAAGTCACAGAACCCAAAGCAGGCTTCAGGCTCTGAGCTGTTAGCACAGAACCCCACATGGGGCTCAAACTCACAAAGTATGAGGTCATAACATGAGCCGAAGTCAGACACTTCACTGACTGAGCCACCCAGGTGCCCCACTGATGTCCAGTTTTTTAATCTGACTTGCTTATGTAATTGATCATTGACACCCTTGCTTTGCTTTTGTCTCTGGTACTTGTATGGTCCCTGCTTTTTGAATACACGAGTTCAGACTAATGTGTAAGTGGCAACAGGTTAGCACTGCTCAAGATGAGTCATGGTGATGAGCTTGTTAAGAAAGGAACCAGTGTATTCTAAAGTAGCAATAATGTCACAATGATAATTTGTATGCAGTTTCTCAAATAGGAAGGACAAAAAATAGCTATAATAATAAATATAATAAAAATAATTCAGGAAAAAGAGAATATCAATGGTATGGCTTTCTAATTCTGGTGAAACCGCTGTTGATAATTAATATTGGCCTCATGCCAATGCTTCTGAGACCCTGGCATCTATTCACCGATTAGCTTACCTCATGTCATTTCTGACTAGTTTTGAATATGCAACTGTTTCTGTATTTAGGTGTTTTGTATCTTTCCACATCTATTATTTTCTGCCATATTTTGGGTGAATAAAAATCAAGAGCTGAGTAGCATAAAAGAATGAAAGGATCAAGTGAAAACTGCAGGCAGGGCTAGTGAGGGCAGAGGTCAAGTCCACCTGAGACAGTTGAGAGCTGATGGGAAAGAAGATTGGGTGGCCCACACGAATGAGGCATACGGGTCTAGCACAGTGAGCAGTACTAAACAGACCTCACTAAACTGAGCATTGATTCTCAGGTCACGACCTTGCTAGCTTTAGCCCCATCTGGGTGAATACGTTTCAAATTTAACCACAAAACGTGTTTGAAGCTTACAGGAAACTTTTGCCTCTGATTAAGACCAGCATAGACGCTGCCTGATATTGAACTGTATTTCTAACCTCGTAATTTCATTCTGACAAAACTTCTGGGCGCTGTTAAAGATGGAAGGAGTGTGGTTTGTGGCTTTCATTTGCTGCACTGTTTCCATGTGCAAAGGCTTGGCTTAAAACCCTATTTTAAAGCTCCCAGCGCATTTCTTCATCACAATTTCCAAATGGGTTTAAGAACATGTCACTAGATGAACAATAAGATTTAAAAGGTTCTATTAGAGAAAAACATTAGTACCATTAAGTCTACAAGGAAGAATGCTAGGAGTATCATGGCAACTCTTTCCTTGCACATGCAAAATTACTAAAAGGGGAGCATCACCCTAATCAGCTATTTTCCAGTTCCCACCAGTGGACTGAGATGTAGAAAGGCTATTACAACAGAGAATGGATGGAAATTAACTACGGAAGAAAAGTACTCTAGCAGTAAGTGTCTTTTTTTAAATGGAATGAGCTAATACATTTTCCTTCCCGAAGAAAAAGCTAACATCACAGAGGTATTGGAAGGTCTTTTCTCTGAGAGTTTGATTAGGTAATCATGGGAGATCCTTCCTTAAGTGCAATTCTCGCCCTTGTGAAAGCAGTAACTAATGAACTGAAAGCAAAGAGAAAAATAGTCTAATGCAACTAGAAAGGAATCCTGCCAGTGCTACACACATCTTGAGGTCCTTTTATTTTGCAAATGACTACATGTCCAAATGACAAAGAAAAAGTTTAAATGTTATATTTGGATATTACAAGACAGTCTTACTTTGTATTTTTTTCTTTAGAAATAATTTAAATTTTGTGACACAATATTTTCACAAATGTCATATTTCACATTTGAACATCTATCATCAAAATAGTAAAATTAATATTTGACTTTACCAAGATCTTTACAGATTTAAACATACAGCATTTACTAGGAAAGTGTAAAAATATTTATTAGCTATTTGTTTCTTACAACATGTGATTATTTATGTGAAATCAAGATACTCACAAAAGTAAGATTATTTTTCAAAAGAATAGAGAGTACAAAAAACCAAAGTGAACATTTTTACAAAAAAATTAAAAGTTATAAAAGAATATAAATATTGTAGTTAGACCATATTAAAGTTTTACTATAATTAGGACAAATTGGAAAAGCTTGTTCTTTTGAATGTTATTCTTTCTGCTCTATAACAATAACTCAGGCTTATCAAAATAGGTCAGCAACTGTTTTCAAATTCAACATTATTAACCACATGATGTGTGAACATTTATGTATTCATTTTCCTTCTGTGGAATAAAAGTCACATTCTAGTTACTTTATTCCAAACTAATAAAAACCAGACTATAGCATTCAAATGAAGAAGGACTTCACACTGAAATCACATTGAATAAGATAGAGGGAAATTAATATTTGAGGATTTTCTTATTTGTCGTATTCATAGGAGGCTAGTGGAAAAAAAGGTATTCTATATAATTTTTGATCAAGTGAATTTATTCACAAGTCTCTTGTTATACAGATAGCAGGAGAAGTGGAAAGAGGGGTGGGCTAGACCCTACTAAGTTAGGCCATGATATTTGGTCCCTGGTACAACGCATACAAAATATCAAATTGAGGACAGGCCAATTAATGTGCTGAATCTTAATTTGGGATAATAAATGAGTAGGATAAAATATTTCCTAATTGCCACATAGGATTGTTGGTAGAAATAAGTGAAACAGTAGTGTGAAATCTTTTTAAAACAGCAAAACCATCAATGAATATACAATGTCACTTTTAAGTGCCTGCTCTCTAGATATTTCTCATTTGTGACTCAATAAATATGAGATCAAAGAACAATTTTTAAATTTAAGGTAAGATATATTGTGAAAAATATGTGGTATAGAAGAATGATAAATGTAAGAATAATGAAAGCATTAGTGTGGTGTATCAGATGACCATTGGAGAAAAAAAAATTGAAAAGTGTACATTTGTACATTCATTTAGAAATTAATTTTAGGGGCGCCTGGGTGGCTCAGTCAGTTAAGCATCCGACTTCGGCTCGGGTCATGATCTCACGGTCCGTGAGTTCGAGCCCGGCATCAGGCTCCGTGCTGACAGCTCAGAGCCTAGAGCCTGTTTCTGATTCTGTGTCTCCCTCTCTCTCTGACCTTCCCCCATTCATGCTGTCTGTCCCTGTCTCAAAAATAAATAAATATTAAAAAAAATTTAAAGAAAAGAAATGAAATTTATATGATGTATAACTACACTGAAAACCATATTATAAAAAAACAAATACAACATTTTCAGATCATTAGAAATAATAAGTATATGTTAAAATAATTTCTAGGTTTCATGTATCAAATTTGTAAGTTGGAAATCAAATTATAGCATTCTAAAATTTTATTTAATAAAAGTAACAACAATGCATTTAATGAAAAATTAAGATATCTGCAAAATATGACTGATAAAAAATATTTGCTACAAATTTTAAAATATGTAATATTTAAAATTTAATGTAAAGTAATAAGAAAGTTATTCAAATTACAAGTATAAATAGACAAGGATAGTGAAATATTTATATAAACTGTTCTAAATAATTAGAAATTAATAAGCAGAGATAAAGACATGGTAATACAAGGTAGGAAAAAGTACATGAGCAAACTAAAATAAGAAAGAGTAGGATCCATTTAGGAAAATTCCACCAGTTCTGTGTAATCATGTGGACTTTAAGGTTGTATAATGGTGAGAATTAAGATTAAAGTATAAGCAGTTGAAGCTGTTTGTGTTATGGTGCTTATATGTTCCTCGGTATGTTCATAATTTACAGTGTTTAAGTTCAATGCCTAAAAAAAGTGGAGTGATGTGTCTAACAAATGAGCGTGAGAATCATGTTTGCTATTTTAAAAGATCACCAAGGAAATGTATGCCAACCCAAAACTCAGGAAAATATGATAACCCAGAAAAATGACTAGCATTAAAATCAATATTGTCCTCAGGGTACTTACCAATAAGAAAAAACACAGTCATAAAATAGCTGAAAGTTAGCTTTGCTGCTTAAAAGGGACAGAAGTTATAGCCCAAAGCACTCCTAGATCGAGACCCCAAGTCTCCACACACCCACATTCACATATGAAACACAAATCTGGGACTCTAGAAGACTATATCCTACGGATAAGAGTGAATGGGAATGAAGTTAGTCTTCCATGGGCTTGCAGGTCTGATTAGTTCTACAAGGTCTGAGGAGCTTCAATTCTTGAATTTGGGTTAAAATTGCTCTGGTCTAGTAGGAAATGGACTCCTGGTAGATGCTGGATTCCTGACTAACAGCACATTCTCTTCAGCAAAAGATTATTTTGTACCAGACTTCAAATTATTTCTACAAATGATTTTTCGAATAAATGGCTGGTACAAGGTCAAAGATAACCAGAGGCTTGAGGTAAAAAAATCAAAAAGAGAAAACATTATGATCAAGAAGTAGCAGTAATAGTCATGCATTGGCTTCCAAATTAGAATTATCATACACAGAATATGAAATAGGTCAAAGGGACTAAGAGTATACTCATCATGATGATCACTGAGTAATGATGCATAGAATTGTTGAATCACCACAATATACACCTGAAACTAACATAACACTCTATGTTAACTACACTGGAATTAAAATTCAAAACTTAATTTAAAAAGATGATAAAAGAACTGTTTACAATCCATAAAAAATAAAAACAAGACTAAAATATCTTCATGAAAGAGAATACTATAAAAAAGTATGTAGCATATTAAAAATAAGGATAACTACATAAAAGGAAAAATATAATTAAAATTAAGAATCCAATGACTGTGATTAATAACAATTTAAACAGAACAAAAGTGGGAATTAACTATAACAAAAAAATAAAAGATATACAGGTTTGCTTTGGCAGAATAACCAATATTCTTAGAAAAGAGCAATAGTTTCATTTCACATCTTTTTATTCATATTGGTTTATATGTGTATGCGTTAAATATACTAAGTATACCATTTACATGGATATCAGATATCTAAGATACTTTTTTCAATACATGATAAATATATAGAAATTTAATAAAACTAAAATTCAAAATGCACTAAATTGTCAAGATTTTCGTTTCATAATTTCAAACAGTTAGAAAGTGGAGATGAGAGCTTATTCAGAAAGAAAGAAAACTACGAAAAATGTTGCATCTGGCATTCCACACTGCCTATTTTCTCCCGAGAAATAAAACAAGAATTAAAACACTAGTATTTGTTTCCCTTGTCAAAATGTCAAGTTCTATAGTACTGCAGATTATATAAATAACTCGAGTTTAACAAATAGATATAACTTTATGTTATTGATCAAGCTTGCAAAGATGAATTTAGACTCATGGTATATATCTGGGAATTCTATGAAACTCTAGCAATGAACTTTGCTTGTTACTGATCACACTCATCGTCTTCCTGCCATGCGTAGGAAGTTTTATGACTCTTAAATTCTGGGTCATTAATGATAATTATCAAGACTCTCAAAGGTGGCGTGTTATTCTCATATTTGTGTGTTGTTTTCTCATACTAGAAGAGATATTTTATAAAGGATCCCATGAATATATTTTCTCTTCTCATGTCCTTCTTCCTCTAGCACCAATGCTCCAATAAAAACAGGCTTTAATATCAATGTTTTGGTGACTTCCTATATATAAAAGAAGCCATATTCCAATATTTATTTGTAACTCTAGAATGTAATTTTTTCTTAGACGGTAAAGACATTTTATAAAAATTTTCCATTTAAAAATACTTGTTAAAAGAAAAAGAATAAAATATTGGACTCCTGGAACAAAATGTATTATTACATATTTCTTTAAAAAGATGGATTTTCTCCATTTTCTCTGTTCTCTCACAGTACATGTATGTGTACTGGGAACAAGCCATCACAGCACCCTTATATAAGCATTATTCTTGAGTTTTCTGTGGATTCATGAAGTAATACAAATTTGAACACTTTAAATACTTTTGAGAGATCTGATCTTTTGTCTTGCTGTCAAGAACTTAATTATTTAGAAGTATGACTGGTAAACATTCTGGTCCTTCCCTACTTGACTTATAAGAAGAAAATCATGAAGAAAAAAATATAATGTGCTACAGCTTCTGTTTTACACAAGATTTTTGTGCCGAAGAAGACACTGTTCAATTCCCTATGGTGTGTATGTGTGTGTGTGTGCGTGCGTGTGTGTGTGTGTACTGCAAGTAGAGAGTAGACACAAGGAAGATTGAACAGGCATAAACTTTGATTAAGAAATATCCTAAAAGCTAGAATTCTCTACCTAATGATGATAACTGTTCTTCATATGACCTTAAGTTGGAAAAACAAATGATTTTTGTTTGAAAAAAGTGAAACATTTTTGCAAATTTAGCATAGTTAATATACTTGAACGTGACTGTCTTGTGACTGTGAAATAGACAAGGTTACTCTACGTTGGTCACGAAGGTAATGAGCTATATTTCTCAGACATACTGCTCCAAAGACACGGTTAAAAGATTTAACAGAAATTCATCTGACAGTGCAAAAAGAGCAGTCAGATTCTGGCTCTGTCTCCAAGCAGGACATATCCCTCTGTGGCCAAAGATATTTAGATTCCCTCTAGACACAGCTTCAGGATGAGCAAGACCTATAACAGTAGTCCGAAGGAGTAATTGCATTAAGCAAAGCCCTTTTGAATGTTGATTTCAGTGGGTGGACAAAGACTTAGAACACTTTATGAGAGTTGAGAGCAGATGGGAACCGGACCAAGTAAGAACTAGAGTATAAGCCACATTAGTTCAAGAGTACAAAATTATTTATTATAACATCATTTTTAAGATTTTAACAGAAACTGAAATCTTAAGCTACTATTGTTCTATATAGAAAGGATGTTAAGAACACTGGCTTTGACATCAAACTGGTTTTGGAGTCAAATCCATCTAGTCACTTACATCTGTGCTCTTTTTAAATGTCAACAAATAAACTATATAAATTGCTTAAAACAAGATTTGGCACATTATAGATACAGAACGCCTATTATTCATAGACAGCTAACTTAGTTGCTATTTTTACATTGGTTCTTTTCTATGAAATGGTTTATAATACCCTCTCCCAAACCACATAGGGGAAGCACTATTACAATGTCTTTTGAAATTATAGTAACACAAAGAAACTAATAAATAGTTCATGTGACTTGCTCAACTCTAATAGATTGAAAGTGACAAAGCCAGGATTTGGACTCAAGAGTTTTACTATGTTGCTTGCTAATGTAAAAACTTTTCCATGCTGTGTGTTATTTTGAAAACTATAAAGAATAGATATATAGATGATAGATGATAGATTATAAGAATAGTAATGATAATGATAGATAATAATAATAAATAATAATAATAGATGAGGGATGGATAGATGATAGATGGATGGATAGATAGATAGAAAGATAGATAGATAGATAGATAGATAGATAGATGATAGATAGATGGATAGATAAGATAGATGATAAGAGATACTCAAACAGACACAAACAAAAACCAGGTTAGCTGATTAAGGACTACTGAGGAAAGTAGAATAATATTGGGAAATTCACACTAAGCCTTCAATTAGCAGTCTACCTATTGTCCCCACAGATTTTAAGACCTTACAACACAATGTTTTTACATTGCTGAAAATTATGAAGTGCTTGCTGTAGCCCTGTCTACTAAGTTTATTACCTTCTCTTTATAGTTTAGTCATGGTGTGACTTTTTTTGGTTATTTGGCAAAGAGCAACTGGAAATACACTGACATCACCGTTAAATTACTTGTGATACTGACTGTGAATTAATACAAATGTCTTTTCCTCAAGGACATGCTTCTAAAAATTTAACACCAGGAATTAAAAGTTAAGAATTCTCTGCGATACAGAAGGAAATGTAAAAGTTGATTATGTTAACACCACTGCTATTAAAGGTGGTGCTAACATTTCAGTTAAGAATTTTACCCTGTAAGGATTCAGAAATGATTTAAAAGAATTTTTTTGCTCCATTTGATTTTATTGAGATCTTATTAAACCAATAGGCATGAATTTTAGTGAAATGTTTAATTTTTTTTATATTTTCATGTATTTTCCCTATATTGAAATAGGGACTATTGCAATTTCAAATAGGGACTATTGAATAGTCTTCTGGAATTCAATGTTAGAGAACATATTTGCAAAAACAAATGATAAAAAAATGATCAAACTAGTATTTAATTTTTACCAAATCATGTGCACATGAACAGCTTAAAGAATAAAGAATTAAAGATCTGGTGATGATGCATTCAAATAACAATCCAAATTTCCTTTCTTGAAATTTGGGTTTTTGCTATCATAAAGCCATAAAAACACTTAAATGATATAAAGCTTATATTTAAGGGCATTACATAAATATGGTGGGGCCAGTCCAAAATCATCTTAATCACAGACCTCGTTTTTGTTGTTTTTTATATGTTTTGCTGTGGGTTTTATTATTTGTTTGTTTTTTAGGACATTCCAAGTGTATACCTGTTGGGGTGGAACACTAATAATCATAATAATTATTATTATTATTACTGATTATCTGATTAATAACAGAGTTCCTTCCTTTCACAAAAGTGCCTACTTCTAAAATAAATTGTGTGATCACCCTTATTCCTTCCTTTTATCCTTTCTTCCTTTCTATTATCTGTCTGTCTCTCTCTTATCTATCATCTCTCTAACACCTCTCTATCATCTATTGATTTATTTTATAAATTGCTTGTAGAAACACATTGCTAATGATTTCTAAAATAGAAAATCAAATACTGCATATCATTGAAGACTATCCTAAGGCTGTTTCTAAAAGAAATTTGTTTTCAAATATAATAAGAAACATAAAAATATTCAAGAGAACAATTGTTAAAACAGGTAAAACCTGAAAATAACCTATGTACTCATACATAGAACAGTGGATGTTTAAACTATGATATATTATCGCCATGCTATATTATATAATAGTTAAAATGAAAAATTCATAGCAAAATAATTTTAAAGCTGTGTCATAGTATATATGAGCTAAAATAATTTAAAAGAGAACATTTTACCTTGTAAGTAGTATGAATGCTATAAATTTCATTTAAAAAAACAAAATAAGATTATTAGTATCAGCTTTCAGAAAATGATCTTATCAAAAGTTAGGGTGGGATAAAGACACAAGGAATAGAGTGAAGATGTATCTATAAATTTTCCACATCCCAACACTTTAACTTGTGGGTGTGAATAGTTTTATAGGTTCTTATTGCATCATGAAAATAATTAACAATAAAGCAGATTATGCATAGGATGAGTTGTTTTGATCAAGAATTATGACAAATTCACTTCCATGGACAGGGACTCCCCCCAACACACACATGCAGACAACAGACACACCTACACATCAATACTCAGTGCTGGGTAATACTAACAACACATTCAAAGCAAATGGGAGTCAATTACAGTAAGTGTGATTATCGTGAGAGCTGTTAGTATTATCAGGCATAAAATATTTAAAGGTTATATTTGACAAACAAATTATCTCTCTAAGTTGCAAAATATTTCTAAGTCATGTCTTACACTGAGATTATGAGAATGAAAATTCAAGTTCAGTTTTAGAAGTGATAGATACTCAAAAGATTGACTTACCTATAAACGTAATTGCAATGTTCCACTCTAAAACAAGCAGTATTGGTCATATTCACAGTAACAAAATCGGTGATTTTGCCACTAACAGAAACTGATCTCTTTTAATATATACTATTTGTATTCTTTTTAGAAATATGTATTGAATTTGACAGTTGTAAACCTTCACTTTTAAAGCATCCGAACATACGCATCTCTCTCAAATAATCAGTAGTCTCTCACGGGAGCAATTAAGTTGCATAGCCTTTCCTAAGCATGAGATATACAACTGGCTTCAAAAATATGTTTTTCCTTTAAAGCTGAGCACACAACCAAATGTAAAAGATGTTTTATGTAGGATACTATGTCCTTTAATAACAGAAGTCACTAAAACTATGAAGCATTAAACACAGGAATGAGCAGATAACTAATTCAAATGGATATCTGAGAGGCAGGCCATTTTTAATTGAACTTCACATTATATTTATTCAACACTGACACTGATATTTTCAGATTAGTATATTAATTTGTTAGCTACTTAATGAAAAAATGAAATATACAACCTGATATATTTTCAAATGGTGATCCAAAAAAAAAAAAAAAAAAAAACTCAAAGAAATGAACAAAGTATGTCTTGGATGAACTCACATTTTTTGTTTTTTTTTTTAATTGTGATAAAATACATGTAAAATTTACCAATTTAACCATTTTAAGTGTACATTCAACAGTATTAATTTCATTCACATTGTGTACCACCATCACCACCATCCATCCCCAGAACTCCTTCCATCTTAAAAACCAGAACTCCACACCCATTAATAATAACTTTGCATTCCTGGGGACACCTGGACGGTTAGGTTGGTTAAGTGTCTGACTTTGGTTCAGGTCATGATCTCATGGTTCATGAGTTCAGGCTCCACACTGGGTTCTGTGCTGACAACTCAGAGCCTGGATCCTGCTTCAGATTCTGTGTCTCTCTCTTTTCTCTCTGCCTTTCCCGTGCTAGTGCTCTCTCTCTCTCTCTCTCTCTCTCTCTCTTTTTCTCAAAATAAATAAGCTTAAAAAACAAATTTATAACTCCACATTCCCGGTCCCCCAGTCCCTGACAACGACCTTTCCCAATCTTTTGTAGTAGCTTTGCCCACACCTAATGATAGCATTTATTCATTGTGTCTGCATGTTTGTTTATTTTGCTCAAACAGCATTTATTTCTGACAGTTCTGAAGGCTGGAAAGTCTGAGATCAAAGCACTGGTAGATCAGGTTTATGGTGGGAGTATTTTTCTGGTTTGCAGATGACCTTCTCCATGCATCCTCCAAGGTGGAGACCAAAGAGAGAGGAGAGCCTTTATATTCTCCTCATTTTATCAACCCCGCCCCCAGCTTAACTGAAGCATCATTGACAACCAAAATTTGCACATGTTTAAGGAATACAAAATTTGCACATGTTTAAGGAATCTGATGACCCAATGGTCCTGAATTCACATAGAAACATGGTCCCTTTCCTTTAATCATGTTACTCTATTCTCTTGCCAAATAAGTTGGTACTAATTTTTTTAATGTTTATTTATTTTTGAGAGAGAGAGAGAGAGAGAGAGAGAGAGAGAGAGAGAGAGAGAATGAACAAGGGAGGTGCAGAGTGAGAAGGGAACAGAGGATCCAAAGTGGGCTCTGTGCTGACAGCAGAGTCTGATGGGGGACTTGAACTCACGAACCATTAGATCCCAACCTGAGCTGAAGTCGGACACTCAACAGACTGAGCCACCCAGGTGACCCAGATTTTTAAAATTTCCATACCTGTGGATATTCTTTTTACTTTTTGGGGCACAAGTAATATATGCCCATTTATTTCCAAGGTTTTTATTCTTTGATTCCACACATACTGTAGTTTCATCTAACCACACATTTGTGAACTAATTTTTAATGTTGATTGCAGGATGTTACGGCCAACTTTCAGTTATACCAGACTTTGTAAAATACTTTGTATTTTTTATTATTATTTTGTTGAGTGTTGTATTAGACTTCCAGGAAGAGTGAAATACCAGTTATCAAATAAATTGTGGGGCTATAACATATAGCCAGAAGGAATATAGTCAATAATATTGTAATAACTTTGTATGATGACAGATGGTAACTAGAATTATCAAGGGGGTCATTTCATAATGTATAAAAACAAAGAATCACTCTGGTGCACACCTGAAACTAATAGGATATTGTGTGTCAATTATACTTCAATAAAAATAAATAAAATAATCATTTTTTAAGAAGAAAGTGAAATTGAAATGAGTCAGACTAATTTTTTTCTAGTTTCAAACTTCTTTTTAAATTCCAGTTAGTTAACATACAGTGTAATCTTGGTTTCAGGAGTAGAATTTAGTGATTCATCCCTTACACACAACACCCACTGTTCATCACAAGTGTCCTCCTTAATACCCATCATGCCTTTAACTCATCCCCCACCACCACCCCTCCTGCATCTTTGTTCTCTATTTAAGAGTCTGTTTTAGGGTTTACCTCTCTTTTTCCCACATGTTCAACTGTTTTGTTTCTTAAATTCCACATATAGGGGAAATCATATGGTATTTGTCTTTTTCTGGCTGATTTATTTCACGTAGCATAACACTCTCCAGCTCCACCCACATCGTTGAGACTTATTTCTGAGAGAAAAAGAGGTAAAAATATCACTAAGGATATCCTGCCTCATTTCTGTTTAAAACAAATACATATTTTATTCTTTGAAAAGGAGCCTTGCTGAGCTCTGACAGTCTCTTACAGCACCAAGATTTCCACTCACGTCTAAACTGACATCAGTGTTCTGTCAGTGGTAACACTCTCCCATTTATCATTTGGATCACCTTTGCATCAACAATTTTATAAACAATAATTCTTATAGTTCTTTAATGACCACTTCTTTGTGCCAAATATCATACCTTTGCTACTAGCTTGTAATAGAGTTCGTATAGTAACTACATGCACGTTCCTTATATCTTCATTTTATGCCTTCAAAATAAACTTAACAACCTTTTAATAGATAAAAATAAGCATTTCTTACTCTATTGCTTCATGAAGAATTTCCCTGAGAAGACTGTCTCTACCATAAATTCAAGCTTTAATTAGGATGCCATCGGTCTCTTTTATGTGTTTTGATGGATTTATGGCTCCCGCTATGGAAGTGAACCAAACCATGCAAAGCTAATCTCCCTAGCAGGAATAAGCCTCTAGTACAGGACAAATGAAAGACACCTGAGTAATAGAGGTTCCCTATGTTCTTCATCAAATGTGTGGAGAAGTGCTTAATCAAAGAAAAGTACCACATAACATTAAACAGAAGTATTATTTTATATACCAAATAATGCCTCAAAATCCTACCGCTTATAGGAGTATGTGTATAGAGTAGAGAGACATAGCAATTCAATGTTGGCATTTAACTTTTAGTTAATTAATTTTTTCAGAATATTTTTGAGTGTACCATTTTTACAACTTTTATAAAGCAAAATCAAAACAGCCTAGCAGGATTGCAGTTTGTTAGCATTTCATATTTATCAATCACGTTAAGGCATTCACAAACATTCTCTTGTCTTCCCCTACGTAACAAGGTATACCTTGTTTTCATTTTTTCCCTAAATTTTATTTGAAGAATTTCAAATTTATGGAAAAGTTACAAGAATATTTGCCTATATTTTTCTGCTTTCTCTCTTTCATATATGCATATTTTTTTTCATTTTGCTAAGCCATTTACATATAAGTTGCAGACACCATTAAATTTTAATCCTAAATATGTTAACATGTTTTTCCTCAGAGGAAATAATTTTTCCTATGTAGCTGCAACAAACCCCACTTGATCGGATTGTATAATCCTCTTTAATGTATTGTTGCATTTGATTGGTCAGTATTTTGTTGAGGACTTTTGCATCTATGTTCATCAAGGATATTGGTCTAGAATTGACCTTTTTTTATGGTTTCCTTATCTGGTTTTGATATCAGAGTAATACTGGCCTCTAAAACAAGTTTGGAAGGGTTCCATTCTCTTCAGTTATTTGAAATTGTTTAAGAAGGATGGGTATTAAATCTTATTTGAATGTTTGGTAAAATTAATTGGTGCAATTATCTTCTCTTGGACTTTTGTTTGTTGGGAGTTTTTTGATTACTGTTTCAATTTTCTTACTAGAAATCACTCTATTCAGATTTTTTTATGATTCACAAAATCATAGAGGATTGTGTATTTCTTGGAATTTATCCATTTCCTTAAGGTTGTTCAGTTTGTTGTTTATAACTGTTTATAGTGTTTTTTTTAAGTTCGTTTATTTATTTTGAGACAAAGAGCAAGAGCATATGAGTAAGCAGTAGGGAGAGAGTCCCAAGCAGGCTCCACGCTATCAGTGCAGAGCTTGACATAGGGCCCAACCTCAGAAACCATGAGATCATGACCCGAGAGGAAATAAAGAGTTAGGCACTCAACTGACTGAGTCAACCAGTCTTTCCATTTATAGTAGTTTCTTATGATTGTTTGTATTTTTCCCAAATCAGTTGTAACTTGTCTTTCATTTCAGATTTTATTTACTTGAGCACTCTTTTTTTTCTTGATGATTCCAGTTAAAGGCTTGCCAACTTTATCTTTTCAAAAAACCAGCTCTTAGTTTGATCCATCTTTTTTATTTTCTTTTCAGTCTTTATTTAATTTTTCCCATTCTATCTTTATTATTTCTTTTTTCTACTAACTCTGTGCTTTCTTTGTTCTTCTTTTTCTACTTCCTTCAGGTTTAAAGTTGATTGTTTACTTGAGGTTTTTCTTGCTTCTTGAGGTGGACCTGTGTTGCTATGAAATTCTCCTTAGAAATGCTTTTGTTGCATTTTATAGATTTCTGTATGTCACATTTCTGTTTTTATTTGTATCTAGGTATTTTTTTTATCTCTCCTCTGATTTCTTCAGTGACTTATTGGTTATTCAGTAACATGATGTTTAATCTCCACATTTTTTACCCAGTTTTCTCTAAAAATTGATTTCTAACTTCATACCATTGTGATTAGAAAACATGCTTGATATGATTTCAATCTTCTTGAATTTATTGAGATCTTGTTTTGTAGTCTAACATGTGATATATCCTAGAGAGCGTTTCAAGTGTACTTGAGAAGAATTCTGCCAAATTATGGAAAGAACCTAAATGTCCATCAACTGATGAATGGATAAAGAAATTGTGGTTTATATACACAATGGAATACTATGTGGCAATGAGAAAGAATGAAATATAGTCTTTTGTAGCAACGTGGATGGAACTGGAGAGTGTTATGCTAAGTGAAATAAGTCATACAGAGAAAGACAGATACCATATGTTTTCACTCTTATGTGGATCCTGAGACACTTAACAGAAGACCATGGGGGAGGGGAAGAAAAAAAAAGGTTAGAGAGGGAGGGGGCCAAAACATAAGAGACTCTACAAAACTGAGAACAAACAGGGTTGATGGGGGGTGGGAGGGATGAGTGGGTGATGGGTATTGAGGAGGGCACCTGTTGGGATGAGCACTGGGTGTTGTATGGAAACCAATTTGACAATAAATTTCATATTAAAACAAAAGAGAAGAATTCTGCTGCTTTTGGATGAAATGTTCTATGATCTATTAAGTCTATTGGCCTAATGTATTGTTTAAGGTCACTCTTTTCCTATTGATTTTTTTATTCTATCTGGATGATCTATCCAATGTTGTAAGTAGGATGTTAAAGTTCTCTATTTTTATTGTATTACTGCCAGTTTCTCCTTATAGGTCCCTTTATATTTGCTTTATATATTTTGGTAATCCTAAATTAGATGCATATATATTTATAAATGTTATATCTTCTTGTTGGATTGACTCCTTTATCATTATGTAGTGCCTTTCTTTATCTTTTATTATGGTCTTTCCTTTAAAGTCTATTTTGTGTGCTGTGAGTATAGCTACCTCAACTTTCTTTTCATTCCCATTCACATGTAATATCTTTCTTTATCTTTCAGTCTTGTGTGTGTCCTCATTCCTCATTTCTGAAGTAAGTCTTTTATAGGCAGCATGTAGATGGGTCTTGTGTTTATCTATCCATTCAGGCATTGTGTTTTCTGAATGGAGAATTTATTTCATTTACATTTAAATTAATTATTGATAGATATTTACTCATTGCCATTTGTTAATTGGTCCCTGGCTTTTGTGTAGTTTCTCTCTAGTTCTTCTCTTGCTTTATTCCCTTGTGATTTGATGGCTTTCTTTACTGGCTCAATTATTTCACAAAGAAAATGGAGGCCTTTATTACTTTCTGATAATCTATAAATTTTGCATGATAAAACAGGAGAATTTATAGCATGTCTGAGTCAAACCACAGTACTTGATAAGCTTTACCTTCATTCTGTTTTTGTTAGCATTTTTTAAGACACATCATTCATTTGGTTTCTTCAGAATTGTTTTAGATTTGCATATAAGGGTTTTTGCTTTTTTTTTTTTTTTTTACTTATTTCAAACTAATGCTCCAGAGAGCAAAAAAAATTTGAAGCCCCTAATGAAAATTTATGTGAACAATCTGCCATAAGTAGAATAAACACAATGGTATTGTACTTCTCTGGGGTAGAGAAAAAAAAATACTTCACAATAACATTGACTTTTTAATAGTGTGTTTGAATTTTCTACATTTACTTTATGTAAACTTGGCTGTGAACTCTGTTTATTTTTCCATCATTTGAATTACAGATTTTGTGTTAAGTCAAAATATGGGATAATTTGCCTTATAATATTAAATCCTCTTTCATTGAATGATACCCAAAACGTTAATATGTATTAGGTGATGCTTCCCACTGTGAGCATTAAAAAGTAGGTAAAAGTACAGGCAGCTTAAGAGATTTCCACCAGCTTTACACAGAAATCACTGTTCTTATTCAGGCACGTCTGTCATTTATCCTGTTGTTTTATACTTGATTTTTTAGATGACTTACATTTTATTCATTAAAGAGGATATCTATTTGTGTATTTATATGCAATTACAATTAATTACATTACAAATTAGTAGGTAATATATAGGTAATCTGTGGTTAAACAGTATACGTAGTCTTGATATTAAAAGAAAATAGTCTTTCAAAATATTTATAGAACACATGATTTGATATCTGGGATTTCAAAATAATGCAGTAGAGAAGATTGGGTGGTAATAGGGATGAAACAATATTAAGCTTGTGCTGACGATTGTTGAGGCTGAAAGGTAAGTACATAAGGATTCATGTAAAGTTGCTCTACGTTTTTGTATATGTTTTATGTTTTCATTAAAAAAAAAGGTTTAAAAGAACGAGAAAGAGAGAGAGAGAGACAGATGCTGTTGGTTGGAGAAGAAGTTTTTGTCCAGTGAAAAACCACAAACGCTACTTGGGGTTTTGATGCCGCCTCTGAGTCCAAGGCTTTATTTTTCTTAATATGCAAAATACTTACAACAGTTATTCTCAAATAAGTCTGTTTTTCAGTGCTGTTGCCTGATGTGGTCATCTTGTTAAAGTAAAGAAATGTGTGGGTTAGTGGGAGCCTACCTTCCATGACAATAGTATAGCATGAAGTTAGTCAATGAGGGAGATCAGGAAGGAGCGGAACAGTAGACAAATAGCCAAACACGAAGATTAGATGAAAGGGGTGCAGAGGAAAGACAGAGAAAGGAAAAAGTATGTCCCCACAACCCCATGCCCCCCACGCCAGCTGACCAAAAACCAAAAATTAAGGGAAAAAGTAAGATGGGGAAAATTTTTGATTTTCTATCTTTCTCATGTAATAACAAGTGGTTCTGTCCTACTTGGCTTGAAGACTTGCAAACAAAGCTCGTTGAGTTACATGAGAGACTGCTCAGAGTAATTCTGTGAAAAAGTAGGCAGAGGGAGTTCAAATTCTTTAGTGTAGAATTTTGAGCTAAAGTACAGCTTCTTAAACTATAGCTTACTTCTATTAAATGTCGAAGTAGAAATAAAACATCCTTGGGTCTAGTGGGAATTTTTAAAAATGGGCCCAAAGAATTCCAAAGAAATTGGCCCAAAGAATAAGAATTTCATCCTATTTTTGTCGTCTCTGTCACTATTTTGCCAGTTTTATGCTTGCCCCATGGGACCCTGCCTCCTGATTTTATGCCACGTTCAGGCTCAAACTACTTCTTGACTTTTAGTATGGTTTGACTGTTGAAATACGGTCGTGTCCATTTCAGAGTATATATGCTATAGCTATTAAACTGAAGGCTAATGTTCCAGTCTTTCGAAGACATCTGCTCACTTTATTAGAAATTTCTTTATTTCCTTGCCATGTTAATAGTTGCCTTGGTCCTGATCAGTATACTTCACAAGTCCAGCCTACTCAATTTATGTTTAGACATTATGACTCCCATGGTAGTGTCCTGGCTGCCTGCCCAGAATGTGTTATTGGTGACCCTGTTGTTCTCTTTTTTAAACACAAAGTTAATTATGACTTGTTGGAGCCTCTAATGATATCTGGCGACTTTTGAGACATCATACACTCCCTTGCTAATCTTCTAACAAGTAGATCAGATTCTGTGTGAGAAAGTACCTTCTAAAAAAGTTCCAAATCTGACTAAAACAAAGCTAAATGGTCCTTTCTGATGAAATTATGCTACATGTGAGGATGTACATTCCTGGAATAGGATTCAATTATTTGGTATTCCAAGAGAATGGAACTTCCACTCCCTCACCTCTGACCAGTATGTGCTGAATTAAGTATGAACTAGAGTAATCAGGCTAAGGAAAGAGGATTTTAAAATATGGGTAAATTTTTCCTAAGAAGTCTGGATTTTTATAGGTTTATGTAAAATCCCAGCCCTAAATTAGATTCATTTTATTGGTTAATTTTGTGTGACTTGACTCTAGATGTATTAGATATCAGAAACAATTTTAGGAGAAGATTTAAATTTCATTTTAGAATCCAACATAATAGCAAGTTTAGCAGATAGGTTCATATTCATGTGATATTTTGCAAGTATATGATTAGAAAAATTTAACAAAATGTATATCATTTCATTTAATATTTTCATATAAATATACCATTTGCTATTAGTTTATGAAGATTTCCTAAAGTGATACAGCTTTCCTTTGTAGAATAAAATTGAATTCATTCAACAGGAATATAAATTCAGTTATTAAGATATTCCTAGATAATGGAGTCTGACTATTTTGTATTAAAATCATGAAAAACATAGGAAAGTTATTTTTGACCTCTCCATTTTATTAAAGGGTAAGCAAACTTACATGTATTAGAAAGGGGGTATAACTTCATCAATCCATAAATATATTTACATTAACCTTATATTCATAACATTGATAGTCTGAATTTGGGATGTCATGGATAATGAACAAATATACACTTAGTTATTAGGTACTGTAACTGTACTATCATTATTTGGACATGCGATCTGTAAAAATTATTCACTTAGTTATTAGGTACTATAACTGTATTATCATTATTTGGACACACTATCTGTAATATGACTTTACATTAATGACAAATTAGTTGAAAGATCGGTTACTCCAGAATATGACATTTATTCCTAAAAAAAAAATTAAAAGAATATATATAATATTTAGAACATGCCTGAAAGGAAAAATAATGCAAATTAAATGATTGTGTTATGAAGCAATTAAGGGCAGCAAACAGGCTGATAACAGTTGAGACAAGTGGAGGATAAGACAAATAGATGCTTTTAAAAGACAAGGGAATATTGAGCTAATGAATACTGTCATCCACCTTTCTCTTCCCAAGTAACATGACACTTTCTACTTCAAGCAGTTCCTTGATTGGACACAATTCTCAGGAAAGAATTGATGCTATGTGTTTTTCAGAGGTTCCTAAACTGAGTCAATTGTAGCAGAAGTAGCAGAGAAAGCAAATCTTCAGTTTGCAATACTCACCTGTCAGCTGGCAACAGGATGCCATTGCTTGTAGCAAGTAGGACCTGTTAACCTAGGATATGTCATAGCGTTATGACCCTGAGGTGGTCACTCTGAAGGACTGGAATGAGACACAGGTAGGAAATGAACGATTAAGTTATAACTTGTTCTAGCCCTTGAACAGAGTGAAGTCAATAGTAAAGATAAAGACTTAAGAGGTTGATTGGTTTCTGTGGTCATTGGAAACCTGAAATCAAAAAAGGCTTATGTGGGCCAAATAACACTCAAGCTATACTGTTGGAAGCCAGAGGCTCTGAAAGCATCTTAAGTTTGCAATTATTTCTGAGAACCACCAGAAGAACCACTTTTGTATTGCAGACTGAGAACCTGTGCTGATGTTTGTCATGATAATGACTGCGTAAAGCAATAATTCTCTCCGCTCAAGACTTTCCTGTCTGGAATACATAGAAGGGCTTCTCATTCCTGATAGAATGTTACAAGGGGGTAACTGCCAAAAATATATTATGTCCCCTGTTGTGTAATCTCATTGTTTTATTACAACTGTAATTAAGTTATTGCATCTGTATTTCTACAAAATGATTATTAGTTTCCTAAGGACTCAGTAGAGACAGAGGATAGAGGAAGAAGAAATATAGATAGCAAGGTGAAGAATTTGAATGATGTGCAATAAAGATGTTTGAATAAAGAAATGAGTGAAATAGTAAAAGCACATTATATATAATTTTATATTTTTATTTGTCTGATGTTTCTGACATTGACTATTTTGCTTTTTTATTTTGAGATCCCTCAAAAATGGAATTAGGAGCAAACAGGAGCACCTGGGTGTCTCAGTCGATTGAGCATCCAACTCTTGATTTCAACTCAGGTCATGATCCCAGAGTCCTGGGATGGACCCCTGTGACAGGCTCTGTGCTGAGTTTGGAGACTGCTTAAGATTCTCTCTCTCTCTCTCTCTCTCTCTCTCTCTCTCTCTCTGTCTCTTTCTCTCTCTGCCCCTTTCTCACACTCACACTCTCATTCTCTAATATAAAAAAAAAATTAAAATGCTGTTATAACTCAAGCATCGTAAGAATATTAGTTGTCTATAAATCACATGTGTTATAGCAAAAAAGAAAAGCAAAAAGAATCTGCTTGATCATTGTTTTTTGGGTTTTTTTTTAGTTAAGTTTTATAAAAATCCAAAAATAAGAGAAAATGCCAAATGAATGTCAGGCCAGACTTAAAATAAGTCAATATAAATGGATTTAAGAGGTTTCCCATCCCCTTGCCCCCCAAAAAGTGATTTACAGTTTAAGGCAGTTTTGGAGACTGTGAGGACTATGTAAGAGGCAGCTTTGAAATCTGTGTGCATCTTCTCCCTGCTAATAATAATAGCAATAACAATAGCAGAAAGACAATACTCTGTCACCCATGGCTTGACTTTAATGACTGAAACGCCGGGTGTATCGGTTGGCCCCAACTATTAGTCTGGGCTCCCTTCCTTTTTCTAAGCTTCATCTACGAAAATGCACTAAACCTTATGGGGAAAAGATAAATTACCAAGTCTTATTTTAACAATTTTAAATGATCTTCCGTTCCTGGAATGCTCTTAAGTCAAGTTAATGCTACCTTATAGGTTTTGCACAGAAGAATTCTTGCTCACTGGTTTCTTTTTACTTTGATGTGTGGTTTCACTAACTGATATTGCACATCACTTGTGACCAGGATCAATGTTGTATGCATGTTGAACTTGAATTCTGAAATGGCAGCAGGGGTACATTTCTAACAGAAAAGGGAGAGAAGGATAAAAAATCCAACTGTATTTGTGGGAAATAAGATGATGTTTAATAAATAAATGAACAGTCATACAAGTACTGATTCAGGAATAAAGGAAAAGAAATTTCAGAGTAAATTTAAGGCGACAAGAGTTGGAGACCTTCTCTTTACTGACCACTACAGTTTCATTGCAAACTAGAGGAACAGCAGCAATTTATTTAGGTCTTTTGAAGTTATTTCTTAAATAGATAAGATAAAAGGATGAAAATTAAATTGTGTTGGTTAAGATGCAACCAATAAATAAATAAAGGTACAGTATTTTTTAGTAAGAACCAAGCCTGTGATTTTATTCTCCTCCAAAGACAAACATTAATTTCTTAACTGTATTAGTTTCCTCTTACTGCTGGAAAAAATTTAACCACAAATTTGGAAGCTTAAAACAATGAAAATGAATTATCTTACAGTTCTGAGGTCAGAAGTCCTACCCGCATCCCAGCAGGCTAAAATCAAGGTCTAACCTGTGTCCTTCTAATGTTCTAGAGGAGAAACTCTTTGCTTGTCTTTTTCACCTTCTAGAGGCTGTCTGTATTCTTTGGCTCATGCCCCTTCTCCATCTTCAAAATATTCACATTCAAATCCAGCAAGGTAGCATCTTCAAATCTCCCTCTGATTCTGCCCCACCTGCCTCTCTCAATCACTTGGAAGGACATTTGTGGCTACATTGGACCCACATGGATAATCCAGGATCCTCTCCCTAAACAAGACTCTTGGTTTAATTACATGTAAAGTTCCTTTTGCTGTGTAAGGCAAAATATTCATACTTTTGAGAGATAAGAAGATGGATATTTTGGAGGATTGTTATTCAACGACCTTACCATTATTTATTTCAAATTATGCATGCTTTCTCAGAAATATAGGAAATTACAATTAAAAGTGCATTCCTCTTCAGTGTACTCTATCTTCACTGGTCTTTTCAGTACCTTAATCAGTCAGTATTTTACCTCGCAAAATATCCAATATGGAACTCATTCAACAGGAGCATCAAGAAAAATCATAACAGAAAATAAAGCATGAGAGTTAGGATGGTTAATTTGTGATGTGTTAAACTTGGCTGGGCTAAGAGATAGCTGGCAAAACATTGTCTGTGAGGGTGTTTCTGGAAGCGATTAGCATTTGAATCTATAGAATGAATAAAAGAAGATGGTTCTCCCCGGTGTGGGCAGGCATCATCCAATTTGTTAAAGGCTGAAGTAGAATCAAAAGGTGGAGGAAGGAGGAATTTGTTCTTTTTTGCTTGAGCTGGGACATCCATCTTCCCCGGCCTTGGACATTGGCTCTTTCAGTTCTCAGGCCTTCAGACTTAGACTGACTTATACCACTAGCTTTTGTGGTTCTCCAGGTTGCAGGCAGTAGACCATAGGACTTTGGGGCCTCCATAATTATGTGGGCCAGTTTTTTTTATAATAAATCTCCTCATATATATGAGAACCTATTGGTTCTCTGGAGTACACTGACTGATAAGTAAGCTAAAATAGAACATAATTTCATGTGAATATGATTGTATAATACAAATAGTTTCCTACCATCACATATACTTATTTTATATGTCTGTTGAGTTATACTGATAAATTGATCACTAAAAGTAACACTAATATTGCCCATTACCTTTATTAAGCTCTAAATTTCTTTTTTTTAATATTTTTAAAGTTTATTTATTTATTTTGAGAGAGACAGAGACAATATGAGTTGGAGGAGGGGCAGAGAGAGAGGGAGAGAGAGAGAATCCCAAGCAGCCTCCACACTGCCAGCACAGAGCCTGATGTGGGGCTCGAACTCACAAACCGTGAGATCATGACCTGATCTGAAACTAAGAGTTGGACACTTAACCAACTGAGTCACCCAGGCACCCAATTGAGCTCTAAATTTCTTAAAGGTATTGTATTAAGAAAGACACCATGTTCTTTTATTCCAAAGGGGTTTTATGCATTTGTTTTTTAATATTGTAGTCTCTAAATATTACAAATTTAAATAAAAATATATTTGAAATCTACAATAAAAACACTTTAGCTTTGTCAAATTTGGGGCAAAAGGATTAGCTATTGAAAAAGAATGCAAGGGGGAAAAAGAGAAAAAGAACACAAGGTCAGTGAATTTTTTGGGAGTTAGAAGTGTGAAAACTAATATTTGATGGCAGGCTGAGACTGCTGTATCCATATGCCTCTGGAAATTAAAAGAATAAAATATAAGCTTTACACTGCCTTTGAAAGCATAGAATTAACCAGTGGAAAAGGTCCAGTATGGAAAGGTAAATATTTATGAATGCAAGTGAAAATTAAAAGAATAGATTATTTAAAATAATGTTGTAAAAATAATAAAAGTCACACATATAATCTCTGATTACACATTTTCAGTTTTAAGATAGAATACTAAGGGGGTGCCTGGGTGCCTGGGTCGGTTAAGCATCAGACCCTTGATTTTGGCTCAGGTCATGGTCTCCCAGTTCATGAGTTTGAGACCTCTGTGAGGCTCTGTGCTGACAGCGTGGACCCTGCTTGGGATTCTCTCTCTCTCTCTCTCTCTCTCTCTCTCTCTCTCTCTCTCTCTCTTTCTCTCTCTCTGTCTTAAAATAAATAAATAAACTTAAAAGGATAAAATAAAATAAAAGAGAATATCAGGTAGGCATGTTCTTACCAGACTATAATTTGTTTGTTCAAAAATTATTTCAACTCCCATGTATTGATGGCTTACCTTGAAACACATATTGTGTTAGATGCCGATAGACACCAATAAGATAGGCTGTTTATAATCCAGTGGAGACATCATCAGACTTTTCAGTGCGATTCTATGTAAGAAGGACTATGAGAAGTTCAAGGAGCTATATATGCTTATAGGTGGGAAATCTGATCCAAACTTTGTGTGCCATGAAGGCTTCTCATAACTTTCATTTCAAACAGTTTGTTCAATAATTTCTAAAGTAAAAAGATGAAATCAACCCATTAAATGTAATTAAACCAATTATGAGACTTGTATCTATAGATTTTTTAGTTTGAAATCGCAAAGCAGAATTTCAATCTATTTTCTTCTGATATACCTTTCTTTATTTTAGCCCAGAACTTCAAGTAGTTTATTATAGGAAAGTTCTGTTTGTGATCTTTCTGAGTTCTGGATCTGTAAAAGTCTTCACCTTACTTTCATTCAAGTTAAGATATCTGCTCTGGATGTAGCATTTTTGGCTAACAACATGTGTCAGATTTCTGAAGACTTCCCATTGTCTACTAGCATTTAGTCGTGAAGATATATTGCAGGCCAATTTGATTGTCTTCCTTTTTCTGTACCTGACTCTTTTTATTTTTTTGGTCTAAAAATTTGTGGGTTTTCTTATTTTTAATGTTTAAAAATTAAAACAGGACTTCCTTTCCTCCTCTGTGTCGACTCCTAAGATTATAACTATAGTAGGAGCATTTTCTGTTACAAATATTGTCTGTCCTGTTATCTCTGAAATCTTAATTCTCCACAGGATAAGTGTCTTAGATTCATTTCTCTTGACTTAAATGTTTACATTACTTGTTAAATCTATTTTTCTTACTTATTTTTATTTAAGTTCTTAGAATAATTTTGAGTTATTTTTAATGTGATTGTATTATTGGCATAAATTAAATCCATTTTTCCCAGTTTCCAAAGTGAATTTAATTTAATTCATTCATTTTTACTCATATTAATGTGTTGAATGTGCCTTTTATGTTCAACTTACTTTACTGCATTAAAAAAAATCTCATTAGCATTTGTCAAGGCTTTTTAATGTTTTTGATGGCTTATTAAATATATTAACATTTTAGTGGTCTGAGTCATGTGGCTTACATACTGAAATATGTTACTAAATATTTCATCTGAAATATCTTGTACAAATAGTGGAATTTTTAAGTAAGAAAAAAAAATCAGAATTATGCTCAACAACCACAAAAGCTTCATCCCACACTTGGGTTAAAACTCAGTCTTTAACTGACCTAAAAGGTCTGAATGATCTTTGTGTCTCCTAACTCAGCTACCTCTTTGAACTCACCCCTAAACACTCTCACTTCCCAAAAGCTCCAGCCATACTGGCTTCCTGCTAAGCTCACACCAGCTCAGGCTCATTGTACTTAATATTCCTACAGCATGGAACTTTGCTGTCTGATACCTGTGCTTTATTTCCCTACTTTCTTTGGTTTTCTGCTTAAAGTTCACTTTCAGAGGGGTCTTCTGACTCCACTTTCTAAACTAGAACTCCTTCTTCTTGACCCATCAAAATTGTCACTTTCTAGCTCCTTGTTTATTTTTATTTGGAGCTCCTTTCACAAGCTGACATATACCATTTTCTTTGTTTATTTGTCAAACCCACAAAAGCATAAACTAGCTTTAAAACCACTCTTATTTTTAATATCTAGTGTTTCTCCAATGCTTAGAATAGTATCTGACATAGAAGAGGCTTTTAATTAATATCTGAATGGTTGAATGAAATAAGTTGCATTTTAATTTGTATTCTTAATATTTAATTACTTTTTTCAGAATGATATGCCAACATATTTCAATATTCCTTAATTTATTAAAATATATTAAAGAAGTTACTGAAAAAAAATGTCTTCTCTGGATAAAAGCAGTTTTTTTGCTGTGAGATAATAAAGAAGTTATGACTTCCTAGTGCCTCATTGAACTGCCAAAGGGTAATCATGGTTACAAGAAAATAACAGAAGCTTGTTTAAAATTAAACATTGTGTATTTTATAAATTGAGAGAGCTGCAATAAATTCCATATCCTCTATACCACAATATAGTAAAGAGGCACTCTCTAAATCAAAGCTTTTACTATGTAAGTGGTAAAATAAATCAAGCCATTTACCAACACAACATAAGTTATTGAATCTTTGTTGAAGAAAATGTCACTTCAGGTAGAAACCTCCTTTGTAAACATGGCAACATCAGGGTAACTTCAACCAACACTAAATAAAGACTTTCAGGTACACTGAGTGGATTTATACACAGTATTCTTCCAAAGGAAAATTTCACTTTATGAAAATGACAACACTCAGCAAAGCGGCAGCTATTCTGAAATGCTAGTCATCTAAGGAAATAATAGAATTTAAATGATGCGCTATTCAAGGTAGAAAGAGAATTAATGTGACATTTTTTATCAAGAGAAATACGACAAAATATCAGAATAAAGAAAATGGGCAACAGCAAATCAAATCCTTCCATCTTGACTGTAAGATGAATGTTGGTGAATCATTAATCTTTTAAAACTGTCTTTTCGGAAGAAATTACATTGTCAAATGCATCTGTTACACAACTCAGTGTTGCACTGATGCACTATTAATATACCACACATTGGATTCTCTCTTCACCCCAGCAACTTTAATTGCTGCTTCTCATTTTCTTACTATGGCTGAAACCAGTAAACTGATGAAGGTGTTATCATAGGAAAGGAATATTTGTATATAGAAATGACAAGCTGCCCCAATACATCACAGTACAACTACTCTACTCTAGAGTAGCATTACTTAAGGCCATAAATAAGGTCTCTGCTAAACAAGAGAAGAACATCAATGACATTAACTGTCCAGTTGGAAAAATACGTAAGGATTCCCAAAGGACATCTTAGATGATAAAAAAAAAAAGCCACTTCTTAAAGACTGTAATATGAATTCAAAACACATCCTTACAATTGTTAAGGTCAATACATTTTCCCTATGTAAGTTTGTTGTTTAGATCATGCAAGTCAAGAATGCAAAGTGATATTTGCTCATTGCTTTTTTTAACCTATGTGGTACACTTCAGAGAGCTCTATTCCTAATCATAAAATCATATATATTTTCAATATAGTGGTTGTGTCCATCTACTCACTTTTTTTTCTTCAAATGACATTTGCCAAGGTGAAAAAAAAAATGTTGTCATTGGATACACTGCCACTCTTGCTTTATCCATCTGTGTGATTTTCTCACCCAGTAAAATATAGGGAGGTCTAATGCTGCTAAACTAACACAGCATTCAAATGCTTATTGCATTTTCCTTTTACTTAATCTGATTTTTTGATTTGTACTTCACTTTCTGTAGGGAGAAAATATAAAAACATGAGAATAAAATTTGGGATGATTTTATATAATACTTCACCTATTTATAAACAGTCCTATTCCACAAAGATTTGGAGAATGATAAGAACAAAAGCAGAGGCCAAAAAAAAGTAAAATTATTAACAGAAATACACCATTAGTGCAAGAAAAAAGAATATGAAGAATGAGAGAAAGTATATCTATAAAAATATTGCAAAATTGATTAAGTGAACCTTGCTTGAATTTTAGCTTCCCAAAAGGCAAAGTGAAGTGGAGTTGTAACCATTTCATTGGTTTTAGTAAAAAGAGAGGAATACAGATATCTTAAAGAGAGTAAATAATTAACCTATTACAGTGATCTCAAATACAATTACCACACATTATCTCATATGTTGACAAGGAGGAGTATATTGAGTAATGTCATTAAAACTACTGTTGTGATAAAGAATGGATTTTACATTATTCTTTTTTTTTTTTTAATTTTTTTAACGTTTATTTATTTTTGAGACAGAGACAGAGCATGAACAGGGGAGGAGCAGAGAGAGAGGGAGACACAGAATCTGAAACAGGCTTCAGGCTCTGAGCTGTCAGCACAGAGCCCGACGCCGGGCTCGAACTCACAGACCGTGAGATCATGACCTGAGCCGAAGTCGGACACTTAACCGACCAAGCCACCCAGGCGCCCCTACATTATTCTTTATTAACATGATTTTTGATCATGTAAAAATCACTGCAAGGTTATTTTTGGGAGAGTGCATAACATCATTTTAGTAAATTGCTTTATTGTCTGAAGAAAATTCTTATGGTAGCCTTTAGATAAAGAGATAGAATCCTTTACTGCAAAATATTTTCTATTAACACCTTATCTGTATGTCTACTTATGCTTCTTAAGAAGCTGGGTGGGAGATCATTTTTAAGGAGCATGCTCAGAACTGGAGCCTAGAAGGAGAGCTAGCCCAAGTTCTGGGCAGGTTTGGCTAAAGATACACTGTCAGACAAAGTGAGGGTTCTTTTTTCCCACAAAAGAGATGTGAAACTAGTTAAGTGTACCAATGACTGGCTAAATAAATACCTAAAATTATGAACCATACAGCATGTTAATTTTAGCTTGAGAATTTCAAAATTTGTGTTATTATCAGTTGCTTATAATGGCATGAGGGCAAGAAGATCAATAATTCCTCCATGAAAATTTAACTTTCTGTAACATTGTGTCAGAAAATTTAACTTTCCGTAATTCAAGAAAAAAAAAAGTTTCAAGTTACATCTGATATGTATGTGAAAAATGTGGACTGCTCTAAACATCATTAGAAAAAAGTAAACATGGAAAACATGTCAAAAAGGAGATAACCGGTTTGTATAGTTGATAATTAGGATTTTGGGATGGTTTTATAGACATTACCAATTTTAACTCAGAGCTAACTGTACTAACTAGTAGTTAATGACTACCACAATACATAAGATTTATATATCCTGGTTATTTATATTGGACAGCAATAACGTCTGACAGTGGTGTGCTGGCAATTACTCTGAGGAAGGAGGGGAGTAAGCCCTGATTTGTACGTTTGCTAATTTCACAGTATAAATACTCCCACCATAGCCGATTTGAAACTACTGACATGATGTCACTAAAAGTGGAATTGGGAAGAGATCATAGCACAATATTTTATAGTATTTTCAGCATACAGATTTCACCACACCAGTATATTTAAATAACTTTGAGTCAAATAGTAAAATCTGATAAAAAAATTATAGATAAAGAATTCTTAGTGTTATTTATTTATAAGCTTATATTGTTTAATATTTAATAGTGGCTATGTTTAACTGGTTAGCAAAATGCCTGAAATTTTTATAATTGACTCTTAGGAGTCTGTACGAACAGGTTCCAGCACACACAACACCAGCAAAAGACAACAGAATAAAAAGAAATGTTTTTAATTAGTGGGAGAACTAGCTTTAAAAAAGCCAAACATATATTGATCCTGAATTTGCTACATAGAGTAAAAATACATATAGAATATAAGCTCTAATGAATCAGATTTTACATTGCATGCAGGCAACAGAACTACAGACACAAAACTATTCCTAACCAGAGTCAAAAGTCAAGAAAAAGCTTAGAAACAAATATCTACATGTATGTGAGACGATGTGGAAGTAAATTCCTGTTGTCTTAGAATTGTGGCTGAATCCACGAAACTAAACCAATTGCAGCTTAGTGCCTCTACATTTTAAAGAGAAGTGCAAGACACATTTCTCTATTATTTATAAGAGTTAGCAGAACCTGCTTTGAACTTCATGAAGCTACCACTCACCAATTTTGCAAGCAGAAAATAGAGGAACTCATGATTAGGGTTAAGAGTTGTAGACCTAAATAATTCAGTGATCCTCCAGTAACCTCAGCTACCTCTTGCCCATTTTCTTTTTTCTCCTGGACCAATAGATATGTGGGGCAAACCAATCAGAGACTACAGAGGCAGATGTCAAATACAGGAATAATTTGCCAGCATCCTTTTTGCAAGGACCCCTATTTCCACAACCCCTTCCATGGAGGACATAGAAAAGAACTCATGTATTCACCCATACCTGGAGGTGATTACAGGAGCAATACTTAGATAAAACAACAGTTGTATCCCCCCATTTTCCCTCTCTGTTTTGGACTGAAAGTTTGTGCTTCCTTCCAATTCATATATTTTAATCCTAACCCCCAATATGATGGTATTTGGAGGTGGGGACTTTGGGAGGTGTGTAGGCCCTTATAAAAGCGACCCCAGAAATCTCCCTTATTCCTTCTCCTATGTAAAGACAATGAAAAGATGGCCTTTTATGAACTAGGAAGCAGGCCTTCACCAGACATTGAATCTACTGGCTCCTTCATCCTGGATTTCCAACCTCCAGAACTGTGAAG
The DNA here is from genome assembly GCF_024362965.1 of Panthera pardus. NCBI lineage: Eukaryota > Metazoa > Chordata > Mammalia > Carnivora > Felidae > Panthera > Panthera pardus. The sequence goes on from NW_026526721.1 coordinate 22,167,520, forward strand.
AATAAATTTCTGCTGTTTATCAGCCACCCAGTCTATGGTATTTTTGTTATAGTAGCTTGAATGGATTAAGATACTCCCATTCTCCAATACAATAAAAGAGAAATACCCAAAGAAAGAGAGAATGGTACAGAGTAAAAAAATCAAATTTTTATCCTTCCCATTCCAGATTCCTCAAATCGAGGTAGTAATGGGCAAGAAAATATAAGAATGTGAACCCAGAATTAAAAAATTTGAACTTTATGGACTGTTTCATACCCAAATTGTCAGAACCTCTATGGTACCTGTCCGATATGTAGCAGGAAAAGAAGATCTGACAGCTCATGCTCAAACACAATGATAGGGGGTAAAGAAAACAAAACAAAACAAAGTACATATAATTGATATGTATTAAGCTAGTATTGCAATTAACAACTTACTCTTCCAGAGATTATAAAGTGATTAGTTCTGTTAAACTATAATAAAACTCACATTACCCACATAATAAGTCGGTTTGATAAAAACTAATAAATACTTAACATATATTAGGAAAGAGGCATGTAAAATTGAGATGTAGGAAAGAGGAATGAAGGCACACTGCCTCATGAAGATTAGAGATGTATACATTAGCCTCTCCAGTCTAGATCATATCATGGGGTTATTTAGTCTCAACTTGCAATAACCATATCTCCTAAACACAGAGAGAAAGAACTTCCTTTTTTTTTTTTTTTAAAGTTTATTTATTTATTTTGAGTGAGAGCATGAGCCGGGGAGGAGCAGAGAGAGATAGGGAGAAAAAGAGTCCCAAGCAGGTTCCACACTGTCAGCATAGAGCTCTATGTGGAGCTTGAACCCAGAACTGTGAGATCGTGACCTGAGCCAAAATCAAGAATCTGATGCTTAAAGAACTGAGCCACCCAGGTGCCCCCAGAAAGACCTTTTTATCTATAATTCCATTTAAGACATTCTATGATGAGAAAACACATATTTAACAGGAATTCAAATGAAGTGCTTTAATTTGTAGCACATTGGTCTCATAATCAAATATAAAACCCTAACTCAAATATTAATAATGTGCCTTTTACTTCTGAAATAAAACATATAGCTGTTCACTTACCTAAGCATACATTTAAAACTATCAACAAAAGTTACAAGTGTAATATAAAAAAGAAATTATAAGGAAAGTAATTTACAATAAATTAAGGCTCATTTTAGTCTGTAAAAGAACGGGAGTAAGTCACCACAAGACACAATGAAGATGCCAGGTGCTTGCAGTTGTATGTAGAATTGCGAAGAATGTTACAGCTCTATAGACTGACGTAGGTGTCATAGGTGGCTCAAATTGCACAAGCAGCATTGCCCTTGAGGATAAGAGTTTCCAAGATGGTAAGCCGCTCTTGATAAAATCTTGAAATTTTTCTTGATTTAAAGGGAATTTTAATTTGTAGAAGATTTTGCATATATTAGAACTTCAAAATATATCTTACGCTGATATCTGTTTTAATAGGTTCTAAATTAGATCATTATAAAGGGGTGTTTCACTTCACTGAATAACCGATGATCATTTGAAATGCTAGTGGAATACAAGACATGAGTTTCTTGCAGTCTTCAAACTTTCCTTCCAATATCTAGGACAACTGGAAACAACTCTATAAATTTGCAAGCTATTTCTTACTAGTAACACTACAGCCACTGAATATCATTGTTAGTGCGCATTATAAGGGAATCAAAGTAGCTGGGCTGTGGGCCTGTCTGTTAAATAGCAATAAATGCCTTTGTTAATCTCTTACCTAAAAAGTAGGTCCTGGTGTCCAAAGTATTATTTCAATAATATCCAGTTAATGAAAATAAGGGTATTGACAAATTATCAAGAGGTCAATTCTTATTTCCTCCTAGTAACTCCCAAATTCATTATACTTGAAATTTATGTGTGAACGTTATTCAATAAAGACTAACTTTTACCTGCCATGTATTGCTTTTATTAAACATAGCCGCAATGTGCTGTGGGGATTGTATTTCTACAATTTGTTGAGGTTATATTCCATAAACCACTTAGAGGCAAAAAAGACATAGATATTGATTTCTGTAAGTAAATTAGGTTTTGATTGTAAAGTGTTTGTCCATGTGATTGCTCACCCATTTAAAAATGACATCTTGAAGTACCCTAATTGCTACCTTGGTTAATATATCTCACATAGATACACTGTTAACCACCTAAAGAAACCAAGAGAAGTGCAGGACATAATTGCGTCTTAAAAATATAAGTATAACCTTCTGTATCATTCTAAGCTTCTTTTGAGATTACAAAGTAAAACGTGTAATTTTCAATGGCTTTTAAAGCAATGGTGCTTTCCAAATAAGCAGTTACATTCTAGTGGTATTTCCAAAGCTTCACACAAATTAAAAAATAAAACAAGCTATTTTTTTATTGATGTATAAATTATTTCTGTTTCACAAGTCTAAAGATTTTTAAACTGTGCAGCCAGATTGTTTTTACAGATTCATTTGATATAAGCAGGCAAAATAGTTTAGCCACGTAGATTCAACCTTAGATATTACTCCCATTTATGCTTTAGAGATCAATGGATACTTGCAGATGAAACTCAGATACCAATCTTTTTATCAAGATCTCATGGTCTTATGGCTGGAACAGGTTCATAAATAGATCATTTGAATACAAAATGTGAAATGTTCATAGGGCATTATGGACTTTTAAATTAAGAGATTATGTAAATTAGAGTAAATCAAGCGTCTACAAAAAGTAAATCCCGGAAAACCTATGTGTTCACATAATACAAGTTTTCTTTTCACTCACGTAAAGTTCAAAAATGGGATTCCTGAGCAGTGCCCGGGGGAGCTGGGAATGGGACAGTGCTCTGCTCCACTGAGTCACTTAAGAACCATAGTTTTCACCAATGTTTCTGGAGTCAACACAGTGATGGTTTCAGGTTAGCATAGCATAAATGAGTAGGGGTGAAAAAGGCATTACTTTCTTAACAGCCTTGTTATAAAGGTATATATAAAGGTAAGTAAATAATCTACTTACCTTTATTTTTGAAAGAGAGAGAGAAAGACAGAGTGTGAGCCGGGGAGGGACAGAGAGAGAGAGGGAGACACAGAATTGGAAGCAGGCTCCAGGCTCTGAGCTGTCAGCACAGAGTCCAACATGGGACCTGAACTCGTGAACTGTGAGATCATGACCTGAGCCGAAGTCAGATGCTTAACCAACTGAGCCACCCAGTTTCCCCTATAGTATATATATTAAACACACACACACACACACACACACACACACACACACACACACACACACACAAGGAGAGAGGGAATAGAAGCAGGGAGAAAGGGAGAAAGGAAAGAAGGAGGAAAAAAAAAAAGAAAATAAGTCCATTTTGGAGACTATGTAGCATTCTCTGCTATTTTCCTGAGTGTTAAAAAAAAAAAAGTTCAAAAATCACAGCTGTAAGCAATAGGAGATTTTAAAGTTTCAATCAGAGAAGTAACATGATCAGTTGTGCATTTTAGATAGATCATTCTGGCACCTGTGTGTCTGAAGGAATCTGGGGGTGGTACATTTCTGGAAAATTATATTTTTAGCCATCAATTAACACCAAGCCTGAACAAGGAGAAATTAAACATAGCATAAGTATCCTCATCTAAATATTCTTCAATGGAAGAAGTGGGGTGTATAATAGAAAAATCATTTTAATGAGGGTCAGATATTTCAATCAAACTCTGCCACGTTTTGTTGTTGTTGTTGTTGTTGTTTTTTGTCTTTCAAGTATAACTCTCTGTACCATAGATAAATGTGAAGATTTTGACCAGGTAAGCCAGCAGATCCCAGTAGTAATCCTGCTATTCTAGTGAATATTTTTTCAATGTTTTATTTTAGTTTTGAGAGAGAGAGCACAAGCAAGGGAGGGGCGTAGAGAAGGGGACAGAGGATCAGAAGCATGCTTCTTGCTGACAGCAGTGAGCCCAAAGTGAGGCGTGAACTCAAAAACTGTGCAATCATGACCTGAGCAAAAGCTGGATGCTCAACCAACTGAACTGCCCAGGTGCTTCTATTCTAGTGAATCTTGAGAAGGGTCATTAAAGATGAGTTAGGGCAGCTCTAACACCACCCACTGGACTTTTCCAGGAACATGCAACCCAGTCATAGTGAAAGGGTTCTGATTCCAGCTAATTCCCATGTATGTGTGTGTTGGGGGATGGGGAGTCCCCATCAACAGGCAATTCTCTACACCAGCTGGATGTGCTACAATTCGACTCAATTCTGATACCACCTACCCAGAAATAGGATCAGATTCCACAGGTCATGGGTTTGATTCTACAAGACCAGCAACCTCCAGCAGACTCTAATCACAAGTCCATGTTGTCACGTGGACTTTGGACCAAATGGCTCTAAATCAGAAGTTCCCATGACCCCCTCCTTGGGTTCCATTAGTTTACTAGAGTGACTCGAAGAATTCGGAGAAATATTTTACCTTCTAGATCACCAGTTTATGTAAAAAGATATAACTCAGGAACAGCCACCTGGACGAGATGTGCAGGGCAAGCTGCATATGGGCTTGGAGCTCCAACGTCCTTTTCTAGAGTACCACTATCACTATATCTCCACATGTTCACCAACACAGATGCTCTCTGAACCCTGTGCTCTTGCGTTTTGATAGAGTCTTCACTACACAGGCATGATTGATTAAATAATTGGCCATTGGCAATTGATTCATCCTCCAGGCTCTCTCCTCTCCCCAGAGGCTGGGGGTGAGACTAAAAGTTCCAGCCTGCTAATCACATAGTTCTTTCCCCTAACAACTAGCCCCCATCCTCAGGGAATTTCCAAAAGTCACCTTGTTAACTTACACACAGTTGCGATGAAAAGGAGCTTGTTATAAATAACGGGACACCCATTTCACCTTTTATGACTTTGGAGTAATTTCAGGAACTGAGGACAGGAGAACAGATATGATGACAATGCTCCCTTTGCTGTTATGGCTTAGGAAATTCCAAGGGTTTGGGGAGCTATAAAACAGGAAACATGCAAGACCAAATAAGTATGAAAAAATTATTTTGGTCATCTGAATGACTAACTATATTTTATTTATAAATCACAATATCACAGAGAGTAATTTCACAATGAATGGCAGCAGAATTTATGGTGGTCATACAACCTGAATTCAAGATTTGAAAAATAAATTATTTTACCTGATTTTAACATATATAAAAGTAAGAAAGCAAGGTACTACATTAACCATATTACCTGAAGCAATCATTTAATATAATGTCATGTCAGTTTCTGTTGTAAAATGGGGCTTACCAAATCGAGTAGTTGTTTTGATTAAATCAGATCATCCATGTAAAGCAATCTACATATTTCATAGTGCAGAATAAGGAGTCAGCGAAGGCTACTAACTATAGTCATTACAAATTAGGTTATGTTTTACCTCTTAATCCACCAGACCTGAAGGTGGAGTATAATTCAACTCAGTCCTGACACGATCTAGAATAGCATCAGATCCCACAAGTTAAGGGTACAGTCCTTACAAGACCACCCCCTGTATACCACCACAGACTCTAATCACAAGCCCACGTTGTCACCCAGGCTTCTGACCACATGGGTGTTAATTGTCAATTTTGCTCCTCCCGGCTACTTCTAGACCAATCTTCTAGACCCTGCTCCCACCATCTCCAGCTTCATATCTCTTGTCATCACACTATCTTACTGATACTCAAATTTTAGCGTGCGTCAGAATCGCCTGGAAGACCTGTTAAAATAGACAGCTGAGCCTGCCAGAATTTCTGATTAGCAGTCTTGCATGGACTTAGAATATTGCATTTCCAATAAGGTCCCATTGATGCTATTGTTGCAGGTCTACCCTTTGAGAACCACTGTGCGATACCTTACGCAACCTCTCATTGTCACTAACATTCCTAAGCCTCTAAGCCTCTCCTCATTTCTCCATTGGCTCACTGTCACTCTTTCCACAGTACTTTGACGTTAGCTTTAGTAATTTCAGTTAACATTTACATGGCCCTTTTACAAGTCTCTAGACCTGAAGCTTGGGCAACTGCTCTCTTGCAATAAACTATTGTTTCCACTGTACCCCAAACTGTTTTTGTCTGACCAACCCTACACGAGAACGCACCGTTAGCAATAATAGGTCTCAGTCTCACACGTCCCTCTCACAGATCAATATCTCTTGTATTTCCGCCTCCTTCTCACTGATGCTTCAACTCCAGAAATCTTCCAGACCTTCGTGCCACTCATCTTGTCATGTATTTGTGGGCTTCCTCTCAAGTTTTATTTCATAGTAAGCTATAATTGTATAAATTATCAATTTCATTGCTTCCCTTGCATTTAATCTTATTTGCCTAGGAAAAACAAACAGGATTAAATATAACTCCCCCATATTACACACTACATTCATAACTCAGAATACAAAAGGAGGGGAAAAATTAATACAAAAGGAGGGAAAATAGGGATACACTGACTTGCATTTTAAATTCATGATCCCTAATCTGAAAGTGCCTTTAACATTGCTTGACAATTAAATCTTTCTCATTCAGTTGACTCTCAGAATGATTATTTTATATTTTCTCATGTCTCTTATAATCTTTTCTGCCCTCTCTCCAATCTTCGTAGTATTTCTTCACTTACTTGTAAGTCATCAGAAGTTACCCAAACTAACATGTATCCTTTCATGCACCAAAGAGAATCTACCTATGTAATCTGACTCCTAACACCCAGTTTCATCCAAAGGGAGCTCTTCATTCTTGGCATTACAACTTGTCTGCTCTTGGCAACTCAAGGACAATGCTAACAATTTGCCTGTATCTCTCCTAATCATTAACATTTCCCCACCTCTGGGTATTACTAACTTTAACATACAAACAAGTCTTTATCTCTCCCATTTTAAAGGAAGCAAAAAAAAAATCTCTCTCATGACCATTCTTTCCCTCCCAGTTACTGCTGTGCTATTTCCCTTCTCCTTTTACTCCAAAGTTCATTTAGAGTTGTCTACTCTCACTTCTTCTAAGCCTTTCTAAGCCTATTTCATTTAGATTTTCACCCATACTATTGCACCAATCCTGCTCTTAATAAGGGCAATATGACTCACATTTCAATAATGTAATGGCCAAGTCTTGGTTTTATCTGACATGTCCTACCAAAAACAGAGAAAAAGATGGTCAAAATTTCATTATGCTTATAGAACACCATTTTTAGTTGGTTTTCCTGCTTCTTCTTTGGCAGCTAATTGTCAGTTCTCTTTGCTGGTTTTGCTTCATCTACCTAACATCTTAATGTCTGTTTAATTGTGTTATATTACTAACATCTAAAATAGAGAGTGGCACATAATTAGTGATCAAAAATACATATGTTGAGATCATTATTTGATTTGGCAGAGGATCAATGTATGCCTTCGACTCTGAAGGCAGACTTGGATGGATTTGGGCGTTGCCTATATTCACTGATAGCTATTTGATTGAAGCGACTTAATCTCCCTATGATACAATTTCCTTGTTTGCAAATTCCTATGCACATATAATAAAAATTTAACAGCATTCTCATAAGGATTAAGTGATATAACATAGGAAAAGAACATAGTGCATTAGCTGTCATTATTATCAAGAATGACATTGGATCCTGTAGTTCAGAGTCTCGTATCACAAGGCTAAAATCAGGAGTTAGACAGGGCTGAGGCCTCAGCTGAAGTTCAGCTGGGGAACCAGCTTACGTGGCTACTGGCAGCATTTAGTTCCTTGTGGAGAGCTTCAGCTTCTTGCTAGCTGTCAGCAAAAGGCCATTCTCGGTCCCCTGCCATCTATGTCTTCCCAGAATTCCCTTTTGTTTCTTCAAAGCAGTCATGGGAGAGTCTCTGTGCAAGAAGGCAATTATGATTATACACACATAAATCCTGTTCAAGTGTGCTCTATTCTACTGAGTGCGAGCTGGGGAGGAACAGAGAGAGAGGGAGACACAGAATCTGAAGCAGGCTCCAGGCTCCAAGCTGTCGGCACACAGCCTGACGTGGAGCTCAAACTCACAAACTGTGAGATCATGACCTGAGCCGAAGTCAGATGCTTAACTGACTGAGCCACCCAGGCACTCCTAGACCCCTGGTCTTTTAATCTGGTCTATTCAATTTATTTATTGAATATTTATTGTATATTAATCACTATCAATACCATTATGTGAGGCACTGGGAATGCATCATGAACAGTTGTACCATCTGAAGTGACTAGTGTTTCCAATATTCCTAATATATTAATTACTTTTGATTTTTGCTGGACAGATGGACACCTAAGCATTTCCACTCTTTCTTGCAACTATCACTGGCCATTGACTCAGTTCGTATCTGAATGATGTCAGTGGAAATACTATGTATAAATCCTACTAAGTGTCTGAAAAACAGAGAGGTCATAAACAATTCCTCCTCTTTTCTCCCTGTTGCTGGTTGAAATATTGAAATAACAGCTCCAGTTGGGGTAACTGTCTTGGACCATGAGGTAGAGACTGCATTCTGTGAATGGCACACCAAAACAAAAGAGAGTCCAGAATCACTATGGTTCATAGAACTTCAGTACATATGTGAACTTTGCTTATGAGAGAAATAAACTTCAATTTTGTTTGTTACTATTAACTAGGTGTCTTCACTAATCAAAGCAAAACCAAACTGATAACAATAAAAAGAAAAAATAATGAGTGAATCTGATATTGTCCTTACCTTCATGGATCCATTAATTCTCATTTACAACATATTTTAAATAATATTCTATAATTATTCTATAATTAATAATTATATGTATTCTATAATTATATAATTAAGATGTAGATACTTCCTACAGGCCCTTTAAGCAGGTATCCAATTTTTTTAAACTGTTGAATATATAACTACATTCCAGTAGATTGTATCTATACACTGAATATAAAATTAATTTTATGTCAGCAAACTGCTGTTTTTAACAAGTTATGCAATTCAGAGAACCATATAATTGTCTTGCTCTCCAAATATGCTGTCTTTCAAATAGAGATAATGAAGATAGCTAAAGAGCAATGCAAAAAAAAAAAAAAATCACGTCTGTTCAATGAATTCTACTTTACAGGTGGTTGGCTGAAAAATTAGCAAGCCCTATTTTCTGTGGTAATAAATCCTAATATTTGAAGAAAGGAAGTGTAGATGAATTACCAGTTCATTGCTACTTGCCACAGTACAATGAAGATTTAATCTTTATGGTGAGAAATCCAATCTTTATACAACTGCTGTAGTGATATTATTAATATAAAATGCCATCATTTCATTTATAATGTGGATATCATGCTCCTTCATAGTTTTGCACAATTACGATATTGACATTTTGGATAATGTTGCAATTTTAAGTAATTGCAATGGTGTTTGTATGTGTGCTATACTCAAGGTTTTAAAATGGAAAAAGGGAATTATGGTTGTTACATAATCACACATTGTTTCTAGTGTGTTTAGATGAAAATGTGTAAACCATTTAAAAGGCAAATACATTGAGGTCAAGTCAAACAAATTATTCTATGAATGAGATTTATGGAGTTGTTCATGACCTATCAATTTTCAATATATAAATAAATGTTGCTTACTCCTTCAAGTAAACAAAATTTTTAAAGCTATTTTCAATGGATGACTTTTCAAATTTACAAATAAAGAATAGTTTCCTAGGTATAAAGTTCACTTATAAAGATGAAAATTAAAATAAATTCAGGAGGTTGAGATGTTGTACATATGTGGGTTGGGAATGGTGAGGAGACATGGTATTATGGAGGCATGGACCACAGCAAACATTTTTATACAATGTATGTATAAAATGAAGTATTTTTATACAATGTATATTGTTAACAAGTAGAAAGTGATTGCTAACATGGATTTATCAATACTGTGTAACAAATGAGAACATTTCACCTCATCTGTACACAGATAGTAGATCAAATTCTAAAGTTAGTTGTTTGGATGCTGCATTTTGCAATATGTAAATGGGATATGTTTTTGTATTCATCCCATCGGTCCCTCTCTCTCTGTCCCTCCCTTCTTTATTTTCTACCCCTTTTCTCTACTTGTTATACCGCTGAGATTTCCAGGTAATCACACAGTCATTATTTAAATAGTAAAAGGCTGCATGGGCACCTGGATGGCTCAATCCCTGGAGTTTCCCACTCTTGATTTCAGCTCAGGTCATGATCTCAGGGTTGTGGGATTGAGCCCCACATCAAGCTCCATACTGAGTATGGAGCCGGCTTAAGATTCTCTCTCCCTCTCTCTCTCTCTCTCTCTCTCAATCTCTCTCTCTCTCTCTCTCTGCCCCTCCCCTGCTTGCTTGTATGTGCTCTCTCACTCTCTCAAAAGCTTTTTTAATTAAAAAATAAAATAAAATAAAACATAAAATTTACTGCAGTAAATTTGTCCAAATAATATTTTTTATGTTATTTCCTCCCCAAGGTCTGTTTGCTACTCACACATTGCTGATACCTGCTTTGTGGATGTTTCTTAGGACATCTGCTTCCTATCAAAGTCATGGTTTATTTTTGTTACTGTTTTTCACCCATTGTGTGAGGAATTATTGGGATCTATTTAATAACTCCACTAAAAATATAGATTCAGAATATATACTTAGTTTTCTGGGCCAGAGGACATCTCACTCCCTTTCTCTATCTTTGCATCACAGATGGTTGGCTACTTGGTTAGAGTATTGTTTCTTTATCAAGTGAGATAATCAGCTGAGGCTCTTTGATTGACAGACCATGCTCTAGTTTTATTCTTAGCACCCATTCTATATTAATATTATTCTAACATATATATGTATATATATATATAATTGTATACATATATATTGTACATATTACACATACATTATATATTATACATATATGATATTATATTAATATAATTTTATACATATATATTATATAAATATAATATTATATATATAAAATCTTTAACTCTCCTTTGACTTGTTTCTTTGTTTCATACCAAGTGTAATCATGCCAATTGGTTGGCCTGAGGCATTCTCAATCTGTTTCTGTTTTCCCAGTTTTTTCCAATTTAGCTTTCAAGTGATATTTTCATTTTTAATAAAATAATCTTACTAATAGTTCCATTAAGTTAAGGCAACGTGGATTGCTTTCTGCATGTTTGTTTATTACAGATTCTGCCATGATCTCATCTATTAGTGATTGAGATGCATGTGTAGTAAACAGTTCTCATTTGAACATGTGTTATGAAAGATGTGTATTGATAATTTCATCTCTCTTTTCTCAAAGCTTTCTGGACTCATCTTAATGAACATTTCTTTTTCAAGCATACCATTCAGAATGTTCAGTGAGTAAAGGAAAAAAAAAACAAAAAGCAGTTCTCAGGCACAAGTGGCAAAAAAGCAGCCAAGGCCTTCCTGGTGATAGACGAAGAATTATGCCACACAACTGTCCTTACTAGTCACTAGTCCAAGCCAATATGCCAATGGTTTATCCAAAGCCTATAAGCTTTAGGCTGCCAGTTGGTGAAAGCCAGTGAGAAACAGAAAAAAAAATCAATTAAGTAAACATAAAGTATGTACTGCAAATAGAGGATGAGTTTTGTATGTCGAATGTGAAAAGATTAGTGTGAACACTCATTGCTTTGTCAGTTGTTATATATCCTAAACCTTCAGTATTTTTATTAGGAATGCTTTTCAAGTTTTTTTTTTTTAAGTCCTTAGGCAGCAATTAATGCAAATAAAGGTAAAGTGCATATTAAATGGAAAATTGAATACAAAATTTGTTTCCTGAGAAAATCAATGTTGAGCATTTAATCTCCATAGTATCATCATTGATATTTATGATGCACTTTGAGTACCGTGCTGATACCATAACCACATGAAAGTCCAAAGGAACAAGATATAGCAGTTTCTGCTTGAAAAGTCAGTATTTTCCCAAGCTTATCCTTAAAAGGGGAAATTTTAAAAATCTAGCCACAGAAGATATGTTTACATGTCACCCTGTGAAGCAAGAATTTTTATTACGATCAAATGATTGGCTTCCTGAATTAATTTGTCTCATTTTTAAAATCAAACATTCTGTTGTACATGAGAAATTAAGTGACATCCATTAATAAGCTAGTTTGTGTTTTTTTGTTTTTGTTCTTTTTTTGTTTTGTTTTGTTTTTTGTTTTTTTGGCAGCAAACTTCACAGGTAAATGATGCTCTCACCATCATCAGGTGCTTTAATGGAAAATGAATTAAGTAAATTCCAATAATGGATTTTTTTACACAGTTCAGTGAAAGTAAAACCTTTGAAATATATTCAGTCACATATATATTAGAAATTATATTGAACACTGTGGTAAATTATAAACAATGTTGAAATTTCAGGATTGGAGATAAAATTATTAGTCTCTGATAATAATACAAATTCTACATAAAGAAATATATGCAGGAAACTTGTACTTCAAATTCATTGTGATGAAAAACATTATTTATATTGTATTCAAACATGCATCAGTATTTTGCCAATCGAAACTAAAGCGATTTTTCATTTTTTAAATTTGTTATATTGTTTTTAAATATACACATATAGAGGATTGATACAAAATTTTTTGTGATGAAACTCATGTTGAATGTAGAAAAAGTCTTTAGCATGCAAATATACTTTACTGTTCATTAGGAAGCAAATTTTAGGAAATCTTTGAAGAATCACTTTATAATCAACCTATATGTTCTATTAATGGTTTTGAACATTATCACAAATGAGTCCAGTAAGTTTTTATTTTATGTTTCTAAACTAGTTATGAATCTTCAATCGAAGTATTCAATAAATGAACACCTCAAAATCTTCACTTTTGAAAGTGATAGAAAATGCAATTACTGAAAATAATTGTTGCAAATGAAAAAATTCAAAAATATCTATTAAAGCAAATAAAAGGAGAATATCTAGATTTGGGGGAAGAATTATTGCCTGGAGCTCCTATTTTTATCTGCATTAGTTTATATTGTAGTTTTGGAATGAAATGAAATTGGGAAAATTTCTTAGCCTCTTCATTTAGCAGTATATCCAAATACTAGAAGTTATTTGAGAAGTTTTGTCTTCAAAAACTCTTTCTTGAAAAATGGCACCATGGGTAAAGGCAAATATTTGGACTGAAATATTAATATTTAAAATAAAATTGAATAGAAAATGTCTTCCAGCAGAATTTTCTGTGAGTTTACCAGTTATCTCAGTTCCTATAAAAAATAATTTCTCAGTTAAGTTTGTTACGTTGCAAAGAATAGAATCAACTGAGTATCACAATTTTAAATTTATTAACCAAAAATGCAACTTTGAAGCAGATTATAGGAAATTATATGAAAATAAAATAAAAATCACACCATATTTTAAAAATGACATTCTTTAAACATGAAGGTGATATAGACAAACACAGCTAAGAAATTGATTAAAATATATGGCAGTATATGTAGAATAATTATTCTGCTTATGAAATATTTTAATGTTCAGATAGTAAATTTAAAATTCTTTTTTTTAGGGGCGCCTGGGTGGCTCAGTCGGTTGAGCGTCCGACTTTGGCTCAGATCATGATCTCACAGCTCGTGAGTTCGAGCCCCGCGTCGGGCTCTGTGCTGACAGCTCACAGCCTGGAGCCTGCTTCTGCTTCAGTGTCTCCCTCTCTCTCTGCCCCTAACCCACTCACATTCTGTCTCTGTCTCTCTCAAAAATAAATAAACATTAAAAAAAAATTTTTTTAATTCTTTTTTTAATTTTAGCTTTAGGTGTATACATCTATTCTATTTATTTAAAAGGAGTTTTTACCTAAAATATTTTCAATACAATTGTAACTCAGGCCCACTAGTATCATGAAAACAATTTGTCATTCAATAAAACAATTGCGTGTAAATACTTTCAAAAATTCAATATATCATTTTAATTATTTTGCCATCCTGTCCCACTTTCAAAAGTTTCCAGTGTGGAAAAAAAATTGTATGATATCTTTATTCACATGCTGCATCCATACGCAGTCAGGAAATTTCTGCATCAAGAAATCATGTTGGTTAAACTCTGTGTCTCACTCCTTCTCTGCATCTCTGATGTCCTAAACCATTCCAAAGCCAGTATACTCTTTCACCAAAATATCTAACACATCTTCCTCTATTCTGGCTTTGCTAAATGCTGTTGTCAATACAACAGGTAGAATGAAACTTTTTAAAAATGTAAATCTGTTCAAAAATTTGTAGATGTTCTTTATTTCACTCATAATAAAAGGTCAGTCTTAATTATAACCTTCAAAGGCTCTATTAGAGTTCACCCCATTACCTCTTGGACCTTATTCTAATCAGGTCCTTGATCACTCTATTTTGGTTACATTCACCATTGACCTGCTATTGCTCTGACTCGAGAGTCACTTTCTTTATGTAAGAGTTTTGCTCTAGCTGTTCTCCCACAAAACCCTATATGACTAACATCTCACATCCTTCAGATCTTGACTCAAATTTCACCTTGTCAATGAGTAATCACACCCTCCATGCATTCACCCTTCATGCTAACTGTTCTTTCTTGGGCATGAGAACTTCAGGTTCCTTCTCTCCAACTTCCCTCTAATTTTTTCAGCGTGTAGTAGGCCATATGATTTACTTATTACATGTTATGTTTATGGATTCTCTCACCTTCTAGAATGTCTCAGGGTGGACCTCTATTTGTTGTTCTTCACTGAGAAGTCTCAAGTACCTAGAACCATGCCTGAACATAGTAGGTTATCCTTAGGAAATAAAACTCACATTTTTGAGCACTGATTAGAATTTATTATGAATACAGGGCACCTGGGTGGCTCAGTCAGTGAAGCATCCAACTTCAGCTCAGGTCAAGATCTCACAGTTTGGGAGTCCAAGCCCTGTGTCGTGCTCTGTGCTGACAGCTTGGAGCTTGTACATCCTTCAAATTCTGTTTTTCTCTCTCTCTCTCTGTTCTTCCTTTACTCATTCTCTGTCTCTCAAAAATAAATAAATGTTAACAAAATTTAAAACAAAAGAATTTATTATGAATATATAGTAAAACTATTTTATAAATCTCTCTCTATATATATAACTACACATATCCCTTAAAATGTATGTGTGTATAATATATATACACATGCAATATATTATATACGTATACAATATACATTTTATATATATATATATATATATATAGCCATTTTTATTGTGATTTGGTGGCAAAGGATTGTTTGGGAGATATATAAAGATATATCTAACATTTACCTATCTATATATGTAGATATCTAATCGCATATGTACATATGATTAGGTACCTATATATATAGATCTGCATTTATATAACATATCTACATAGATACATGTAGATATATTTGTATGTAGGTACACAAATCTATCCTTTTTGCCACCAAATCAAAATCTGCTATCCAGAAAAACTAATTTGAACAAAACTTGGAAAATTATCAAACATCTCCAGTTTGAAAAACCTCACAATTCAGCAAAAGCAATATGTTTAATGTTATAATAATTGAGAAACAGAATAAAGACTTGTCCTTTTTGGAATAAAATGCTCTATTTACCTTTTACATACTAGGTAAGATAGTTCAAAGTATTTTGTTGTTTGTTTGGTTTGGCCGTTGCATTTTAACACCTTGAAGAGTGTTTAGATTTATGATACAGTAATTGGAAGATTTTACATAAACTATAAAAATCAGAAATAGAGCCCAAGAAACAAAATGGTTAGAATGTTTTTATTTTTCTATCCGTAAACACATATGGCAAAAAAAAAGACAAGGGAAAACCACAACCATAGTAGGGTGTATTGTGGGGTGTGAACAATACATTCAACTACTTTGAAGACCTACTATTATTTGTCAAAGATTTTAGAAACTGAGTGTTAAGACTAATTGTTCTTAATAATTTAGATTGCTTACCCTATGCCTTGCTCACATATTTCTTAAATTATAATTCAGAAAACATTGAAATATTTTAAATACCTGCATATTTTTTCTTCATATGTAAAGAACCACAAGCATAAGCAACAAAAGACATTGTTTTGTTATTATTAAGGGATAAAATATATTTTAATCTTATCTATTTTAACGTAATCCACTTAAAATTTCATTAGATTTTACTAAAGTTGTCTCCAGTGAGTAGAATTTTCATTTTCTAATTTAAAACGATGGAATTATAAGAGAAATAGTGTCCTAGAAAAGTTTACCTAGATGTTTTTTATCCCTCAGAAGAATCCACCTTGGGATTAAATGGGCATTTGAGTGTGATGAGATAGACATAGTAGTAAGAATGTATTTTATCCTACACAATTTTGTTTTTCCCTAGTGTCAAAACTACTCCTGAGGTATGGAGAAATTCAAATTTAAATTAAGTATTAAATACTATAGTCTACTGGAATATGAAAACAAATGAATTATAATGAATAAAATAGGTAAATTAGAAATATATTTAGTTACAAGTAGGGGTGCCTGGGTGGCTCAGTTCATTAAGCATGTGACTTTTGATTTTGGCTCATGTCATGATCTCATGGTTTGTGAGTTCAAGCCGCACCCGGGACTCCTCACTGACAGTGCAGAGCCTGCTTGGGATTCTGTGTCTCCCTCTCTCTCTGCCCCTTCCCTGCTTGTTCTCTCTCTCTCTGTCTCAAAATAAATAAATAAACATTTTTTAAGAAGAAAAAAAATAGCTACAAGTAGAGAAGAATTTCAGGAAATTTCTCAATTCGGGGAGGATCATTTCTTTTCTTTTCTCCCTGTAGCACTGTGGAGCATTATGTTAATGCAGTTCATAAGTATTCATTGCAAAAATGTAAAATTATAAATTTGCATGTTTATTTATATTGGTAAGAATACAGAGAAATAGTTTCAAAATCTTAAATCACTCAAAATATAATAGAGTAGGGTGGAGTAGCCTCAAAGGTAATTAATATTAGCTCTAAGAGCAGATAAAACTGGTCTGTTAAATTGGGAGTTTAGGAGTAGAAAGAGAGGAATTTGTGAATCCACAATCACATGAGAAGAGCAGACTTCCGCGCTGGACAAAAGACAAGAACGGTCAAAGCTCCGTGAGCAAACACTTCGGGTCAGTCTTCACTTAGCTCAAACCATCCCAAGATGCAGAATTTCCTTGGCCTCCTCCATCCAAATATTCTTCAGGAGACTTTTATTGACCATTTGTCTCCAAATTCAGAGCAACTGCAGAGAACTCTCCTGTAACACCGACCCTTGGCTCAATCCTGTTTTCTTTTGGCCCCCAAATAGCCTCAGAGAAACGTGTCTGTTATTGTGAGCAAGATAAGGCACTTGAGATTTAAAATTCAAACCCAAAATAACTTTCTTATAAGGAAAGAAGGAAGACAGAGCTCATCACTAGGAAGAAACTTTTTATTATCTATCAGAATTCATTTTAATTTTACATGAAGTAAAGTCATATGCACACAGATGTAACCACGGGGCTGGGAGCAAAAGTGAAACTAGCTGATTCAGATATGTATTCAAAAGGCAGAGGGAAAATGAGTCCCTCAACAGCCATTGTCCTGCTTAGCATCTGAAAAGAGGGAGCTAGGAACTGCAAAATGAAGATAAAGACTGAGTAGGGTAATATTGAGGAATAATAGCCGGAATACATACATATATAAGACTGAGCCAAAATTGTACTCACTTGGCAAATATATATTTGACATTGTTCTTATTATCGATACTACTAAACTCGAACAAGAGGAACAATATTTATCTCAATATATTTGGGTGTGTCTGTGAATTTATATCCATTTTATGAAAGAAATGGGAAAATCATTAACAGTGTTGTAATTTTAATTTTGCCCGTTTCACTAAGCAGTTTATTTAACATAATTGCAAAAATCCCTGAAAACTTGATAAGTATGATTTGATAAACACATTAGTTTCCTAGGGTGGCAGTAGCAAGTTTCCCCAAACTGGGTGTCTTAAAACAACAGAAATTTATTTTCACAGTTTTGGGGGCTAGAAGTCTGCCTGAAAGGCAGAGCTGTGCTCTCTTGGAAGGTTCTAAGCCAGGGGGTCATTTCTTACCTCTTTCTAGCTTCAGTGGTTGCTAGTAATGCTTGGTGTTTCTTGATGCATCTTTCCAATCTATCTCATCTGGTCTTTTCTCTCTTTGTCTTTAATGTTAAAAATGTCCTCTTCTTGTAAGGACATTAGTCACTGGATTCAAACTCACACTAGTGCAGTATGACCTAATTTTAACATCATTAAATCTGGGAAGACTCTCTCTCTAAATAAGGCCACATTTACAGTCACCTGGAATCAGGACTTAAACATATCTTTTTGAGAGACAAAATTTAATTGTATAACAGGTAAGGTAAACATGGATGAGTAAAATAAAGAAAAAATACTTTTGCAAAGCATATGGTAGGAGGGGTGAAAGTCACCATAGGCTGAAGAGGACAGTGGAAAAGCAAGAAAGATGGATATGCCAGAAAACATGAAAGGGAGATAAAAACTGAGATAAAGAAGATGAGAATCGTAAGATTCATACATTTCATATATATGAAGACAAGTAGCAGAATTATAGAAAATTTAAAGTCCATCTTTATTTAAACACAACAACTTGAAATAGATAAGCCAGTAGGAAGGCAACTGTGTGCCTCTCTCCAGACTTATGTCTCCATTACTATTAACTGAGAACTTGGGAACCTGAAATTCTAAAGCCACACAAGTGGTTCTTGCTTGTTGAAATCTATTTGGTTAATGAGAAATAAGCCAAAAGTGTATTTTTTGTTGCAAACTTAATTGTGTCTCTTGACTTAAAAGGCATCTATGCGGCCATGTGTAATATCAGAGCCCGTGTGTTTTTCCACCCAGCTCTGTTAAATCAGTTCAGATAAGTTCATCCAGTACAAGACAGCTCGTAAAAAGGAGCAATGTTTGCATACAATGAATCTTTTACTCCTGATTCTTTTATAAAAATTCAAGTGTCAATACCATTCACAGAACTAAGGTAACATCCAGTCACAAATTGCAATTTAAAATATCCAAGGTAGGATATGAACTTGCTGGAATGCAACACAAATGTTCTATGCATAAAAGGGTTTCAATTTTACTATCAATGTGACATACGAAAAATATGTTGCACTTCTTTAATAAACTAATCTATATCTGTAGCTGTGGAAGAACTCAGTGAAAAGCACTCTTTAAAACTTACTTAAGTTATATTAACTTTGGAAAATACAATATCATTATTCAAAATACTTTAAAATTCTGAAGACACATATTTATGTATCTGTTAATTTTTTTTAAAGTTTATTTACTTATTTTGATAAAGAGAGAGCACATGTAGGGGAGGGGCAGAGAGACAGGGAGAGAGAATCCCAAGCAGGCTCTACACTGTCAGTGCAGAGCCTGATGTAGAGCTCGAACTCATGAACCAAGAGATCATGACCTGAGCCGAAATCTACAGGCAGATGCTTAACCGACTGAGCCACCCAGACGCCCCTATATATGTTAAATTTTAAGTGGGTTATTATAAAGAACTTTTCTCATAAACCACAACACTCATATCAATTTAATAAAATGACAATACTTCTATCACCTAATGAAAGTAAAACCAAATAATAATGTACCTATGTAGAAATATATGTAGCGATATTAGAGCATATTTCATATAAAACTGTATTTTTATATAAAACCGTGTGTGTGTGTGTATATATAGATATCCATATGTGTATGTCCATATACATATATGTATGTGTGCAAATAATATAACAAATATTGATCTTCTATTTTTGAGAATCTTGCTTGTTGCAGAAAAGGAATATTTTGTTTTGCTATCCTGCTATGCAGTGAGGCACTTGCTTGAGAGGAGACAGAGGAAGCCCTTTCTTGTCCAATTTGACCTAAGACCAGATGTGGGTGCGAATCAATTTAAGTAAGTCAAGAGAGTATTAAAATATTGTCCCCATATTTAACTGTGCATTTTAATTAGTAACAGAAATGGACATTTTGATCTCTATCTTTCTGAATCCTGGATAATTATCTCAATGGATTTTTTTCTAATTTTTTTTAACGTTTATTCATCTTTGAGAGACAGAGAGAGACAGAGCATGAGCAGGGAAGGGGCAGAGAGAGGGAGACACAGAATCTGAAGCAGGCTCCATCCTCCGAGCTGTCAGCACCAAGCCCGATGAGGGGCTGGAACTCAGGAACTGCGAGATCATGACCTGAGCTGAAGTCAGACGCTCAACCAACTGAGCCATCCAGGCGCCCCTCAATAGATTTTTCACTTGTGCAATAAACAAGGGTGTGATTTATCCACCCTCTAGGATTCCAAAAATATTTATACATATTTAACACAAATCCAGATTTACACATTTATCTAAACCAGAAATCTGACAGTTATCCTAGAATACCTTCCTTATCTTCAAATTGATGAAACTCATTATTCTGTCACCAAGTTTTATTGATTTGACCTCCAAAATAGATATTTTTTTCAATTTCATCAGATTTTCTCCATCTCCACGGTCATTGTTTTGACTTGGTTTTCATCATTTATTATCACACTAGTGCAGTTGCTTTCCTGCTTCCAGTCTTTCTCTTACCCACGCAGCTTACAAAATATTAATCAAACCCAAACTTAACCATGCCACTTTGCTTCTTAAAATCCTTCTCTTACCCCTGTCCTTAGAGGATAATGTCCAAACCTGCTCGAGTGGTATTTGAGGACACTCAGGAGCTCTTTCACACTTCATCTCCCATCACTTTTCTTATCATTCTGTGTAGACATCCTCCATAGAATTCCTTGAAAAGGTTATGCCTGGAATCACCTCCCTCCATTAACTCACCTAATTCATATCCTCAAAGCTCAAGTTAAGATATGCAATGACACTTTTTCCAGTTTTCTCTCTGCTCAGAAATACGTGCTACCTCCATCGTCCCATACACCTCTATAAACGGCTGAAGCGTAGCATGCCTTGTCTCTTAATTATCAATGCACATGCTGTTCCCCCACGCCCAGGACACTGGTAAATATTTGAGCAAAGAACTATGCCTTAATCATTTATGTAAGATCCTATTCTAGTATATAACATGCCATAGGAGGTGACCTATGATATAAACATCTTACAACTGAAAGAATAAAACAAAATTTTGATTCTAAGTTGAGGTTCAACCAAGAGTATTCATAATCTTTAAATACAGGGAAAGCACGCTGTGAACTTTTTTTAACTTTTTTAAAATTTCGGTACAGTTGACGTACGATGTTACATTAGTTTCAGGTGTGCAACAGTGATTTGACAAGTTTCTACATTATGCTATGCTCACCACAAATATAGCTACCATCTGTCACCGTACAACGATTACAATATCATGGACCATGTTCCTCATGCTGTGCTTTTTATTCTTGTGACTTATTCCATAACTGGAAGCCTGTATCTCTCACTTCCCTTCACCCAGATTGTCCATCTGCCACCCGTCTTCCCTCGGGCAACCATTCGTTTGTTCTCCGTACTTATAGATATGATTCTACTTTTTGTTTGTTTACTCATTTGTTTTGTTTGTTTGTTTTTAGATTCCTCATATGAGTGAGATCATATGGCATTTGTCTTTCTCAACCTGACTTATTTCACTTAGCATAATACTCCTATGTTGTCACAAATTAACTCTTATTTATTGAAAATTTAGAAGAGGAAAGTCCTGTGAGCCAGAGGGAGTCATATTTTCAGGATTCCACTGACTCCCCAAATTGGGACACATCCTTAACTGTATTGAACACACACCATGGTAAAATAATGGAAGAGTGAAAGCCGGAGAAGAGAAGGTCCTCACTTACACGTTGAACACAAAGGTCACATACTCTTTGGATGTTGCCAAACTGAACACAGTGAACATAATGTTCACAAACACTTTTGGGTAACGCGTACAGATGCTTCTGGTACAAAATAATTGCTTGGGGGCAGGTAGGGATTCTCACCCTATGTTTTAAACACACACGCACACATACACACTCACATAGGGAAAATCAAGGATCATGAATAGGTTGGGCAATAATAGTTCACATAATCCTTTAAAATACCTTGTTAAGATATTTGCAAATATAATAAAGTCATTTTTGCTTAAGCACATTTTTCAAGACTTACACTTATTTAAAAGAAAAAATGACTTTAAATTTCTGACATTTAGCATCCTATTTTCATGCCAAGTTTTCAGTAGATAGCAGTTTTTAGTGTGACATACATTACAATAAATCACAAGGTTTTCATTAAACACTTACCCAACTCCCATGCACTGATGCATATTCACACACACACACACACACACACACACACACACACATGAAATCCCCTCAAATTTTCCCTCATCGTTTCAATTAGCATACACAGTTTTAACTTCTCTCACAGATTTTTTTTTCCCTTCTGGAACCCTGAAACCATTTAGAATACTTTCAGAACAGAATATCTGTTTTTTAAAGTATATACCAAATGCTAACTGGTTCTTTCTAAGAATTACAAGCATTGTGTTCTCATTAGAAGACAGATTCAGTTTTCCCAAGAGCATAGTAATCTCAAGGAGGTCTCTCACTTTGTCCTCTGGCATGAAAAAAAAAATTCTCTTAATGATACCAATTAAGAGGTGTGAATGTCATTTCTACATCTTTGTTCTGTTTCAGGTCAGCAAGTCCAGGGCTCAAAACAAAGTCATATCAACCTTGTTAAAGTTTATACAGACTTTTGTAACATTCGATCAGGAAGGCAAATATTTCAAAATAACTGCAAATATCTTAAGGTATTCTCAATAAGAGGTTTACATTATTTATACCCTATTTTTATTTATTTTCTCTCTATAAAACAAAAGAAGGAAAAGGCATGAAATGTATCACTCTAATCTTACCTGAATTTCTCTTTTAGTTTCTACTTGTGAGTTTAACTATGCAGTATTAACTTTTCTTAAATCCCTTTACACAAATAATGCAATTTTCATGTAACATTACTTTGATTACTCTTTTCAAGAATGACAAGGACAGCCGTTCTTGCATACTTTTTCTTTTGACCTTCCATCTCAAGATGTTGATTCCCTCCTCCTTAATGTTTACATGTGCTCATTCAGCAATTTGTCACTTTTATCTGGATCAGCTAGTGTCTAAGTGCCATTCAAAACTGGTTCGGCTCAATGAGGCAGTAAAGATCTATGGCTTCTAGAGTACTCTGGTTAACAACTAAAAGTGAAGTATGGAGAAAAGAGGGTAGGGTTATATTGCAGGAGGCATTTTAATCCTGCAGAAGCTGAAAGAGCTGTGCCTTCTGCTGTAAAAAAGTCACGGGTCCCTTGTACATAAAATTAATGTTTTGTAATGGTAATTGAACAAAAATATTAAAAGTATAATTGTTTACAATTAATTAATTTTACATAAGCTAATTTATAGTACACAATTTGGTTTAGTTATAAAAAATAGTATATCTTTGCATTATGTCTAATTTGCTTGAAAGGTTTTTTTTTTTTTAATTTTTTTATTTTTAAGTACACATTAAAGCTAAAAAATACATTTAGGAGAGCCTGGGTGGATCAGCCCGTTAAGCGTCCCACTTCGGCTCAGGTCATGAGTTAGTGGTTCATGAGTTTGCGCCCCGCAGCCTGCTCTGTGCTGACAGCTTGGAGCCTGGAGCCTGCTTCGGATTCTGTTTCTCCCTTTCATTCTGACCCTCCCCCACTCATGCCCTGTCTCTGTCTCTGTCTCTCTCTCTAAAAACAAATAAACATTAAAAAAATACATTTAGGTAGTATTAGCATCAATAATATGAATTATCTCAAGCATAATTGAGAGTTCCAGATAGAGTGCTTACTATTTTTTCTCATATCATTTGAAATTTGTACTCAATTTTTTAGAGCAGTTTTAAAATTCAATACCATCTTGGGGCGCCTGGGTAGCTCAGTCGGTTAAGTGCCCGACTTCAGCTTAGGTCATGATCTCATACTCCTTGAGTTCGAGCCCTGTGTCAGGCTCTGTGCTGACAGCTCGGATCCTGGAGCCTGCTTCAGATTCTGTCTCCCTCTCTCCCTCTCTCTCTCTCTCTGCCCTTCTCCTGCCCATGCTCTGTCTCTCTGTGTCTCAAAAATAAATAAAAACATTATTTTTTTTTAAATTCAATACAATCAGCCCTCAACACTTTGAAGTGCATTGGGCTATTGTTTCTATTTTATATATGAGAAACCCCAAATCCATAAAAGTAACAATGATTTTCCATGCTCACTAAGGAATAAGCAAACAATTTTGGAGCCCAATAAAATATCAGAGGTATAATTATATTTAGGGTCCTGAATATTATTTTCCCCAAATATGATTAAATCTTTTCTGAATATTAATTTCAAGGAACAGGTTGAATATAATCAAATTCTTCAATATATTTCCAAGAAGTTATAACTAGGTGGAATCAAATTTTATATTGAAGATTATATTCAATTTCTTTTTAACAGAACTACTCAAGAGTATACTTGTATTTCCTAATTTCTTCAGCATTCATTTTCACCATTAAAAGTATTACTCTTGAATAAAGTAAAACATATAAACATAGTTTAAAAAGGTGTATTTTAAAATGAAAAGTCAAGTTCTCTCTCTACCAGAAAAGTATCAGACACACTCCTCTAGAAGTGAACACTCTTGAAAATTTTCTTAAATATCTTTCTATAATTGTATGCACAGAGAAGTATACACATGTACAGACACACACACACACACACACACACATATATAAAATATGTGCACATGTACATAATGTTATTTATATATTTAAATATATACTTTGAGGGTTTTTTCAGTGTGTCATATATCTTGAAGACCTTTTCATATGGACACATATAATTTTATCTTATTTTTTCTAATGATAACCTAGTATCCTATCATCTTTAAAACATGGTATATAGTAATTGCTTACCCAATCATATTGTATATTATATTAGCATATATATAATATCAGATTATATAAAGTATCATATTGGTAGTTTGTTTTTCATTTCTTCAATAATGAACATGTTTCACAGTAATTTATGAATTCCCTGTTCATGTTCTAGGCCCATATTTCTCTCATGTTTCTGATGATTTGTGTCAGTTAGGTCAGTAGCAACTTTGCAATTTCTTTTTTGGTCTTTGACCCACTTAGAAACCTCACTGCTCTTCTCTTGCCATAGATCATCAAATAATCATGCAATTACGTGCATTTTGTTATTTCCTTTCTGGTCTCAAGGCATTTCCCATGCACAGAAAACCAGGAGCATGTCAGTGCTTGGGGAAATCTTCCCACCCATCCGTTTGCTACTATCCTACTTCGGATCTCTTCCAATCACTTTCAAAAATAATTCTGGGAAACTCCAGACTAGATTAGATACTCTACAAGAGTATTTATCATACTCTATTAATGTTTTTCATTTAATTATTACTTTTCACTACTAGACATTTAAGTTTTAGGAATGAAGTCAGGGGATGCATCTGTATCCCCAGCATTTAGCACAATGCCTGGCACACAGAAGGTATTCAATAGACAGTGTTTTTATCTGAATAAAATCTCTATTGGATTAAATACATCTTGAAGCTGTTATACACCTGTAGAGTAACTAAAAAGGAACAGTGGGATTAGGATTAAATTACATTATCTGCTTCTTCAAATTTTTTTTTTTTTTAACATTTATTTATTTTTGAGACAGAGAGAGACAGAGCATGAACGGGGGAGGGTCAGAGAGAGAGGGAGACACAGAATCTGAAACGGGCTCCAGGCTCTGAGCAGTCAGCACAGAGCCTGATGCGGGGCTCGAACTCACATACCGCGAGATCGTGACCTGAGCCGAAGTCGGACGCTTAACCAACTGAGCCACCCAGGCGCCCCTGCTTCTTCAATTATTCATGCACATGATCATTCTTTAAACATAGTTACCTATTATAAATTTGACATTAGTAACAAAAATTGCCAGCAATAACACTAAACTATTGAGCAAGTGGTATTTATGTACTTAAGACATTTGCATACATTTTGCATTAATTCTTCCAAAAATCCTGAATGGAACACTAGTTATGGAGGCTTTATGAACACACACACACACACACACACACACAAAAGTAAAATTAAGAAAGTTTAAGTGATATGTTAGTATTGCAGACCTCATAGGTGATAGAATCAGGAAAATTGAATTCTATATTTCATTGATTCTATTGTCTAGATTTTTTTTAGCCATCTCCATAAAGAAGATATTATTTTTTAGTAGCCAATGATAGCCAATGTAGACCCAGTTACAAGATCATCAGTAAAATATTTCCATGAAATCCCTTTCTTTAATTTTCTATGTATCCCTTTGTGATTTCTTTTCTATCTGCATTTATTGAAATAATGCCAAGATTTGTTTCTTTTTATTCTGGTAACGTATTCAAATATAGTGATTGATTTTTAGAATGTTGAAATTCCCTTGAACTCCTAGGATAAAACATTCTTGGTGAAAATTTATTAAAATTTTAATATTCTACTGAATTTGATTTGTTAGCATTTTGTTGAAGATTTCTGCATCTATGTTTATAGGTAATTTGTTTTGATTTTCAGGTTTTTAAAAAATCTTTGTGTCAGGTGTTATTACGATTCATCTAGCTTTGTAAAAATCAATTGAGAAGTGTTTCCTCTATCTCTACTTTCTGAAAGAATTTGTGAAGTGTTGACATTATTTCTTTTTACAAGTTATGAAAATATACTCATAAATATAAAATTATGGTCCAGACAAGAGGGTGTACACTCATTTCTCCTCGCTGCTCCCTGTTTGGTACAACCGTAAACCCTATGACGAATGCAATAGGTAATTAAAAAATAAATGCAAAGGTAATAAATAGAACTTAAAAAGCGAACAAAGGAAGGCAGACTGATTTGAGATTCCAGAACTGGAGGAATAGCATAGTGTGTCTTGTGAAAACCCACCCAGCAGAAGAGGTGACTCAGACTTGCTGTTTTCCACCCTCCAACTTAGCAAGTAGAAGCGGCCAGGTATGTTCATCACTCGTTTAGATCAAATGGGAGTACTGGAAAGGCAGTACTGCAAAGAGAGATTGATAGAAACTCCACTGACAATGATCAACCAGGGGAAGTACGGTCTTACCCCACATGATCTCAGTGGGGACAAGGAACACACACAAAAACACCAGGCAGTTGGTGCCACCAGCAGGTGGGAAGCTACCAAAACAAGCATCCAGCCAGGGACGACATCTCTGTCTCCTACAAGCAAGGGGGCTCCCGCCACAAAAAGAGGCCTCACCCAGGACAGATATTTTGTCCTTTTGGGCCTGAGTCTCCCCTCCCTCACCTAGAGATATTTGGTGGCCAGTGGGCAGCAGCAAAGTGATCTGTCCACAAGCAGACCAGCTCCTGATGCATTTTTAATCACCACAGACCAAAAACGCACCTCCCCCACTGTGACCCAATCAAATTAAACACCTTTTGTCCACTTGAGCACCAGGAATTGTGACTCTGGAAGCCCTCTTGGAAGCAAAAACAAGCAAACAAACAAAAACAAAACAAAACCAAGGAGACTAAACTAGCCATGCAAAGATTCTAAAAATCAAGTAGTCATTGGACCCACAGCCTACAAATATAGGCCAGAGTTTGTATGGTAAACCTAAACAGAATGAATGCCTGCCAAATTAAAAAATTAAACAGGACTCTAGTCTCCTAATATAATGCTCAAAATTGTCCAGAATACAATAAAATTGTTTTCATTTTGCCTAGAATCTGGTAAATCACAACTTGAAGGAGAAAAGGCATTTGCCTGATACCAACCCCAAAATGAATCAAATGTTGGAATTATCTAATGATATTAAAATAGTACTAATAAAAATGCTTCAACAATACATTACACATCCCCTTGAAACAAATGAAAAATGAAAGCATTAGCAGCAGCACCTGGGTGGCTCAGTTGGTTAAGAGTCTGACTTTGGCTCAGGTCATGATCCACGGTTCTTGAGTTTGAGCCCAATGTCAGGCTCTGTGCTGACGTCTCAGAGCCTGGAGTCTGCTTTGGATTTAATGTCTCCCTGTCTCTGCTCCTTCCCCACTCTTACTCTGTCGTCTCTCTCTCGGTCTCTCTCTCTCTCTCTCAACAATAGATAAACATTAATTATTTTTTTAATAATAAAACATTAGCAAAGAAGTACAAAGTTTGAAAAAGAACCAAATGGAAATCATAAAAATGCAATACAATAACAGATAAAAACTTCCTAGAAGAGTTCAATAGTACAGGGAGAAAATACAGGATACAACCATTGAATTTGAGGGCAGATCAATAGAATTTACCAAATCGGAACAACAGAGGGAAGAAATATTGGGGAAAGCATAAACAGAGCAATAAGATTTTGTGGGAAAATAACTTAAGATTCAATATTCTTGTAGGAGTCCCACCTGAATAATTAATATATATTATGTATTGGATATGTGTTATCTGGTTATGTGGAGAATTTTCCAAATTATCAACTACTTGCTCCTCTTTACTTAGCAAGTTCTTCAACATATTTCTTTCTTCTCCCACTTTACTATATGCAGTAAGGTGCATACTCCACCTCCCACAATCTGCTTAGAAATCTACTCTAAAAAACATCCAAGTTCATCACTTTCCACCCAACATTAGAATACAATTTCGCCAAGTACTGATTTCAACAGTATCAATAATATATCAATCTTTGTCTTCTAAGGCATCACCAGAAACACCTTTAACATTCGTAGCTCTACCAACATTCTGTTCATAATGATATTTGTATTCTTTAAGATGATGAGAGAAAGTTCTCCGTAGCTCTCCTCTTTTCAAGCTTTCACAGTCTCTACTGACTGTATTGCTGCCAAAAGTCCCTTCAGGGCAATCCAGGCTTTTTCTGCAAAACATCTGAAAACGCTTACTAGCTCTATCCATTACCTGAGTCCAAAGCCATATCTACGTTTTTAGGTTTGTGTTACAGCATCACCCCTCCTTCTCTCCGCCAAGATCATTATTAGTTTGCTAGGACAGCCATAACCAAGTCCTACAGAATGTGTGGCTTAAAACAACAGAAATGTATTTTTCACAGTTCTGAAGGATAAAGGTCCTAAAGTGTGGTATCAGGAGAGTCACATCCTCCCTTCTTTGCCTCTTCCTAGATCCTGGTGGTTACTGACAATCCTTGTTATTTCTTGATTTGTAGTTGAATCACACCAGATTCTGCCTAGATAGACACATAATATTTTGTCTTTGTCTTTGTCTCTGCTTTCTTTTCTTTTCTCTTTTCTTTTCTTTTCTTTACTTTTCTTTTCTTAAGCTTCTTTATTTATTTTGAGTGGGGAGGGGCAGAGAGAGAGGGAGAGAGAGAATCCCAAGCAGGCTCCATACTCATCACAGAGCCAGGAGTCGGTCGTTTAACTGACTGAGGCACCCAGACACCCCTCTATTTTCTTTCCTCATAAGGACACCAGTCATTGGATTAGGGTACACTTTAATCAGTCTGATTTCAACTTAATTTAACATCAGTTGCCCAGTTTCCAGTATGGTCACATTCTGTAGTTCTACATTTCTAGGAGACACTGCTGAAGACAGTATACCATCCTTCTTATGAGTTTTATGACTATCTGATGATTGAAGCATAAATTATAACACAATATTATACTCAAGATAATACAGTTTGTAAGTGGTGAAACTAAAAAGAACTAAATGTAATTTGAAGTGCCTATATTTCACTCCATGTATTAAATGTCTGAAACCACACTTGAAATATTTTTTGTGGGAGGGTTTTGATTATGAATTCAGTTTCTTCAATCAGATTCCTTATTCCAGCACCTGGGTGGCTGAGTTGGTTAAGCGTCTGATTGGTGGTTTTGGCTCAGCTCAGGATCTCGCGGTTTCATGATTTCAAGCTCTACATCGGGCTCTGCGCTGGCAGTGCTGAGCCTGATTGGAATTCTCCCCCCACCTCCCTGCCCCTCCTCTAATCACACTGTCTCTGTCTCTCTCAAAATAAATAAATAAACTAAAAAAAATTTAATCAGATTCCTTATTGCTTCTTGAATTAGTTTTGCTATGTTATGTTTTTCAAGGAATTTTTTCTCATCTAAGTAATAAATATTACTATGAAGCTTTCCTTTCCTTTTCATTTTAATCTCTATGATCAATAATGATAACTCCTCTTTTATTCCTTATGGTGTTTGTGTTTGTCTTCTTTAAATTCCTTGACAAATCTTGGTTTTGGTCTATCAATTTTATTTAAACTTTGAAATAAGCAACTTTTTACTTTTTTTTCCATTCCTGCCTTCTATTTCTTTGATTTTTATTTCCACTTTTATTCTGTTCTGCCTATTATTTTAAATTTAATTTGCTCTTTGTTTTAATCTAGTTGAGTAGGAATTAATATGATTGTTTGAACATTTATTCTTTTGAAAAGTATAGACATTTACAGTTTCAATCTGCATCTGCTGCTAATCTTCTGTCTTACAAATTTTGATATTTGGGGTTTTCCTTATTCATTTTCCAGTATTTTTAAATTACCCTTTGGACATTTCCTTTGGCTCATGTGTGACTTGGAAGTGAGGATGTTCCCTCAAATTTGGGAATTTTCTGTTTCTTATTGTATTGATTTCTAACTTAATAATTTGAGTCAGGTGATATACTGTGTATGATTTGTATGTTGTGAAGTTTATTGAACCTGATTTGATGGGTCAGAATATGGTCTTTACCATGTGAATTTTTAAAACATGTTTGTTTGTTGCAGATGCAGTTGTTGGGTACCGTTTTTTTGTAAATAGTATTACAAGTTTATAGTATTGCTCTGATCTCCTACACGCATACTAGATTTTTATCTATTTGTTTTATTAATTACTAAGAGAGCTACATTATAATCTCAAATTAAGTTGAAGAATTTGTCTATTTTTTTTTTTCTTTAATGCTGTAGTTTTTGCTTCATATATTTTCAAATTCTGTGGTTAGGTGCATACACACATAGAACTGTTAGGTCTTTCTAATGAATCTCCCCTTTATCGTTATGAAAGGTCACTTTTTATTTCTCCTCTGTTATTTTTTGTGAGGTTTCTTTTGTCTGATAATATAGCCTTAGGGCTTTCTTATGCTTACTGGCTGTGTGATGTGTTCTTTTACTTTAAACCAATCATGTCTAATTTTAATGTATATCTTTTGGGCATAGTCCTTATTCCCAAATCAAAGCTTTCCCATTGTCTCTGGTGTCAGGCTCTGGGGATGAATGAGTGGCTGATGAGCTCTCACCCCTCACGCAGGATTGAATCTTTAATATCCTTCAGCACTGTTTGACCTCTCTCACCCCTGCTCCTTTGTTCTCAATTTGGTTACAACCTTTCTGTTGTAAACCCCTTGCCTTCTTACCCTACACCTTCTCAGCCAAGCATTCATCAAAGATTTGCTGGAAGCCCTCATGTAGATTTCTGCCTCCCCATCCCCAAACCTTTGAAGTGAAAAGACTCTACAGAGCCACACCGTGAGGATTCCAGGTTGCTGTTCTGAACTCTGCCTGTTGAGTTCAGTAGTATCACCCGTGCTCTGCTAAGACTCCAGTGTTCTGTGTTTGGAAGATTTTCATCGGCAAGAACCCCGGGTGAAAATGAGAAATGAGATTCACCTCCTGACCGCCCCCCCCCCCCCCCCAACCACCACACTCAGTGATCAGTTTTTTATTGCATGTTTTTCTTTGACTGAAGATAGTGGTCTCAAATGTTCTGTCCAGCTTTGAATATGACAAGTCCAGGACCAGTTCCTCTATCATCACAAGTCTCTGATTTTTGTGGTTACTTCATTTTATCCTTTCAACCTTCTTTATATTGCTTGTGGGAAACTAGCCAGGACTCAATAGCGTATTAATTTCTGACATCTTAATATCCTCCAGGGGGAGCCAAAACATCAGTCTGCAGGTATACTGCACCTGGAACCCTGAGGTTCTGCTGACCAAGAAGAGATTTCAGAGGAAAATCGTATGAAGAAATACATTTTTTTTGGTTTTAAGTTTACTTACTTATTTTGAAAGAGACAGAGAGAGAGAGAGCGGGAAAGGGGTAGAGAGACAGAAAGAGAGGATCCCAAGCAGGTTCTGCGCTGTCAGCACAGAGCTGGAGGCTGGGCTTGATCTCACAATCCTGGGACCATGATCTGAGTGGAGATCCGGAGTCGGATGCCTAACTGAGCTACCCAGGCGCCCCAAGAAATACCTTGAAATTTTAAACCACGATAGACATTTCCACCTAAATCAGGACACACGGTATTTACAGGAAGATTTCCTTGCAAAAATGGCCAACACATCACAGCCACATCTGTAAAGATGATCTATAGCTTCAGAGGAGATTAGAGGCCTTCGGACTTTAGAAGGAATTTTGAATTTTTGAAGTGGCAAATCTGCTATTTGATAAGTTCTTGCAATGGTGCTGTGGCAAGGATATTGTTTCACCTGAGTGGTTCCTGTAATAAAAGAAGCAGATTGTAAATGTGATGCATGTGCATATTTTGTGTAGCACTGTTTCTTTTCTGTTTTTTTTTTACATTTTTTTTAATATGAAATTTATTGTCAAATTGGTTTCCATACAACACCCAGTGCTCATCCCAAAGGGTTCCCTCCTCCATGCCCATCACCCACTTTCCCCTATGTAGCACTATTTCTTTAAGTTAAGAATATTTCACCATAATTCTTTGGGGCTTAATTTGTTTACATTGATTGAATTTAGCTTTGATTTTTTTTAAAACTCCAGGCCACTTTCCATATTTTTCTTTTTGGCAATGCCCTTCCCATTATTTTTTATATTTGTTTGTTTCCTTGTTTGTTTCTCGATTCCTTGTGTCTGCCTCTCCCTTCCAAACTTTGGCTCTAGGGTTCCAGTAATTCAGATTGAATTGGATTGTGAACAGAAGTCAAGTTACAAATGGTTAAAATCTGAGGAGATGGTAAAAAAAACAATTGTGATAGAAATGGAAGTAACTCCTTAAGTCTCCTGCAGTCATTTCCTAACCAGTCTCCACAATGTTAATTTCATCTTTTTTAATCCTCCCTCCCTTGTGCTTTCTCTAAATACAATCCTGTTTATATTCCTCTCCTGTATCCAATCTGTGAGTGGCCGACCATGACATAGAACTCAAAATTGCAGAAATTAAGAAGAAGTTAGGAAGGCATGATGGAGCACCTCCGTATCCATTAATTTTATCTCTATCCCTGTCTTCTCTGCACACTATGTGCTTCAGACATTCTATGAAGTTGTTAAATTCCCCCAGTGACCTGTTTACTTGCAACTTTATGTTTTTATGCATACTGTTTCTCAACCTGAAATTCTACTTCCTACCATATCCATCTGTAAAGTGCCTATTATGGTCTGAAAGCTTGTGTCCTTCCAAAATTCCTATGTTGATATCCTAATCCCAAAGATGATGGGGCCTTTGGAAGGTAAGGTTAGTTCATAAAGCAGAACCCTTACAAATGTGTGTACTGCTTTTATAAAGGAAGCCCCACAGAGCTTTCCAACTCCTTCCACTTTGTAAGTGTACAAAGAGAAGCCTATGAACCAGAAGAAGGCCTTAGCCAGAACCCTACCATGCTGGTACCCTGATCTTGGACTTCTAGCCTCCAAGAACTATGAAAAATAAATTTCTGCTCTTTGGTAAGCCATCAATCTATGGTATTTTGTTACAGAAGCCCAACTCAGACTAAATTAGTGGCTACTTTCTTTTGTATTACTCCTTTTTCAAGTGTTAGTTTTTATGTTTAAGACTTTATTGACACCCTGTTTCTCCTTGAAGGAGTCTATAACTCTTTATTTCATTATAAACAATATTCTATGGCCATTTCTACTATAATAAGGTGTTGAAGCTATTTGTGTAATTTATGTTTTATTCCACATGTAGTGTGTGGTTCTTATATCCTTATGGGCTGAGTCCCACATAATTCTAAAATTCTAAAAGTCTGGAAATCAGTTTTATTTATTTTTATGATCCCCAAAACCTTGCAAAATTGCCTGATGCATAACAAATGACCTGGACTTAGTAAAAATAAATGGAAGATGGAAGGAGCTCTATTCATATATAAACAAATATTGAGGTCAAATACAGTGTAAAACTCCTCTTAATATACCAGAAATGAATAAAAATTCAAACATAATGTATTTTTAACCATTGTTAAAACATTTTTAACCATTTTAACCATTGTTAAAATTTAACAATTTTAACGATTGTTTTTAGTCATAATAAGAAATGCAGAAGAGATATAGATATGTGATGAGGAAATATTTTAATGTCTCTGGAGGATACTTTCTTTCCCATGTGAGTAGTTTAGTTGACATGATTCAACTGGTCTTCTGCAGAGAGACAAAGGATTTGGCTGATCTCAGTGTTCCTTCTATGCAAAACTCCTCTGCCCTCAATGTGTAGACATGGTCCTTGATATACACATTCCCTATGTTCCTGGGACTGGGAATTTCTTGATACATTTTTTATTTCTTTGGAAAAAAGAGATACTTAACACTTCTTGGCATACCCTCTAGATATGCAACACAGGATAGGAACAGGGCATATTCTCTTCCTTGGGGTACTCTCAGTCTCACATCCAGTCTGCTGGCCTGGGCATGATCCTCTCAGTTGGAAATTCTGAAAACTTATACACTAGTATGCCAGAGGCTATGGAATAATGAGGAAGGAGGACAATATGCACTATATTTCACCACCGTTATGAACTTTGTCCAATAAAATGTGTGTTATAGCTGCACCATGAGGCTAGCAGTATGTTTCAAAAGAGGAGAAAACTGGCATTCAACATAGGTCGCACTCTACTCATCCTGGTGCCATGCTTTTGTTCTTATTTTTATTTTTTGTTTTGTTTTGTTTGTTTGTTTTTGTTCTTTTTTTGGAAGTGAGAAAATTTCACTTGGCCATCTTATCCCTTAGGAAAAACAACAAGTAACCAGGAGGTGTTGTGGCTTGGTAACCTGTAACTCAGGACTGGACCCAGTGGTAATAGTGTCCACTAGCCCATAGTCCTCAGATGGAGCTTCTGAGATATTTGTTCAGATTTCAAGAGGAGGCAGGGTGCCCACAGGTTCCACTAGCCCAGAACCAATAAGGCCTCAGAAATGACTGGTCCAGGCCTCAGATGGAACAATGGCAGAGAAGTCTGTCATTAAAACTTCTAAACAAGTAGTTTATTCAAAAACAAGGTGGATTTGTCAAAAAGGAAAATAAACTTAGTAAAACATTAGTAACCAAAGGAAACAAAAGTAAAACCACAAAATATATGTATTTTTTGGCCAAAGTCTAGGGGACTGATAAAAACACAATGAATACACAGTTTGTTGAGATGGGAGCTTAGCAACTGAAAGTAGCACTGTGTGGAGAAGCTGATACCAAGACCCGTTTTTTGATTTTAGAAAGTTCTAGGGATGGGATGAGCCAGGATAAAGGATAGGTAGGACATATTTCACTCTTCCTATCCCAAACAAAAAGTTCAAAAGTTCCCAGGATAACAGGGCATAGATAGCTATCACTTTTACTTTTATACCTGCATATAATTATTATTCTTTTGACAGTGTGTACAAGTGATAGGGATGTTTTGGTGGTCAAATATACAGACAAGTCGGTTGGTTGGATCCAATGATATCTGCATCTTATGCATCAACAAAAGTCAATAGAACATAGCTAACTGTAGTCTCTACCTGGGAAGCTTGCTAGGAACGTACAGTTGCAGTGATGTACCAGATCATAAAGAAAAAATTACTTTGTCTTTTCACAGAAGAGTTAGTATAGACTGAGATGCCACCTTGCTACCCAAGGTTATCTCCAGTGTCATATCCCTTACTGACCAATGGAAGCCACTAGTGCTTGAAGTGTTTGCAAAATTTAAAAACATAAACAAGAAAGTAGTTGCTATTGTTCCCATTTTACTTGACATCATTGTGGTTACTTCTGCTGCCCCTACTGGCATTTGTATATGTCCTTAGATATTGTTGGTGCTTTACTTTTTATATCCATTGGAAAGAAGACCAAAGCCAATTTCCATTTACATGGAAAGGCATTCCAATAACAGGCCATTAATGAGATGAACAAACCCAACTACAAGATGAACTCTTGGTGGACATAGAGATATTCCCTTGCAATGGCAGTTTTTTGATAATGACCTCTACTGAGAAAACTATTTTTACTGTATTGCATGCCATCCTGGCACAAATGACTGTGACTCTGAATGAAGACAAAGCTCAAGTCCCCACCATACCAGTGATCATAGGGAGAGTCATACAAAGAAATATTAAAAATGTGTTCTTGCCTCTGCAACCACCAGCTACCAAGGAAAAGACCCAAAATTGAACTGACCTCCTTGGATATTGGAAAAAACACATCCCACATCTGCAAATTTTATTCTAGCCTCTATACCAAAACACTAGGTAGCTAAATTTGAATCGAAGTGTCCACATCTGGAAGCCTTGAAAGCAATCCAAACAACTCAAGCCCTTCCCTGGAGTCTCATATTTCCTTCAAACCCCATGAAATTGCAAATATCTGGATTAACTTCCCAGTAGATTGAAACTTTTGTCAAAAAACTTTTGCCACAACTCTTTCTGCTGCTGGATGTCTATACGTAGACTGTACCTGCCCCCTAATAGAAAAAGTTCACAAAAGGAAAATCTAATGTTATCAGTCTGATTTTCTCATTCTATAATTAAGTCTCCAATTAAGATTTCATATTGGCCTTTAAAGTTTTAGTCTCCATTACCTACAGGTGTCTGCTCTCCCATTGGACACAGAGACAAACTTGCCTACTAGTGTACCTAAATCACCAGATCAATGGGCCCTTGCCCTCAAGTCTTGATGCTGAAAAACACAATATCATTTACTGATAAAAGAGTCTGCCTCCAATACCCTATAGAATTCAGCAGTTATCATAAAATGGAGGCAGGCTGTTTTGATATCTATGGCATTAGGCATTTTGCTTAATAGTCTCAACTTCAAATGGTTGTTAGCCAAAAACCATACCACCCCAAGTGTTATTAAAGATATATATTCATAAGCCAAAAAGTAATGGCTTAATTCTAAGGTTAGGCCACTGGGATACTAAATAACATAATAGGAATGACAAACCAGATGCAGCAATTCACTTACAATCTTAAACTCTATATCATGTAAAGAAAATATGGGAAGTATCAGACAGGTGCAACTATCACCTGTACTATGGCATTTGACATGTATGGATGCTCTTGCTAACGCAGGCCTTATTATTTTACAACTATGCCAGCGTCTGTAACAAGGATTTCTGTAGACAGGCATCTCTGTCACAACCCTGACAATGCAGCACACAGGATTTCTGGCCAAGTTGTAGAATAATGAATATTTGGGAGACAGCATCCACTCTGCTATTTCTCTGCTAGTACATTTTCGTGATAACCCGTGGGTCATCTTTGCATCATGTGGACCTCATTGTCTTTGTACGTGACACTCCCTTGAAAAAAAATATGCAATCAAATATGTATATGTTTGGAATACATTACTTTCCATTTAATATATATGAACATGTATGGAATACATTAGTCAATCACCCATATTTATGCAATGCTTGCAAATCTTTGGATTAAATGGATCTTTGGATCCGAACTCATTTGAGTTTGGAATACCATTACATGGTAGATAATTAATTTTAACTTATCACCTCACATTAAGTTGACTGGCTGGAATACTATATGCATTCCTATGTTTTAATTTGAGGGTAAAGTAAGAAAATTACAAAGTAAATTATTCAGACACATGACCTGACAGTATGTGATGAGCTAACAAGTGTTATTTATCGATGACGAGCATCGGTATCCATACTCTGGGAAATGTCCAAAAGTACTGTCTGATGCTGTACAGCATGGTAAGGACACAATCAAATATTTAAATAATTTCTTGTGACTAGTCAGTGAGAAAAATTAACTCTGACAGTGAGTCTCTGTAGTATACATGCAATCTTCACTGACAAAATACTCCTTGACCTTGCCAACCCTCAATTATTCCAGGTTTTTTGAAGACATATGTTTTAATTGCTAAAATCAATAAACTAAAACTACCTCTACCAGAGAGAAAAATTATGTTATGTTGGAGTTGAGATGACGGTATTTCCTCAGAGGTGTCAGGATAAACTTGCACTTAGAACAGTCCTTGGCGGAGAAGAATTATGTAATATTTTCATACATGTTAGGATGATGCTGTTTTTATGAGATCCAAGAGGACTCCCAGTAAATAAATTTTGGATAGTTCCCAGTTGTAGGAAATCCTATAGTCCACTATCAAGTTTTATTGCTTTTACTGTATATTTAGATTGCTTTGGAAGTGCCCTAAGGATAAATGTTTAAATTAGTAATTAATCATTATTATCAGTGTTTGCAGCATTAACTCATTATACCCAATATAATTCATTATTTAAATATAGTTCATTATATTAAATATAAATGAATGTTTTATGAAATCCAGAATTCTGTTCACTTTAAGAAACGAACATAATAGATATATTTAAGAGAGAAAGATACTTTTATTTTGCTCTTCAGAAATAGCCTGGATCTAACTGTAAATCTAAAATGTCTCTGACCTTTTTTTACACTTGCAGGTTGAAACAAGTAATTACATTTGTCTCTAAGCAATTCTTGTCCATAAAGCCTTCAGAATCCAAAGAAACATCATTATTGTGACTATTGCTTCTTAGGTTCTTCCATTCTCTCTTTTGAGAATAATAGTATATATATAAAGAGTGCCCATCTGAATTTACAGTAAGAAATTTCAGAATATTTATAAAGCCTTCTATACATTGTGAAATTATAAAATGGGAAGGGTTAATTGGATCCAAAGAAAATAGGTTTGTTAGAAATAGCTTTTCTTTTCAATAGTCACATTTTCTGTGCCTTTTAGCTTCTCTTATAGTTTTTGATTCCCCTTTTTGCTCAATTGGAACAAGAACAATGATGCCAGGAGGGATAAGGGACTCGCACCATGCTTACTAGAAAGAAGGGCACCCACGCTGCATGACAGTTATCACTGGATTTACTATCTGTCAGCAGATGCTCACCGAAATGAAAATGTTCCCTGAATTCATGTTGTGCCTGTCTTCTCTACTCCCCAGCGCCTTTCCTCCTCAGGGAATTACAGGGATAAGAATCTTTCTGTCTTATAACTAATGTTTTAGAGCTCACAGAGCAATATGTCTTTTGCCCCTCTCTGGGGAGTCATTTATCTCCTCGAAAGCACATTTTTATTATTTTGTTTTAAAGAGAAAGGTTTGGGTGCACATAACCCATTCTGTTATCGGGGTTAGATGCAATTGTTTCCATCTTCCAAGGTGCCTGCTTTTTTCCACATAATGAGTGATTTATAAATGTTTCACTACGTGGTTTCTGGCTTTGCTACCTATCCACTTTGAGAAAATCGCCATTCATTCAAATGCACACTGCACACATAAAAATCCGGGGAAAATTATTTTTGCTGACAATATCCCAATTAGATGAGCTGGAAGGAAAGAGGCTAGTTGAAGAAACAGGGTGACACGGGGATATTTTGTAACCTCTCCAGTCTCCTGCTGCTGCATTTTGTTCAGAACCTGTGAGTATGGTTTTATATATCTGTTTGATATTCCTTCCCTTCCCTTCCTCCTTCTCCTTTCTCTCTCTCACCATTTTGCCCATTCCTTTTTCATTGATGCATCTGTGGATTAGAGTGGATTAAAGAGTACATTAAGGTGTTACAAAGCTATTTAGAAGATATTTGAAATACATCTAGCAATATTAGGAATACTTCTATTAGTAATACTCTAGCAACAAGGCCAATAAAAATACTTGATATAAAAAAATACTTGATATATTCATCAAGCCTGTGAGGTAAGCAGAAATTAGAGGTATTCTTATCTCCATTTTGCAGAGGAGAAAAGCAAGGTTAAACTACTTATCCACAGTTACAGAATGGAAATGAAGCAGAGAATCAAATTTCACTCACCCCTTTTTAATTCTGGAAGATTGAAAGAGGTTTGCTCTTTGAAACCACTTGGTTTTGGCGTGCACCCTCGAGTGGTCAGGAATGTGTTATTTGCCTAACACACCAAGACTTATCATGGCCCTTTTGCTGTATTCTTCAATCCATTATTAGATGGCGATCCCAAGGGAAGGCTCATTGCATATAACGCTGAAGGCACAATACCGGCAGAGTATGAGACTCGTGTGTGCTCTACATGCACCCTTGTCAAAAGAGCACATCAAAGGCATCAATGACAACAAGTCCCTCTGGAGAGTACTGGGAGCACACGTAAGGACACAGATGCTTTCACACACAGCACATTCTTCATTGAGATCGGTCAGCTAATTGAATGTTGATAATCTCCAAAATACACACAGGTTGTATCCCAAAAGAAAAGAAAATGAAAGAAAAGAAATCACTGTGCAAGTTGGTTATTTTTGTATCTAATACATTTTCCTAGAAGATATGTTCTAAATTGCAGTTAATTTACCAAGCTAGGAAAAAGATGATTTCAAAGGAAAATCACATATTATATAATACACACACTGCTATTCCAACTCTGGTACGTGTCCCGATGAGTGTACATTTATTGTGAGAGGGGTGAGTGTGTGTGTGAGATTATTTTACATTTTCTTAAGATGAGTCCTTATTCTTTTTTTTTTTTTTAAGTTTATTTATCTATTTTTGAGAGAGAGAGAACATGAGCCAGGGAGGGACAGAGAGAGAGGGAGAGAGAGAATCCCAAGCAGGCTCCAGCCTGTCAGTGCAGAGCCTAACGTGGGGCTCAATCCCACAAACTATGTGATCATAACCTGAGCCGAACTCAAGTCGGACGCTTCACCAACTGAGCCACCCAGGTGACCCAATGAGTCTTTATTCTAAAATAACTTACCACGTATTTCAACGATCCTTCTCTAGATCAATTGTATGAAGGGAATGGGAGGGAGTTATTACTACATTTGGACAGATTTTGAATATCTGTTAGAGTTTAAAATACTCCTCGGATGTATGGTGATGCAAAGTTTGGAACAGCAAGTGTTGTTTCAGTGAATATGTCACCAGGATGGCCTGTTTCCTAGAGAATGAACAATACAATGTACTCTTTTACTTATTTATCAGAGCATTTGGATTTTTTTTTTAAGGAGAATCTCCACTTTTTTACTTAGTAATGCTGATTTGATTACAATCAATTACATCTTCAACCAAATACATATCTAATATTACACACCTATTACCCAATAGTACAGAGCAGCATGCTTGATAGCATTTTGCCAAAAGCTTCATTTCAGTTCCCAAGGCAAAAAAAGATAGGTAGTTATAAGCACACTGAAGAGCTTATTCAATACCTGTGAAGGCATGGACGTGTGGAGTATGGTTGCAATTCTGACCATGTTTTGATCCAATGAGGCTGCTATCCCTGCCTTGTGTTATTTAGAATGAGAGAACTTTCTCAGTAAAGCTACCAATTTCTATTGATGTCTCTGTCACATTCACATGCCTTTGTCAAATAAGTCATAATATGATTGTATTTTAAATAGATTTTGTTCTCAAAGCAATTTAAGTTGTCGGAGAATAACACAGAGCTTAGGTAAATTTGAGAAAAGCCACAAATGAAAATATGAAGGGCCATAAATCATTTGGCTTTCAGTTGACTAAAACAAGAAGGGAAAAAATATATATCGAACCAATCTGCCATTTCTTCCTCTTTTCTACAGTCAGTTCTTCCATAACCATGCCCCATCCCACCCACTCCATCCCAGCCCGAGAAAAACTATGCTAATATTGTAAACGGATAAAGATTTTAAAAAGTCACTAAATTATTACAAATATGTGACCAAACACTCCCATAATTGCTATATCTTCCTTTGTCATTGATGCTTGTGGCAGGGGAATAATGGACAACTAAATACATCAACAACGCATACTATCTGAAAAGAAAGTTAAAGATCACAGATGTGAGTTTTTTTCTTCTTTGTGTTTGCAAGGTCCCAGATGTCATTACCAAAATGATAGAATTTGTGAAACATAAAGCAATTCTTGAAGATTACTTAATTCAAGTACATTTCTGTTTGTATAGCTAAGTCGCCAGTAGTTACCTTATTTTTGCAAAGGCTTATAGTTTCAAACTCTGTAATTGTCGAGAAGTTTACCCTTTAAATTTTTTTACAGATTATTTATTTTGAGAGAGAGAGAGAGAGAGAGAGAGAGAGAGAGAGAGAATCCCATGCAGGTTCCTCACTGTCAGCACAGAGCCCCGAAGACACTAACCATGAGATCATGACCTGAGCCGAGTGGGATGCTTAACCGACTGAGCCATCCAACCAGGACCCCCACCCTCTAAAATTTTTTTTAAGTTTCTAGAATCAGAATCAATCTTATCCTTTACCTTAGTTTCATCTTATGGCACCTGTACTTTGTCTCAAACATCACTGTATTTATTTTGTTTTTATTTTTTTGTTAACCTACCTAAAATCTTTCTACTTCAATTTTGCTGTAAA
This sequence comes from Panthera pardus, assembly GCF_024362965.1. NCBI lineage: Eukaryota > Metazoa > Chordata > Mammalia > Carnivora > Felidae > Panthera > Panthera pardus. Next base: position 22,209,956 of record NW_026526721.1, read on the forward strand.
TTCTAGTCTGATGTGATCAATTAAGTAATGGTACTCAAAAGAAACAGAAAGCTCTTTTTTTCTCACTTTATATCATTTAGATAGATAATTCTGTGTGTGTGTATGCATGTACGTCATAGGATAAATAAAAAAATAAATCTCAAACTCTATTTGCAGATACAACCTAAGGCATCAGTTTTCTTAGTGAGTCTAAGTATATATTACCAACACACAATGTTGGAAAGCAAAGTAGGAGGGAACCCTCTGACAAAGAAAACAAGAGAGGGTAACTAGGCAAATAAGTTGAGATCTTCCAAAAAGCTATGTAACACCTTAATGAATTAATATAGTTTTAGCATTTTCTTGCTACTTTAGGTTATTTGTTTTTTAACTTAAAAAGGAAGAAAATATCAAGAAAAAAGATGCTATAAACTAAAAACAACTTATCCACTTTGTTTTTTTTAATGACGTAAGAGTTCTTAAAGACATTAGTAAATTAAACACAAATTATAAAATTTATTTACTTCTTTATTTACTTCTTTATTTATTTATTTACTGAAACAATATGAATCAATGACTTAGCTTGCTTGTGAATTACCCTCTTTTTTTCTATAAAAATAATAGTTTGAAATTTGAGTAAAACTTACTTGCATCTAATACTGTGACAGTTTTGTTTTGCTGAGCTTTGTTTCCTTAGTGGCTTTAAGTGATCGACGTTAATTTGTTTCAGTGTCTTTGTAGAGGGTCTTTACTACTCCATTCCCTGGTTTCTCAGTATTAATTCTTCGTTGGTAGTTAACAAGTTTGTTTATGGCCTGGAAATTATTGAAGAGTTCACCTCTTTCTAGTTTCAGGAAATGCTATCTTTTTCCCTAAAAACTCAACTTAATGCACTTTCTCTTCCCCCTTGGGAAACATATGAGATACGGCAGGGATTTTTTAATTAATTATTTTTTCTTCTCCTGTTCACTCATATCTTACACTGACCACTCCTCTAAAAGTCTGAAAGTTTACTACATAGTATTAAAAAATAATGATTGTTTGGTGGAATATGTCCTTTATAATTTGGAATATTAGAATAGCTTTAAATGTCTGTTGGTGAAAATGGTTATATTTAGGTTAAATTTAAAATAGTACTGACATACATATTTGCATACCCTGCACCTATCTGGAAGCATACTAGAATGGAAAGTCTGAAGAATGTCATTTAACCTAACTATACAACACCAAGTTATCACAACACGATACCAGACTTGACTTTTTTTTTTTTGAGTCCTATAGCTTTTTCAGTGTGCCAGGCTCACATCTCCATCCACAGCTATTAGAGTGACCATGTTGCCTCATCTTCAAACCATTTTCTTTCTCCTTGGGAAATTAGGATGAAGACAGAACCAATACACCTTTTTAAAAGCCATAATGTCCTTCGGTAGGTGAATGGATGTATACATTGTGTTACATCCAGAAAATGGAATATGGGTCAGTGCTAAAAAGAAATGTGCTACGAAGCCATGAAAAGACATGGAAAAACTTTAAATGCGTGTTGCTGGTTGAAAGAAAACAATCTGAAGAGGCTACATACTATATGATTCCAACTACATGACATTCTGGAAAAGATAAAAGTATGGAGGCCATAAAAAGATGAATTGTTACCAGGGGCTGGAGGGTAAGCACAGAGGATTGTTATGGCAGTGAAATTACTCTGCATGATACCATAATGATAGATACATGCCATTATACATTTGTGCAAACCCATAGAATGCACAACAGCAATAGTGAATCCTGATGTCAACTATGGACTCTGGGTGATAATGGTGCGTCAATGTAGGTTCATCAATTATAACACATGTACCACTCTGTGGGGGATGTTGAAAATGTGGGAGGGCTAAGCATGTTGTGGGGGTAGGGAGTATGGAAAACATCTATACCTTCCTCTCTATTTTCCTGTGAACGTAAAACTGCCCTGAAAAAATAAAATATTTTAAACACTAACAACTACATCAACCACAACAACTTAAGTCATTTATTATACCAGAGGTTCTCACAGTATAGTCCCAGAACAGCAGCTTTGGTATCACCTGGGGACTTTTTAGAGAAGCAAATTCTTAGGCCCTCCTCCTGCCATACTGAATCAGAAATTCTGGGTGTGAGATCCAATAATCACCGTGGAAGAAGCCTTTCTGATCATAATGATGCACGCTAAAATCTGAGAAGCACAGTGTTTGATGATGTCATTCTACCCTTGGCCTCCTTACAAGTCCAATTTCCAACTAGTTTGTTCCTTATGTTCTCGATATTCTGTCCAGGGTCCAGGGCTTCAATTCTTGCTTCTTCAAGATATGAAATCTTACTGTTTTTTGTTTTTTGGTTTTTTTAACAACTTGCGTATTGTCTTAGAATTGCATTTCCCCACTTGCCAGAAAATTGAGTACTAGCTCCTGGATCTTCTCTCAGCTTCATCTAAATTTCATTGTAATAGGTAGATATATTTAAATGTATGGGATGATGATGGGAACTTGTCTAGTTTTACTGTAGATGAAGTTTTCATCTCTATTTTATTGTGATTTATATCACTTTTAATGGCTGTCAAACAATTTTGGAAATATGCCCCAACTCTCTATCTTTCTTGGAAGACTCTCAGTGCACTGCATATTTATTAGATACTAACACCTAATGGAATGTAACTTCTTTGCTTTAAAATATAAACTTCCTTGCAATGTCATGGTTTCAGGTACACAGGAGAGCTATTTCAGTGCATCGTTATCTCCACTGAAATGGAAAAGGGAATCTAGGGGTTATTTCTCTCTAACAGCAGAGAGGTATACCAGTCATGCTGGAAACTAAAGTAGGCTGTCCTGAAGTATTGACCAAAAAGAAACTGGTATTTCAAAAGAGCATAGCCCCACCACGTGTTAGAAGGTTCTGAAGAACCACGTTTGTTTCGCCATCTTGCTAAATATTCAGGTCACATATTGGCCTGTCACTGGTGTTCTTAATAAGGAAAGGTGTACTAAAGAAAAACTGGAGAAGGAAACTACTTAGGTTGGATAAAAAGAAATGCACATAAAATAACTGTAGGAAAAAAACACCTTCTCTGGAAGTGAACACCTTAGGACAAAACCTAAGGGGACAGCTACCCTAAATGCTGCCCACAGAAAAACACATGAGCCAACATGCTCAGCAACCAGACCCTCTTTCCTACTCACTTTGTTGTCCTTTCCTAAAAACAACTCCGGTTTTCTCTTTCTAGGCACGGCCCTGGATTCACTTTCATTGTTTCTTATTTGTCTCTGTATTAAAATCTTTACTGGCCTTGTCAGGAAGAAGGAACCAATTCTCACTTTCCTCATAATGACATAGGGATACTTTGAACATGATATCAAAGATGAAACTATTCTGAACAATATTTAGGCATTTTTTTGCATGCAGTTAGAACACTGACTGTAAGATCTAGCCATGACCATGAGTAATATTTTTGATTCTGAGCTACAAAGTTGTATATACACTAGCCACTGCTCTATCCTGGAAGCATTGACATTCATAACAAAATAAGAAGTATCCATTCAAGGAGCACCATATTTCTCTTTTTTTTTTTTATTTTTTTTTTTAACGTTTGTTTATTTTTGAGACAGAGAGAGACAGAGCATGAATGGGGGAGGGTCAGAGAGAGGGAGACACAGTATCTGAAACAGGCTCCAGGCTCTGAGCCGTCAGCACAGAGTCCGACGCGGGGCTCGAACCCACGGACAGTGAGATCGTGACCTGAGCCGAAGTCGGACGCTTAGCCGACTGAGCCACCCAGGCGCCCCAAGGAGCACCATATTTCTTATAGAAAGAATACATGTCAGAGGCAAAATTCATTTGAAAAATTGGGAGACAAAGCAGTCTAAGGCGAGGTAAAACACCAGGATAAGGAAAGATAGACAAGAAAATGAGTTTTATTTTAAATGTGTTTGAAGAATTGGACTTAGACTATTATAAGTAACAATAAGAAATAGTGAACACGTTAACTTATTTTATTATTTTACTATTATGTAAACAATTAATTAATGTTACATAAAATATTCATTAATAGATTATGCTCTTTCTTGCTCCTGCCATGTGTTTCATATACACAATCTCTCCTATTGACAATTCTTTATAAACTTAAAAATATATGTTAATTATTCATAAAGAATACCACAATCCCATAGTTTATCAGGGACCCATTTTTGAAAATTCATTATTTTTAAGTAGTTTTATGTATAGTAACTACCTTTTAGGAAACACTTTTACAGACAAGATTTGGGGTGTAAATTTAAAAATTCTCTGTGTAAATTAATTCCCAACACAAAACAATCTAACTTCTTTCTTACAGGAAGCAAAATTGTTCATCAACAATCCATAAATAAAATTTGCATACCTGGAAGTTAATTAAATATAGAGGATAACATAAAAAATTTAAACATGTAAACTTTAGTATAGCATTATTTAAATCTTCTAATAATACATAAAATTTGTATATATGTTAAGGAAAATTTCATAATGACTAACACATCTCATTTTGAGAGCTCCTTAATTTATAATGTAATATAATCCAGCGTAAAATTTCCATTTTAATGATATAGCATGATGGGGAAAGGTGAATATGTCCTTGTAGTCCAGCAGAAATGGTCATGAAATTCAGCAGCTTATTTTAGGTATTTGACTTCATGCAATTATCTCTCAGAGCTTTAGTTTTCTCACACACGTATCAAATTCCAAGTGTGTGGGCATGCATGTACGTGTGTGTGTATACAGATCAAATTATATAACATTTCTGAAGGCACTATATATATGAAACAGAATTTTTTCAGCAGACTATATATCTTTGTTTATAAATTAAAAGATCAAAATAATAAGTCATATGATAAAATTCGGTTGTCTTAACTTTTATTTACCCTTAATTTTAGGTGAAATGGCACTTTGGGCTTGAATTATCCACATGAATCTCTCCAATTTTTATTATGATTTACATACATAGACATGGGTTATATAGAAATGCACTATGGCCCTTGTTTGTCATTTTTATATTGAAAACAAAGCAGCAAATTCATGAAATAATTGGTGTCATAAATAACAGATGCACTTGCCACACTTTTTCACTTGAATAGGTACATTTATTTTTCATCTGGTGTTAGATAGTGCTCTGCTTATATACCCTTGGGAAACAACAGAGTTATCTCTTTGTACCTAGAGAACAACCAGACTTTGATAAATGGTATGGGGCACTGCTCGTGTACCATTGATTTCATATATTATTTCTTGCAACAGTTTCTTTGTATATTTAATGTGATACCAACAGTGTTTTATTTTATTATTTAGTGTCTTATTAAACGTTACTAGTTCCTGAGTATGAGTTTTGAGCCAATCAAGAATTTTCAGCGGAAAAAATTGTAGTTGCAGCAATTTTCCCAATTAAAGTAGAGAATACTTTTACATATTACAGCCAGGCGGTAAACAAAACGTGCTACACTAAAACAAAAATCTTCATAATCCATATAATGCTACTACGACCTTGTTTTCCACAATTGAATTACAAGTGTGCACAAATGGGTAAAAAGTCCACAAAAATATTTATCTCCACTGGGCACCCAGTTAGCTAAGTGGGATATGAAATATTAAGCCAGATGCTTCTAACATCAAGTAACTTACTTATTTTCTTCAGCATGTCATATAATTTTAACATTTTCTATGCATGCCGTGGTATGAAAAATTTGAGAAGCAATTTAATGAAGGCAACTTTTTAAAAGAGAATTAAATTGTCAGATGAAATATTTTAAAATGATATTCAAAATGCATCACTTATATGTTTTCTTTTTAGTTTTTTTAAATGCTTATTCACTTTTTGAGGGAGACAGAGCATGAGTGAGGGAGGGGTAGAGAGAGAGAGGGAGACACAGAATCTGAAGCAGGCTTCAGCTTCTGAGCTGTCAGCACAGAGTCCAATGTGGGGCTGGAACTCATGAACCAGGAGATCAAGACCTGAAATAAAGTCAGATGCTCAACTGACTGAGACACCCAGGTGCCCTCTGTTCCTTTGTTTGTTTGCTTTGTTTGCTTTGTTTGTTTGTTTGTTTTTAATGTAGGATGTCTCCTGAGGCCAATAATAAAGTAAAAGTTGGATCCCTGGTGAGTAAGCAAACCCCAAAGGAAATCTTTCTCCCTGTGTCTTTTGGAAAAACTCTGGTGAAATTTAGCCTGTATAGGACAAGAAAAAAAGGAAAATACCCAAGAATGCCTGGGAAATCCCCAAATTAATAGCACTAGGATCAACCCAATTAGAGTTGGGCACAAAAGGAATATACCTCCAGTTTGTCTGAATACATCTATGAAACAGAAAAAAGCAGCAAGGAATCTTGGCTGTAGTACTAGATTGAATGAAAAAACAAATCCCTTCTGAGAAGCCATAACAAAGTAGCTCAACATAGATTTTGGATGGAATTCATCCCACTTGCAGGTCTGAAAATATTAAGTGAGGAATTAAAATGTTGTATGGCTGATAATGGCTCTGGAAACAGAAAGAAACATAAATTCTATTTTGAGGGACCCAATTTTAATCTGGGCCTCAAATAATTGCTGAAAATAGTGTTTGAAAAATTATAATGATCAGTATAAGTTCAAAAATTACCAATAAAACACAAAAGGTACAATACCATGAGAGGTGTTAGAAATAAGCCCAAAAAGATCAGTAATCACAATAAAAGGTAACAGATTAAATCTGAAAACTGAAAGATCAGAAATCATAATAAATGAACTAAACTCAGAAATCAATACAAAGACTTTCAAAATATAAAAAGGAAAAGAAAAGTAAATAAAAGAAAAGAAAAGAAGGAAAGAAAGAACAAAAGAAAGAAAGAAAGAAAGAAAGAAAGAAAGAAAGAAAGAAAGAAGGAAAGAGAAAAAAGAAAGGAGGAAAGAAAGAAATTAAGCTCAGCTTGGCTTATGAAGGAAACATTCCAGAGTCAAAGACTTTTAAACCATGTTTTCAAGCCTACAGTCATTTGCACCTCCAGAGACTGGAGAATGTTAGACTTCATATTCTCAACATAAACATTTCGTGTATTTTATACATAAGAACAATCTAATACCGCTCCAGAAATTGTTCTGTATGTAACAGTTGGGGTAGGATCTTGTGATATTTATGTAAGAAAAGTGAGAACTCTGAGAGCTCTGAGCATTATCTGATCCTGTCTTTATTTAAAATTTAAAATACAGGGGCACCTGGGTGGCTTAGTCGGTTAAGCATCCAACTCTTGGTTTTGGGCTGGGGTCACGATCTCTTGGTTTATGAGCTCCAGCCCCCATCCCCTTCTGTGCTAACAGCATAAGGCCAGTGTGAGATTTTCTCTCTCTCTCTCTCCCTCTTTCTCCGCTCCTGCTCACTCCTCTCTCTCTCAAAATTAATAAACTTTAAACATTTTTTAATAAAATTAAAATGTAGATATTTTCTTTGCTATGGCTATTTGCATTAATTTTGATTTTTAAAACTATATGGCATTAAAATATCATTTATCTAGTTAAATCACTTATCTAAATTTGGGGGCAACCTCACTTGCCTCACCCTGCTCCTGGTGCTGGTATTGGATGTAGCTGGTTAACCCTTTCTTTCCTGTAAGCTAAAGCTAGCAGAAGGTAGTGACAATATATGTGTGTCTTTCAAAGCTTCCACGGGATATTCCACTGCAATATACAGTCATGGGCATGCATGAGATAACTTTAGAGGACCTCACTCACGCGTTGGCAAGGGATTTATTTTTCTGGAATTCCTTTACATAGATTTAATCCTCCAGCTATAATACTTCAGTTAGTGTGGAGTCTAGTGTTAGCCTATCAAATAAGAAATATGCTAAAAGAATGTTGATATTTTGTGAATCCTTGAAAATAAGATATAAAATTAAATTGCAACTGGGTAGCAGACCTCTGTTTTCTGTTTCACTCTATATGTTATTTGCACAGGTTTCTCCATTTTACAAGTAGCACATGTAAGGCAACATAAGACAAGAATTTCTATTGACTGTAAGTCACTATCTTCTCTACTACATATTATATGAAAAATATACACAAAAAATAGAAATGGCATTAAATAGAAAAAGAGTAAAAAGTGTTTTAGTAAGCAACTACTAACATAAAAGAAAAAAATAATAAAGTCAAATATTACTTTTCTTTTTTTTTTTTTAATTTTTTAAGTTTATTTTTTGAACATGTAAGAGAAAAAGAGAAACCAAAGGAGGGGAGGGGAGAGAGAGAGAGGGAGAGAGAGAATCCCAAACAGTCAGCACAGAGCCTGATGCGGGGCTCAAACTCATGAACTGTGAGATTGTGACCTGAGCTGAAACCAAGAGTTGGACACTTAATCCACTGAGCCACCCAGGCACCCCAAACATTACTTTTTTGAAGATAATATTTGTATGAGAATAAAATCTCAATCCCCAATTAAATAATAAGGCATATTTGTAGCTATAAAAGTTTAAAATATTGTATTTCTTTAAAAAAAATCTTTAAGTGACAACACCCACACACACAAAATGTCAGAAGCACTCAAAAATGCATACATATTTAGCTCATGATTGTTAGGTCAGCTATTTAAGTGTGGCTTTACTGTGCAGGAATTCTGGTCTCAAATGAATTTACTCATGTAACTGGTCACCAGTCTACTGCCAGCTAGTCTGGATGATCTTGCTAGAAAGTCTCCAAAAGACTGGCCTGGGCATGATCTCATGTTAATCAGCAGATGGCAAGAAACGAGCACTGTTCAAGCTCATGTCAGGTTTGCTAAAACTCCATTGACCAAAAAAGACAAATTCCAGAGTCAAGTGGGAGAATACTGTAGGGCAGACAACAAAGGGTGCAGATTCAAGGAGAACTGAAGAATGAAAGTTACTGATGCAATCTACTATCATTATAAAAACAACTACAAGGCCAAATGAAGAATTTCTCCATTAGGGGCGACGGGCTCTTGGTTTTGGCTCAGTTCATGATCTCACGGTTTCATGAGTTCCAGCCCTGCATCGGGTTCTTCTGAGCTGGCAGTGCTGAGCCTCCTTGGGATTCTGTCTCTCTCCCTCTCTCCCTGCCCTTCCCCCACTTGTGCTGTCTCAGTCTCTCTCAAAATAAGTAAACAAACTTAAAAAAAGTTTTTAAAATGGTTCTCTATTATTTGCAGATATTTTAACACATTTCTCTCAGTAATTGGTAAATACAGAAAAAAAATTAAGAAATGAAATATTTGAAAAACCCAGTTAATATATTAGTACATTTGTAGAACATAGAAGCACTCACATTTTTACCCAACAAACATGAACATTCACCAACAATACACATATGAGGGGTCACAAGCAAACCTAAACAAAGTTGAAATAATTCATATTATTCTCTAACTAAATCAATCCAGTTAGAAATTTAAAAATACATGATTCACTATACCAAATAGATTGAGATTTAAAACACATACACTCACACATGCACACACACACATACTTCAACACATTTATGGCTTAAAGAAAAATTCACAATGGAAATTAGACATAACTTAGAATTACTGTTAAAAAAAAAACATCATGTCAACATATAGAAGATGGGTCAATGAATACCGAAAAGGAAATTTTACTTGAAGAACTAATTTAGAGAAGAATGGTTAAAAATTAATAAATTGACTAATCAATTTAAAAGATTAGAAAAAGATCAAAGTAAACACCCAAAGAAGAAAGTGAGCAACAAACTAAAAATCTGAAAGAAATAAAATAAAAAAGAGAGAGAGAATAACAAAAGAGGGAAAGAAACACAAATGGATTAAAAGAAAACAAGTTGTAAGAAGAAGAGTAACACATTCACATTTGGTTATTTGAACAACTGACCATCTAATCTCTGGAGAAATTACCAAATAAAAAGAAAATAGTACATACAAATATAGTAGATATGATATAAAACTTCATACAAATATATTTGAAAAGATAGATAAAATATGTAGATTCTTAGAAAATTAAGACTCACCAAAAGCAGACTCAGTGTGAAATAAGCAACCAAAACATTTGTAATTATTTAATCTTTGTTTATTTTTGAGAGAGAGACAGACAGACAGACAGACAGAGTTCAGGAAGGGGAGGGACAAAGAGAAAGGGAGGCACAGAATCTGAAGCAGGCTCCTGGCTCTGAGCTGTCAGCACAGAGCCCGACATGGGGCTCAAACTCACAAGCTGTGAGATCATGACCTGAGCCAAAGTCAGACGCCCAACCAACTGAACCGCACAGGCACCCCAACATTTCTATTTATTTAAAGGTACTAAATCTGTAATTTCAAATATTTCATTGAAAAGAACCCCACCACATTCAAATGTGCTTGCAACTGAGTTTTACTTAATATTCATAGAATTGATCATTCCAATCTTACACAAACTCTTCAAGAAATTAGAAGATGAGAGATTATCCCTAAATGAATGGCGTGCGTCTGGCATACACTAGAGATTGAAGAAACTTATATGTTATCTCTGCTATAGTAAATAATTTATGTTTTAATTTTTAAGGAGTATTTTAGGGGTCACAGAGAATAATTCAGATTGAGCAGAAGTATTTGATTTTATTCATTTCTACAAGAATGCCCCAATATGAGTAGACAATGACACAGTAAATAATGCTCTTTTGGGCATTTTATTGATTCCATTATTTAGATATTTAGTTAATTATAATATAATTCTACTTAAATAATTAAAGACACTCTGAATTTTCAAATTGATAGTACTTTGCGTATTTGCAATTTATTAGATTCATTTTTATCCATTTTAAATACGCCATAGTTGCCACAGAGATTATGTTTACTCAATAGATAGAAAGTGGAGCTTTGTAATTATTTGGTTAGCTAACAATCAATAGGAGATTACAAGCACTAAAGTGAATTGAGGGTGAAGGTGGTGCTAAATTATCTGTGTGGTTGTGGTTATTGATCAAGTTAATAACATAACAGCAGAATCCCTACTTCCTTCTCTAATATACATTCAATTCCACATTTGTAGTCATTTGTTCCTTCAAGAAATGTGGAGGTTCGTGGTAATCACTTTCTCTTTAAAAATGTGATTTTTCACATACATTTGTTAAGAGAAGCGTCATAAGACTCTATTTTGTCCTCTCTATTTTATCCTTATTTCATTATTTACTCATTGTTCACTCCCCTGTTCCATATTGCCACTTTCCAATTTATTCACGCCTTCCTTATTTGGGTTGCTTGCCTTGTTTATCTTGATATTTGCCATCTTGTCTTCATCATTTTTCCACTATACTAAAGCCTTCCTCATTCTCAGGTAATCAAAGTTTGGTGGGAGTTCATCACGAAGAAAGTGAAGAAGCAGGAATATTTTGGTTGCCACCAGTCAGAAATCCCCCAACACTAGATTAAAACGTTCTTAGTATCTTAGTTAAAACTCCTATGTGACTCATAACTGAGTAACCTACTTAATACATAAGTCCTGCTATATTATACCCTACCTCTGCTCTGTGACTGCAATTTTATATGACATGTGTTTGGTTTTTTAGTTTCTCTTCCTGCTCCCCAAATACACAAGAACAAAAAAACTGCAGATTTCTGCTTTCTTCAGGTTTTATTAGATGGTCGATGAACATAAGCTTGGAGAAATAAAAGTATCGTCAATGGAAAAGTCCTTTGGCACGTTTTTGACTTCATGAGGTTTAACATTTAAATCCATCTTTGTTTTGTTTCTTTACCATTGGGTTGAATCCCTGATGTCTCGTTTCTACCTTCATGGAATTAGATCCTAAGGTGTTTTAAGAGCTTTATATTCTATTTACAGACGTTATGTCAAAACAAGAAACAGTGTTTCACATGGTTCATAACTAGGTTGTTACTTTTAAAACAAATTTTAAACATGAATGACAATAAAAATGGCATAACAATCATGAAATTAAGAGACTATAATGAAGAAAGTGATGTTCGTAGAATAACATTCTCAATCATCTTCTCTAATAGTAGTATATAGATCTCTAACTCTTGGGGTAGAATATTCTATTCAAAATGATATATTAAACTAAGTCTTGAGTCTTTAGACGTCTTTGTCTTAAGAACATAAAAAGATCTTTACACTATGGTAGAAAAAGCAATATATTAGAGCTTATCTGAACAAACCTTACAGCTTAACAAGATATTATATTTTCTTCGAGAGAGAAAGCATACAATGTTCAAAACTGAATATTCTTGAGTTCTTTTCTTTTTTACCTTCTTGAAGATGCTATCTTTCTTGTATATTCCATTATAATTCATACATAAATGCATGAGATTCCTTAAATCCTTACCCATATCTCTGTTCTGTGCAGTGCAGGCTCTCACTACATTAAAAACAGAATTAGAAAACTGTATCTTCGGGTCTGCTTAAAACCTTGATCATAGTATACGTTAGCTAACATTGGTTTTCCCACTGCCAGATCTAACCATAAAGGTGAATGATTTTGTCACCTGTTCCTCAGTCCTCAGTCTCTGCTGACTAATCCTATTACTCCACCCCTTCAAGTGAATCCACAAACAATTCTACGACTTCTTTCTGTATACCTTTACGAAACTTTCCTTTTGCAATACTACTAGGTAAAAGACAGACTTGGAATCAAATACCCATAAGCTCAAATCCCAGGTCCTACACTCCTTAGTTGTGGTAGCTTGAGAGGTTGACATTTTCCTTGACTTCTCTCAGTTTTACAAGTCTGGGTATTCTGCAAGAAAATAAGAGATCAACACAATGAAAAAGCTTGTGACATTCTAAATTTATTTTCTCATTTCTGCCAAGGTGTTACACATGGCCCGAGACTCCAAATCTAAAAGAAAATTTGTGTTCATAGAGAACACGTTTTTAAAAAATGATGCAAAAAAGATATCAGTGATCTCACATTTGGATCCCAATGTTTTTCTTAAGAATTTTGTGACAGATGTCATATACAACAGTGAATCCCTGGCCTCTGATCTAAGTAAATTTTTACTGAACTATTGAATCTAGCCCTAGATGCCTTTGTTGATTAAGCATGTGACTTTATAAACAGTAACAACTGTTACAAAGTAAAATGTTTTACTGGAGAAATTGCCCTTCAACAAAGAAAATCTGGTTTTCTGAAGCTGACGTATTAGGCAAGTTATTTCTTCAGGTTCCACCTAAGTAAAATGGAGATAAAAATTTCAGTAAGATCTTATGAAGTTTACTAACTTGAATTTAAATAAATAAATTAAAGGGAACCTGGATGGTTCAGTCGGTTAAGTGTCTAACTCAGTTTCAGCCCATGTCATGATCTCACGGTTCTTGAGTTCAAGCCCTGCGTTGGGCTCTGTGCGGTCAGCTGTAAATCCTGCTTGGGATTCTCTGTCTCCCTCTCTGTCTGCCCCTCCCCTACTTGCTCTCTAACTCTCTCTCTCAAAATAAATAAACACTAAATTAATTAATTAATTAATTAGTTAATTTTTAAAAAAGATCTTATGAAGTTTAAATATGGTAACACATGGAAAACAACGAAGCTAGTGACTATCAAAAGGAAAGGTTTAAGAAAGGTTAGCTATTATTATTATATTAGCTCTGTTTTTATTATTTACGAAACATGGGATGATTGCATTTACAAATCCCACTGTTCTTCCTCTTGGAGAACTTCTGCTTGTCTGTTATAATTTTATTTTATTTTAATTTTTTTTACATTTATTTATTTTTGATAGACAGAGAGAGACAGAGCACAAGTGGGGAAGGGGCAGAGAAAGGAGACACAGAATCCAAAGCAGACTCCAGGCTCTGAGCTGTCAGCACAGAACCCCATGCGGGGCTGGAACTCACAGACTCTGAGATCATGGCCTGAGCCGAAGTCAGACCCTTAACCGACTGAGGCACCCAGTTGCCCCTTGTCTGTTATAATTTTAAATTGTACACCAGAGTGAAGATATTAGCTCTTCAAATATACTCCATGGATAAACTGCATGTTTAATTATGAGGACTCATTTCTTCCAAGATATATTTTGTCTTATCTGGATTGATTCATTAATGTGCAGTTTAGATCATCTTAACATGAATATTATTTAGATCACATGATGATTATATATATATATATATATGTGTATATGTATACATATATCTGGGTGTGTATGTGTGTGTGTGTGTGTGTGTGTGTGTGTGTGTGTATGATTTTGTCATCTTAGTGCCATACTTTACATTTTTTGGGAGAAGGGAATAAACACATGTCTAAAACACCATAAATCCCTTACTACCACCTATAAAGATCCACACCCTTTGGACAAGTTGATGCCAGCTGATTGTTTGCAAAGAAAATTGTGTTGCTAATTCTATTTGCAAGAGAAACTGAACATCCCTCTCGCCTCTCATTGTAACACAGAAGAATGAATCAGCTTCTCCTTTTCCAAATCATCAGTGTTGGCAGAGTCAGAAGCCCAGTCATCCCCTACATGGGAAAATCAGCATTTGGGAATTGAGCAATATTTTTGAAATCTGAAAAAAACATTTTTCTGAACTTTAGTTTTTTTTTTTTTTTTTTTTTTAACATTTATTTATTTTTGAGACAGAGAGAGAGCATGAACAGGGGAGGGTCAGAGAAAGAGGGAGACACAGAATCTGAAACAGACTCCAGGCTCCGAGCTGTCAACACAGAGCCCGACGTGGGGCTCAAACCCACCCACCGCGAGATCATGACCTTAGCAGAAGTTGGACGCTCAACCGACTGAGCCCCCCAAGCGCCCCAGAACTTTAGTTTTTAAGAATGTAAGTTGAACACTTTTAATCGGAGAGAACATACCATTTTGCACTTTGCATTGTTTTACGTGAAAGTGTATTATAAATATTTCCACATGTTATCATATTCAGTTATAATTGTATATGCTGCATAATATTCTAACAATTTATGAATATTCATTTAGTTAAAGCTATCATTCCCAGTATTTCATTCTTTTTGATCCTGTAGTAATTGACATCTTTGTTCATGTAATTTTTACTTTCTAAAAATGTCCTTAAGATAAAAAGGACTATAATTATTAAGATACTAGAATTTTTACTACTCTTATTAAAAATATTCTAAAGTTGATGGAAATTTACACCACATATTTTACTGTTTGACAACTTATTTTTTTTATTTTTTAAAAAGATTTATTTATTTTGAGGGAGAGAGAGAGACAGAGTACGAGCAGGGGAGGGGCAGAGAGAGAGGGAGACGCAGAATCTGAAGAAGGCTCCAGGCTCTGAGCTGTCAGCCCAGAGCTCGATGCAAGGCTCGAACTCACGCACCGCGAAATCATGACCTGAGCTGAAGCCAGACACTTAACCAACTGAGCCACCCAGGCTCCCAGACAACTTACTTTTTAAACTTTGCCAAGCCCTGCAATTAACTTACCTCTGTCATTTTACTTCACTTGACCCTAAGAGATCTTTACGCTATTAGATGGCATTTTAAGCCATGATGTTTAATAGAATGCAGTTGCGGCAACGAGTATTTGGGAGAATTATACATAAGCTAGAAGGAAGATTTCATATCTAGGTTACAAGGAAATAAATTGCATTTAATTGAATTTCCATTAAATACTAAGTACTGTGTTAAGACTAAGGAATGTTTTTAGCACTTAAGTTATTACGGCTAAAGAAGACTCAGCTTAGTTTAACTTAAATATTGTGTCAATTAATCAACTCGTTTGATTGATGATGGCATATCCATTAGGGTACTCTATGTACATAATTTCCTCTTTACAGGATTGATAGATGGTAGAGGACCAGGAAAGGGGGGTCTGTAGTTGTCTAGTATCTTAAAGTTCAGCTCTAATATACACATTTTTTAATTAAAGTAGTAAGTTTTTTATTCATCCAACACATACTTATTGAGTGATAATAGTTGCCCAATAATACTCCACACTCTAGATTTATTAACAAAAATGGGGAAGAAACAGCCAGAGATGATACTATTTACTAATTGATAGCACTTTAATTATAATGGAATATCTGTGTATATTTAAAGTGGACTTGAATGAAAATTAAATTGATCTGCCTCTTCAACATGTCATGACATAATACTGAGTGTTTTTTTAAAAAAAATTTTTTTTAACGTTTATTCAGTTTTTGAGAGAGACAGAGTGCGAGTGATGGAGGGGCACAGAGAGAGACACACACACACACACACAGAATCCAAAGCAGGCTCCAGACCCTGAGTTGTCAGTGCAGAGCCCAATGCGGGCAGGAACCATGAGATCATGACCTGAACCAAAGTCAGCCACTTAACTGACTGAGCCACCCAGGCGCCCCAAAACTGAGTGTTTTGCAAGGGCAAAAAGAGACAAGGGGCAGCAAGAATAACGCCTCAGAAATTGGGTTGGAAAGACTTATGCGCGGAGAGTTCAATGCTGTTTTAGAAATGAGAATGCCTTGGGATTAAATTTTCATACAGCCAGATGTATATAGCCATAAACTGGCAAATAAATAACAGGAAGTTAATAATAATAATAACATGCAACATTTATATATTAAGTACGCATTCTGCAACAAGAGCTACTCCAAATACTTTACATGAATTATCTCATGCATTCCCACAACAAACCTGTGAGCATGATATTGTCAAATCCGTTTTACAAATAAGGAAACTGAAGCTCAGATATATGAACTAATTGTGCCTGAGATGTTACTGTTGGTATATGGTAAGGATAGTGTGCACTAAAAACACTCCTCGTAATATTGGAGCCTGCAGTCTTAGAGTTACGACCTAGATGTGACCAGACTTCTTAGAGTGCAGATGCTGATAAGACTGACTTATCTGGGAATGTTACAAGGAAGCCTATACTCCTCTAGAGAAGAAACATGTTGAAGCTAAGAAACGGAGACTTCTTTTATACCTTGGATGATTTGTGTGCGTGTGAAAATGTGTTTGTAATCACTTCTTGGCCTTTTGGCTAAGATCAAGTGAAAATGTGTTTGTAGTATAATTGAATTTATCATATCTTTAAATACATACCCGTCTTTCCAAATTGCTAACTTCTCCAAAGAAATGTATCCGTTTGTGTGCTGGGACCATTTGAAATTGTCACTGTGTTCATTTATTTGCCATAATCTTGTGCAAGTTATAGTGAAATAAAAAACATAAGCAGGCTGTGATAGTCTAGGCATGACCAAATTATAATTAAACACATTTATTCTGCTTTATGTTTTCCCTGAGTAGATAAGTCCTGTAGGGATATTACCTAATTATTTAGGTCATAACTTTCTATTTACAAGTAAGAGAATTAAGCTGATGCCAAGTGCAATGGCAGAATGGTTACTCTTTGAAAGAGTAACAATTGCAAAAAATAAATAATAATAATAATACCCCCCAAAACAAAACAAAAAATAACACAAAACTGCCAAAGTTGACCCTCTATTATTGTTACAGTGGTAGAATCATGTCATCTGATTTTCCACTGAGGTTATGGTAGGAAAGTTACAGTAATGATTCTGCTGTGCTCAAGAAGGTCTTTATGGGTCAAATAAGTCACAGAAATTAAAAGGTGCACTTGAACTTTGGGAATTGACTTACACTTTCTGCTTTGGTTTTCAAAATTAATATTTGAAAATTTCCTTGGGTTGCATCATGGGAGGTAGCTGGTTATCTGGCAAAAGCTGTATGATTGGGCTTGTGAAATATAATTTTTGAATACTTTCTCTTAATACAATGTTGAAATATAAGGTAATGAATTCCCTTAGTAGAAAATTCATGATGAGTACCCTAAGACCACAAATAAAAACAATTTTCAGAGATCTGATCTTACTTACCGGTCTAGGGAAGGATTTTACCTTAAGGTTGGGAGTTCTGGTCTGGAATTGATGCAATGTATTACAGCTATAATAGCCTGTTTAAAGGCCTGGTTATTTCATCATGTGTATTTGCTATCGAGATTTAAAATTTTATATTTAAAAAAGAATCAGTAACTTGGAGACTGTTTTCCTCGGTGAGATTATAAAAACCTAAAAGTGTGGAAGATTATACACCACAGGGAAAACTAGAGAGTGCCATATTATATAATACTGTATAAAAGATTTTAGTAGAGTAATAAAGCTATAGTTTTACAAACCAAACCTAATGGTTGTGGTAAAAAGGATGTCTACATGATTCAGAAATACTGTAACTTTTACATTATATTAAGTTAATGAATATCAATGAGGAAATGTAATTCCTTACCCTTTACTAAAATATATTATATTTATGATTTGAATTAAGTGGAACATTTATATTTTATTTGTGTTAAACAAGATGTTTAGGCAAAAAATGGGAAATTGAAGGAAAAATTTGAATGTCATACCTTTGGTATTTTTACACTATATATTTCAGGTTTATGAGATATTAGAAGAACTAGGCAAATTTCTTAATTCTGTTCTTTCACAGCCATTTACTATTTTACTATTTTAATCTGTTCCATCTGAGAGTAGAAATATATAGGATACAGATTTATAAATTTTAAATTCCTTTAAAAATGGAGTCATTTTATAACCTAATGCTTATCATTTTCATTCCATTTTTCCAGCTTCTAGTTATATTAACTGAAAAAATAAACTCTAATTAAGTAAAAATGATTAACTTATTTATTTACACCATGTTTGAGGTTGGTACGCTATTAACTCCACTCATTTTTATATGCATAAGAAAATTCTTTTTTCTTTCCCTTGATAAAATTGTTATTTTGGAGGTTCCTCTTTGTTTTGTTTCAGATCAGGGGCGACCCTGATCAGGGTGCATGAGAAGAAAGTGCATGGGTGTTGGAGACAGAAAGTTGAATTAATAATTAACTTCAAGGCTTATCACTAAGTAGTTCTGTGACTTTAAGTTAGTTTTATAAACAAAACACTGAAACCCAGGATCTTTGTCAATATCAGATAAGAAGACATAGGTAAATGGAGTTTATAAAATTCAAAGGCACTACAAAATTGTTGATTTTTACACTTAGAAAGATATGGGTATTATTTTTAGGTTAATGAAATAGTTAAAATTAATTAATATTAACAATTAATTTAAATTTCCCAACAAATCTACTTCGCTGGATTTCCAAGTACCTAGTCTTAATTAACTTTGTCAGTGGTTGGTTATATTAGTCAGTTACACTGATCTTTTAGCACTATAGTGTAGGGGTTTCTTTCTACCAAGAGCCAGGTAGTAAATATCTGAGGTGGCGAAGAATACACCTAATAAATGCAAGGATAGGAAAATATCCTTACTGGCATATAGTCTCTCTTTGATCTTCTTCTTTTTAATACTTACATGTTTATTTGCTTACTTGTCTTCTATAACCCTTTAAAATGTAACAAAGTAACTTTTACCTTAGGGCAGTAGAAAAATATGCTGTGAACTGGATTTGGCCCAGGGGTCATACTTTGCCAATCCCTGGTCTAGTAGCATTAATGTCATCTGGACCTACACTACCTTAAATTCCCAGGTGAGAAATTGAATTCCAACTAAGGAAGGTTGACCTGGTTGCCCAAGGATGCAGTGTCATTTAAAAGATTACGTCTGATCCACTTCTCTGGGTATACACTTATTTTGGAAAATCATTCCTTTCTCATTTATTTGAAAATTACATTTGATATTAAAACTTTCAGAAGCCAGTGAAGATGCAATCAAATTGATGTTACTTCTTGAAAGCATGTAACTTAGTAGATTTCATGACGCAATGATCTAGGATTTGTGTAAGAATCCATTACCACCTTATGGACATATACATAAATGTTTTCTCATTTCAATTTCAAGAGCTTTCAACAATATCATCTGGCAGAAGTCAGGTATCCTATTTAAGCACGCACATGGGAAAGAAGAACTAAAATGATTCCACGCAGTGTCACCAAAGAGAAAAATAGCAGAAGTTGGAGTAGAACACATTGTCACATCCAGATTATATCTGGATTTAACTGCCCATAGATGCTAATTTTCAACTATATCCCAGATGGTGATTAAATTAATAAAATCTTTCACGTGTATTTTAGAACATCAGAGAAGCCATCTGGCTTGACTGTCACCTTAACTTTTAGTGTCTTTATTGTGAATTTTACAGTCCAGTGTACCATTTTAACACCAGGGAGTGTTGTATCATCCATCTTTAATTATTAAGTACCTAAAAGCATGACATTCTGAAACTAGATAAGACTAAGATCATGCCAAATAGTGTGTTGGAAAATTCTTTGCAACTCAAGCCAGAATATTGACCTGAAATAGTCAGGTACCTTAGGTGGAAGTATTTATATAAATTGCATTCTATATGTGAGTGTGACCGTTACCCAATTCACTGTGTGCATACAGACTCAGTTATAATATATTGTTAAGCTGCTTTCATAAAAATTCATGAGCAATAATTGTTGTGTGGAAAGTATAATAGATTTACTCAGAACCAGGAACTGAAGAAATATCCTGACTTGAATACAAGTTTGCTATTTGAGGGTAAATTATAGATAATGAAGAAGTTATCTGATGCTATTTTACTATGCTGAAAAAAATTAAAGATGCTATATGCTATACGCTTTGGATACTAATTAAAATGTGACGTCTGCCCTTTGTGGCATTGTGTGTTTTCTAGTTTTATTCTAGAAGTGAGGAAAATATTTGGAAAGGTCACCCCACTACCACCACTATGACACACACGCTAAGTAAGAAGTATGATTCTCTAATGTCCATAAAGGAATAGTTAGCAATTCGGAAGTTATCAATTTTGAATTTCTGTGTTGTTTCTATAAAATGTAGATCTTCTCATGGATTTTAGTGTTTGTACAGAGCCAGATGAAAATTTGTTGACTTATTACATGAAGAAAGCATGTCAAAAGAGACGTGTGCAAAAAAGAAAAGTCCATTTTACTCTTTAGAGCCTAGTCACTTCTACATTTAGGCAGAGAACGTGCGGTCAATACCGTGTAGGATTTACAAGAGGGAAGCAGTAGAAGATGAGACGCTGATGACCTGTGGGCGAGATCAGAGGCCAGGACCTCTTTTTGCTCATGTATAAGTAATTCTTGTAGTCCAGATTGTCCACAATAGCTCTCTGTAGATTGTGGAACAGTAAAGATGAGGGTTGGAACACACTGGAGTAGAAGCAATAGTGAAATCATCAGTACTATTAAGTGGCACTTACGTTGATTTGCAATTTCCTTTCTTCCTCGCAGTCAAATTAGTGGTTCTTTAACAAGCGGGATGGTGTCTTATTTGTCCCTGTTTCCTTTACATTTAGCACTGGGCACTTTCTAAATGCTTAACAATATTTGGTGAACTCAACTGACCTAAGAAGCTACAATCACATGGAGGCTAGAACTCACCAGCAGGAGTTCCGTATTGTCAGAAAATCAAGGTCATGTCAAGGAAAGCGGTCAGAGTAGAAGACATAGTCGGTCCACAGCTCCATCACAAATTATGGTAGAATAAGGAAAACGAGACTCATACAGGTAGTGTCAGATTTGAAGGCAAAAAGAGTTGTCCATGATGCCTAGCAATGGCCACATAACCAGTGGAAAATTAGACTGGAGTAAATGATACAGGGGTGGACCCTAAGCATCCATTAGTCAAGATTGGGTTAGAAATATCCCTAAAAGTCGTGGATAAGAAGTGTAGAGCAGAATTGAAATAAAAGTGCATGAGAAGAAACTGATTAGGACAGTGTACAAAGACTCCAAATTACCTCTCTTTGGCCCAATTAAATCAGTATTAAAGGAAAAGAAAGAATGTCTGAGAGCATTTTCCTTTCCAAGGGAAGGAAGAAGCCTGGAAAGTAATAGACATTACTCATTATCAAGGACAGGAACTGGGAAAATGTTCTGACTCTAATTCATGTTTATGATTTTGAGGCTGAGATATAAAGACCAACATGAGACGTGAAAATCCTGAAATACAGTCAGATATTAAACCAGAATATATAAAATTACTTTCTAGAAATATATTTGTCCCCAAAATATGAGAATAAATACACAAAAGTCATTTTCCTACATTTTACAGATATTCACCTTTTCAGCTGTTTGACACTAATTAGGTTTCCATAAAAATGCAGGTAAAACTTCTAAAAGAACATTTGTGAGACAGCCCTGATTTATTCAAAAGTGATAGAAGTCAAAAGACAGCCCTGATTTATTCAAAAGTAGTCTGAAACTATTTCTCTTTATTTATGAGTTTGTCCACATTGTCTGTATTTCTTTAACATTTTTAAAGAGTACAAACTGTATGTGACAAAAATATCAAAGACAATATTAAGCTTAAACTTCCAATTAGTAAGCCTTAGTTTGGGTGTTGTGTGTTTGTGTGTACATATTTTAAATATCTAGCTGAAAAGGAGAATGATGCATGTAATTATAGAGCAATGCCATGAAGGAGTCATTGAGAGTCTTGGTACTCTCCTCCTACCACAATTACTGATCCAGTAGTGTGGTCCATTTATTTCACCATATTGGATGTTTCCCGTTGATATTACCCAGATTCTGTTGCACCATATTGTAGAAGATTCAGTACACCAAAGGACATTTGCTAAAAGTAGTTTAAGGTTTTCTCACTTAACCTTCTTTTATCACAGGATACCCTCATTATGGTGATGGGGATACTTTTTTAAAAACTTTGTACACAGATTACACAACTTAGAAATATATGAAAGCCAAAGGTAACATTTCTATATTGTTATGGTGGCTGTAACACCCCCAAATGAAGCATTTAAGAATGTGATAGAGTAGACAGTTGGCAGACCATTAAATTTTCTTAGGAGGTTAGTTAATATTACATGGAGCTTCACAGAGAAGATATAAATATTTATTCATAACGATGTATTCACTGTGAATTGACTTTTAATGGGGAAAAACTGGTAGATTCACATAAAGAGATCCACACGTATTTCCATCAATAAAAGTTTTCCTAGTGACATCTCAGTTTGAGAACATCTCAAGTCTCAGAACCACAGTTTTTTTGTTGTCTTTTCTTTTCAGAGAGCTCTCCTTTTATATATATATATATATAAATAGTCTACATATTTATACATATGTATAAATATATATATGTATGTATTATATATGTATGTATTATATATACATATATATGTATGTATATATATATATATATATATATATATATATATACATATAACAGTGAATAATTGTTTCCTTTTCACAACAATTTCTTATTTCCTACTCCCCTAAAACAGTGTTTTGTTGAATGGGACAGTCTATTTTGGTGTTTCTCCAGTGTAGATACACTCAGACCTCACTAATGTAGTAAAACCTTTTGCTTGAGAAGACCATTAGCTGAAGAATTGATTCTAATATGGACTGATAAATGGAAGCAAAGGAAGACGGATGTGGAAAGTAATCTTGGAGATTGAACATAAATATCAAGTCCCATCATGGGTAAAAATTTGCTGAGAGGACAAAACTGTAATTAACTGATGGCCCGTTCCCTCCTTATTATCTCATTTGTATTTTATCTTATCATTTTATTTATTTTAACAAGGGAGTCTACCATTTTGTAGAGCTCTGTGCTAAAAATTTCCTTCCCTAGTAATGGGTTTACACTTGGAGAGGAAATCTAAATTTTCTTATTTTATCTGCTACACAAGAATGAATTCTTTTGGTTTTAAACTTAGAGTGAAAAAAAACTTGCTTTCTTTGATCAGGCCCCTGTCGAGTATGGGGGCATCTAAACATCAGGAAGATATGGATTGCTTATGTTTTATCAGATATAATTTAAACTACCTTTTACACACAGCACATGGTCAGTCTTATACATCACAGAGTGATATGAGACTCTGTAATAATCTCATACGTAATTTCCTTTCTCATTGTACAATTATTTACAATTATTACCACGTTCTCTCTAAAAGTAATTGATGCTAAAACTATCAAGATGAAACAAATGTCTTAACAGAGGTTATAATTTGTAAAGTGGAAAAGGAGTAAACACGTTTTTAGAGTGCAAAGTTGTTTTCATTTGTTATGCATGTCTCAGGTAAACATAATTGATTTGGCAGATGTATTGTGTCATTTAGGATGGCATAATACATGTCATCAGGGAAATATGTTGTAGTTATCACACTTTAAATTGGGCTGTCTCCCATTGTCTAAAAACAGCATTAACTAGAATGAATTCCAGGCATACCTTAGAGCTTTGCAGGTTTGGTTCCAGAACACCACAACTGAATATCACTATTAAACAAGACAAGTGAATATTTTGGTTTCCCAGTGCATATAAAAGTTATGTCCTTGCTACACTCTAGTCCACTAAGTGTGTGATAGCATGTCTGAAAAAATTATAGATCTTAATTTAAAATACTTTATTTCCAAAAAATGCTAACCATCGTCTGAGCTTTCAGCAAGGAATAATCACTGATCACAGATAACCTAACAAATGTAATAATAATGACCAAGTTTGAAATATTGTGAGAATTACCATAATGTGGCACAGAGACACAAAATGAACAAATACTATTAGAAAAATGCACTGATATACTTGCTCAGCACAGGGTGGTCACAAAGCTTCAATTTATAAAATATGTAGTTTCTGTGAAGGGAAGTAAAGTAAAGGATCATAAAATGCTTGCATTGAAAATATCAATGGGAAATGAGTAACATTGTACACAGGATTAAATCCTTCAGCCAAATCCAATATATTATGCTGTATTATATTTTACTAGTTAATTTTGTGGTTTTCTTGTATATTTCCAGACTGGGGAATGTCATTTTGTAAAGATCTATAAATATAGGGAAGATTTTCTGAATTATATGATACTGATATCAGTCACCCTTGATGGTGCTCTACAAGGTTTAGAAATGCTTCCTGTGTTGTTGGTGAAACTGATCATATTGAGAATCCGTCCCTGCCTAAGATAGAACCTCATCTAACTAGGCTTTCTATCCATCAGTACTCAGCCATGTGAAATGAGCTCCAACAACCAGAAATCCCACGTGAGCCTTTTATTCATTAAACTGGAGATGCCAATGGGGCTCCTGGGTGGCTCAGTTGGTTAAGCGTCTTACTTCGGCTCAAGTCATGATCCATGGCTCGTGAGTTCGAGCCCCTCATAGGGCTCTGTGCAGACAGCTCAGAGCCTGGAGCCTGCTTCAGATTCTCTCTCTCTCTCTCTCTCTCTCTCCCCCTCCCCTGCTTATGCGCTCATGCTCACTGTCTCTCAAAAATAAACAAACATTAAAAAAAATAAAAAAGTAAAAAATAAACTGGAGATGCCAAGAAATGGCACCCCTCCCCTCGTGCCTTTTCTGCTTCTACCACCGTAGAAGCAGAGCTTCCCAAGACAAGGCACCTTGTGCGGTGTCTGTGAGGCAAACTGAGCTGGTTGCACCCAGCTCAGCAGTTTGTGCTTATGGGCCTGGAGCATAGTTCTGCCATATGGTTGGAGTAGAACTTTGGGTTGTATAAACTCCAAAACTGAGTCTTCAGCCCTTATTGAGATAGCAAATATCATTTCATACATTCATGTTTCTCTCTAAACCAGTTTTTTTTTTTTGTTTCTTTATTCATAACCAAAAAGTGAAACAAATTATTTAAAACACTGTTTTTCAAACTGATGGGTCATGAACTCAATTTTTCCCTCTCATATCCAAAGAATTCAGTTCTGTCTCATGCTCCAGTGACTTTTTTCCTGTCCCAGTAGTACCTAAAATAATGTAATTGTGCTCGTTCTAAAATACATGATTTTATCCCCTGGCATGATCTTTATCATCAGAGATAGGACGCTCTCAAGATTATCTCTCAGAATGGCAAGAATCTATTCTCCAGAATTATAGAAGAATATCAAGAGATTCCTGGGGCCCTGGCTCAGTTGGTTGGGCAGCTGACTCTTGATTCTGTCATTCCGTCCCAAGCCATGATCTCACGTCTTGTGGGCTCGAGTCCTGCACCAGGCTCTGTGCTGACAGTGCAGCATTCTGTCTCCCTTTCTCTCCCCTGCCCCCCACTCGGTCAAATCCAGCTTTTTTGAGCTATTTTATTTTATAAAATTCAATAATTTATTTCCTTTGTGGCCTTCTGTGGTCTTTTGTCTTTGTGAAAAATCTCTCGACAACCATGGAGACATGAAACTACTCCTGGGCAGACAAAGCGCCTAAGATCTTCACGACTTGAGGAGATTCTGTCTGATGGAGCCTGCTACAAGTTAATAGCATCAAAATAACAACAGCAACTACTGAAGAAAATAAAACAGACGTGGGCCTCTACCAACTCGTTCAGTATGAATTCAATATGTGATTGAAAAGTAATTGATTTTTAATACGTTACTTTGATTTCAGAGCGCGAGGTAATTAGGAGATGGATGTGCATACTCAGTAAGAGAGATTGGTATTGTAGATTTGACTTTCTGGGTTGATTTTATTTATTTACTTTTTAAATGTTTACTTTGAGAGAGATAGCATGTGTTTATGAGCAGGGGACAGGCAGAGAGAGGGGGAGACAAAGCACCCCAAGCAGGCTCCATGTTGTTGGCGTGGAGCCTGACGAGGGACTATCCAATGAACTGTGAGATCCTGACCTGAGCCAAAATCAAGAGTCAGATGCTTAACTGACTGGGGCACCCAGGTACATTACATATACAATACATATACATAGACAATGCCCTATAGTACATTTCTACATATAGCTATGTCATAGAAGCACAATCTATAACAACTATAACACCATTCAATTGTTCTACTGCACATATGACAATGCTCACACAATTTTTGATCTGTAACAGCCGTCATTAATAGGGAATTAACGTGATCATTTTTTCATGCATAAAATATCCAAAGACTGGATACCTCCAAAACAAGAGAAAAATAAAAAAAAAAAAAAACACACTTTCAAGATGTTTGATTTGTATCTGGGATATTGGTATGTGAACTTTCATTTTATCTTCAGAAATGTTTTCCAGGTATGTCTTATTCTCCTGATTTCGACACGCGAAAACTGAGGTTAGATAGAAAAAGTTGATTTTATTTATAGCCAGGAAGACAAACCTACATTATAAAAGTAAAATATTTTTAAAATAAAAGGTGCAATTGGGTCACATTTGCCACTCTTGCCATGCTTCGCTGGGGGAGCACATTTTCTGCCCCATTAACTTCAGGTTTGGTCATATAACTTGAATTGCTCAATGAAATGTGGATAAACATGTCATAAGTCACATTGAGATTACAGCTGCGAAGGTACTTGTGTGGTTCAGGTCTGCCTCCCCCCACCACTTCCAGCTTCTGCCCTCACCCAGAAGAATAGCTTGATCAATCGAGGAGCTTCTCCTTCATCCTAGGTCCTAGAATGAGGAGACAAAACTTTGGCCCGGCCCAGCCCCACACAGTCCAGCTGCAGATTAAGCATTTCCCTCACTTGCTATACGTGAGAATATAATGAAAACTACTGAGTTTTAAACGCTGTGTATCATTGAATCAAAGGCTTATTAATATAGAACGTACAATAGTAAAGATTTTCTTGGATGTTTAGCTTATATTAGGTAAAAGAAACTTTTAAGTGTAACTCACAAGAAAAAACAAAAGAAAAAAATTTTTTTTTATTCTGAGACAATTGGGAGCAACTGCTGAATTACTGTTTTGGCGTATATAAAATTAAAATTTCTGTACATTTCTAGATATGTAGAAGCACTTGTGATCCAGATTTTTTTTTAAAAAATCTTAGTTAAAAGAGAAGAAGTTAGAACATGAGTGTTGCTTTTTTCAAAAGGTTTTTGAGTCTCAAAAGTGGCTTGATTGTTAATTAACACTTTGATTTTTACTATTTATGCTGTCACTAAGGGACATAAAGTAAGCAGTTTAATCTGTTACTGGAAAGGACAAAATAACCATAACATTTTAGAGTTTCCTCTTCCTAATCTGTTAAACTAAGGGTAAAGAATATCAATCTTAGATTTTCTTTTAGTTTAGGATCAAATTAGAAAACATACAAGGAACAAAGTTGTATCGGAACATTTATGATCACAGAGCTCCTGGGTGGCCCAGTCAGTTAAGCATTAGACTTCGGCTCAGATCATGATCTCATGGTTCCTGAGTCTGAGCCAGGCACTGACTGTGCTCTGCACTGACCATGCGGAACCTGCTTGGGATTCTCTGTCCCTTTCTCGCTGCCCCTCCTCACCCTCTCTGTATCTCCAAATAAATAAAACTTAAAAAAAAAATATGATCACAATTCTCTATTGTGGTTATAAACCTGAGAACAAATAGTAACACTTGGTGGTGGAGAGCATTTGAGATGCAGAAATATCTGTTGATTTCCAGACTTTACACGTTTTCCCATACTTCCTCCCCTCCAAGCCCACGCCTGTAATCTGTGAAGTTCACCTGCTGCTTACTCTGTTACTCTACTTCCTGAAGTCACAAACCTTTGTGTCATCCTTGACTCTTTTCATTCATATATGTCTATTTTCAGTGAATCAGATTGACTCTACATTTAAATCATACCCCAAACTTGACTTCTCATCAACTCACTTGTCACCATCTCGGTACAAGTCACATTGTCTCTCTGCAAAATTATTGCAAGAGTCTGATAGCTGGTGTCCCTATTCCTCCCTCTGCCCTCTTCAGGGTACTATCAACACAGCGATCATAGTGCCGTGTTCAAGCGTAAACACGATCATTTTCATCCTTTGCTCAGAGCCCTCCAGTGGTCTCCTGTTTATATTCGGGATAAAATAGAGTCCAAAAGGCCTCCTAATAACAAAGGGTACTTCTCAACACCACCACTTTAATTTTCTCCACCTCCTTATCTCATTTATTCCACTGCGTTGACACTGGCCTCAAGATTCCTTGAACATCCAGGCATGTTCTTACCTCAGGGCACTTTGAACATACTATCATCTGTCTGCAGAGATCTTCTCCCTTATCACCAACACTCATTCTCTCTCCTCATTAGGTCTCTACTCAAAGGTCATGTTCCCAGAGAGGCTGGCCCTGGACACCTCTGTCTAAAATTTCAACTGCACCCACCCATGGAAATACACATCTTATTGTTGTCTTCCCTGTTTACTTTCCCTCCTTAGCATTTATTGCCATGTGGAACATGATGTATTTAACTTTTATTTTTAAAATGTCTAAGCTCAATGAGGGCATGATTTGATTTCTCCTTTGTTTTATAATATATTCCTGGTGCTGGCAGTTTTCAGGCACTGAAGAAAAAAGGTATGGCCTGCTGAATCAACCTACTGCAAAGAATTGCAAATAAATGCTAAATTTAGTGTTGGCACTCTTATCCTATCATGAGAGCAAAAGTGAATAAGCGATCAAGAGGCTTAAGGAGAGAGGGAGTGTGGTTTGGTTGGAGGTGCTCTATAAGTGTGTTGTATCAGAAAGAGTCTTTGTAGAAGGAGAATTGTAAACAGCCAGACTTGGAAAAAGTAGCGTCCTTATCAAAAGACTATTAGTTGGAATTTTGGCAAATGAGGGATCTAGGGAAGCCATAAAAGGGCCTTTGAAAAAAGAAAAAGCTGAAATCAGCCACTAAGCCAATGCTAGCTTCTACATTGCCTGCCATGTGAGAATGTGTAATTTCTAATCCTCACGCATGAACCCAACATTTGGAGAGGTGGGGACAATAGTAAATATGCATGCATGTGTGTGCACATGTGTGCGTGTTAGCATGGTAAGGCCAGTGTATCAAGATAAGGGTATCTAAGATAGGGGTGAATAGCCCCATGCCCACTGTGCATCCTACCATCCCTAGGCTGAAACAGTATGTAGCCAGGGGCTGGGAAATGATCTCAAATCTCTGACTCACAGCAGGTGCTTAGTTCTATTTCCGTGAGTTGGTAATACTGATGAAAGTATAAATTTTCTGCCAAAAGCTGAGGTACAAACAATATGTACTAGAGCTTAGAAAAAAAACAACAACAAACCAGCATTAGCTGGGACATGAGGGAGGTTTCATGGGAGAAAAAAAATAAAATTGTCATTGAAAATCTGGATGGGAAGGGACAGGTTTGGTCTTCAGGGAACAGGAACTGGGGTTGAGAGACCTGAATGGGTTACCCTAAAGAATAACAGGTACAGAAGGAAGAAAAATGTGTTTGTGGTGGACTGAGAACTTTGATACATTTGCTGTGAATTTCTGGTGACTATGTTCAGCTGCCTCATAAATTGGAAACCCAAGGGTTGGTGGTTGTCATATTTGAAATAAAAAAAAAAAAATAAGTAAATCAATGTTAAATTCACAACTGCACCGATGTTAGTGATTCTAGTAAAAATAGTCTATGTTGATTTATGAGTTGATCTGTAGGCTGAGGTTGGCTAGCTGTTCTATACATCTTATGTTAATCAGGCTTTTGATATGTAAAAAGTAAGTTTTCATCTCGATTTCATCACCAATAGCTCTACAGTATTTTTTTTAAGGGACAGGGTTTATCTTAAACGTTTTGCTTATCAACCTGGTATTTAAATCGGAATAATAAAGGAATATCTGAATATTAGCAGCCTATAATTAAGAACCAAAGTGAATGGTCACTTACGATCATTCACAAAATAATTGATTGATCAATATTTTCTCTTTTATGCTGCTATGTGGCAATATGTGCCAGAGTGTAACTGATCTCTAGAAGTTTCCTCAGGGAACATGTATCATGTTTCCATAAGGAACAAGACTAATCTCTTATTTTGGACATGAAAAAAATAAGTACACTAATTAAAAATATATTAAATCTAGTTGTATATTTCCATTAAAAACCCTACAATACCACCCAATTTAAAAATGCTAATAAATAGAGAACTCATCTTACAGAACAATAGAAATAAGCTAGTTTCCTAACTTTATGAGGATGGCCTTAAATAAATTATTAATGTACCTTGAAATAAGTTGAATACCTTTTTATGTTTATGGTAAAATGCCCTTTTATATTTTGACTTATCACTATGGATTGTTAAGCACATATTGTGCATAAATAATTTTGATAAAAATGTTAAGAGAAATTCATATTATGTGCTAACGAATCAAGAGAAAGGTGGCTACTTCAGTTATATCCCATAATAATAACTTCATCTTTGTTAGGGAAGAAGCCTTGAAAGGCTACGTTATTGTAGCTACAGAAAATTGCTCTCACATCTGTATGTTAATAATAAAAAAGTAGAAATGTAAAATTTGCATGTGCAAATATAACTCCCCAAATTATAATAGAATTAAACATGAAGACATTATGTTTCATGCATATTTAACATTATGCACTAGGTATGTGCTGTATCCTCAATTCTGTTGGCATATTTGCATATTAAATTCTCCTTAGACCCGATTCACAAAGACATCCTAAGGTGTGATGCGGTAGTTGCTGTATCACAACAAATCGTTACCGTGGAACATCTTGACAGAGAGTATTATTGACGTGCCAAATTTCTGTTTCTTTGCATCTTTCTTAATGACTTTGGTGGCCTTAATCTTCAGCAGCTAAACTGGTTTGATTACAAGTACTAACCATAGCATGTTATGAATGGCAAATGTTCAAATCCTCTCTGCAGCTGTATCTCTGAGGAATGCACATAAATTCGCAAGTTTGCATCAAGGGCAGTGAGTTTATTCTCTGCGCCCAGGGTCAGCTCTCGTGACCAAAAAGCAGACGATGAAGTTCAGGTGTGGGGTCTGACTCCCAGGCAGAAAGCACATTTCTTTGATCATTGCTAGTATTTCCATTTTTCCTCTTTTAATACAATGGATTTTCTTCTACAATTAGTTCAGGAAGCCAGCAGGTGCAACAACACAGTTGCAGTGATCTAAATCCTCTGTGAATTAACCATCATTAAAATTGATTCATTTGTGCTTGTAAATGGGATGCTATATCCTTCGGGAATTGTATTATTGATCTCATTTCTAACAATGTAAACACTTGAAAACTTTAATGTCATTTATCTATTATAAAGATGGTATGGATTCAATTTGCTTGGAATTTTTGAAAGTGTATTGAGTTGATTAAGGTAGTTAAGAGTAAGATTAATAAATTCTTAAACACTACTTATGCTGATACTAGCTATGTTCATGAGTTTTAGTGTGAGACATATCTTTGGGACTGAAGAGGGCTAACTTTTATAAAATTACTTAGCTTTAAAATAAGATTTTGAATTTTTAAAAATGGCTTTTATGACAATTTTATGCCACTGGATATTTTTAACATTTTATTTTTGTATTTTTTAATGTTTATTTATTTTGAGAGGTAGAGAAAGCACAAGCGGGGAAGGGGCAGAGAGAGAGGGAGAGAGAGAATACCAAGCAGTCTCCATGCTTAGTACGAAGCCCAACACAGGCTCGACATGGGGCTGGATCTCATGAGCTTGAGATCAAGACTTCTCATGACCTTGAGATCACAACTTGAGCAGATATCAAGAATCAGAAGCTTAACCAACTGAGCCACTCAGGGGCCTCAGATTTTTGTAACATTTTAAAAATACTTTTTATTTTATTATTAGAGGGACATAATCATTTGCTTTCACAAAACATTATGATTAAATAATATGAAAAGAAGGGGTGCTTGTGTGGCTCAGCGAGTTAAGTGACTGACTCTCAATGTCAGCTCAGATCTTGATCTCAGGGTCTTAAGTTCAACCCCCCACACTGAGCTCCACACTGGGCGTGAAGCCTATTTAAAAAATAAAAATAAATGACATGAAAGGAAATTTAAACATTCATAATATTTCAGCGTGGGAAATGGAATTGAAGACTGCGTTTTCAAAAAGTCTTCTTTAATACTTTATACATTGACATAAAGATGGGTTCTGGCTACAATAGTTCATCTAAATTTTTAAAATATTATTACTTTTGTGTGTAAAAATTATCAATACATGATTCTTTCTCTCTTTTAAGTCACAAGATTTTTATTTAATGGAGAAGATGCAAAGGTGCTCAGATTTTGAAATACTTAAGAGTATGTATCTATCAATGTTTCTCAAACAACTAAGGAAGCATTTTTTTTTCATTTAAAAATTTTGGTTATCATCTTTAAATATGCTAATACAATAGGTCTGGCAGAGTGCCCAGAAATCTAAAGTTTTAACCTCAGGGATTAGTACTCAGGTGACCACAATTTAAAAACACCAATGAGGATTTTACCCCAGCATATTCTGTATCTCCCTTTAGTTGATACAAAATGGAAAATATATTTATTTATATAATATATATTAAATAATATGTAAAATATGTTAAAAATTAGATAAGCATAGACAAGAAATTTGTAATAATACTAGGCATGCCCAGGATAGACATCAATTGATGTTTATTTTCTTAAATGTTTTTATGCACAAATAGCAAGTCACAGAAAACCGTGCTTGTTTGGCTTAAAAAATAAGAAAGAAATCATCCTGCCATCAAATAAAGGGCTAGATGTAGAAGTCTCCAGGATTGTGAGTTTAGCTGCTAAATTATTTCCTGAAGGACCAATGAACCTTTGAGAACCTGTGATGCCACTCTTAGCATATTGGCTTGTTCTCAGGCTAACTCCACACAAAACGCAAGGAACCTGCGGCCGTTCTAGCCAACACACCCAGAAATGAAAAGGAACAGTAAATGTGAAAGGGAAAAAAAAAAAGAACATGATAGAAACCTATCCTGGAGGTTCCTGGGAAACATGCCTTTTTTATCTAATTGGCTAGAATTCCTTCACAAGTCAATGCCTAAATCCATCATTGGAAATAAGAATGGCACCTAAATAATTGGTTCCGACTGATCGAGTATGAAACCCAGAGCTGGAGACAGGTAACTACTGAGTTAGTGAAGGATGAACACAAAAATTTGATTTTTTCCAGCAAAGAAGTAAATATCTACTGGTCAGGCAACCAGAAGTTTCCGCGATGATTCTAAGCTTCTCTTCAAATATTTTATAAAGGTTGTGTCTTTTTTTTTTTTTTTTTTTGCAACCTGGATCCCATGAAACATTAATAAACCAGCTCTCCATTTTGTTTCCCTTGGATTTTTGAATGGATAAGGCAAATACGTTATTCAATTTGAATATTTTTATAATGTCATCATTTGCAAAGTCCGCTTTGACGGATTTTAGATATTCCTTAAGAGTAGCAATTGGAGTTGTCCTAAGAGTATGTGGTGTAATTTTTTTTTTTTTTTTTTGCATCACTGATTATTGTGCAGGGAGAAGGGGAGATAAGAGATGAGGGCAAGAATGATGAATTACATAGGATAAGGTAATCAGGGTTTCTATTTTTAATATAATGTTTCTCAGTCCCACTAGATCCTCCATTAGTCACTATTTTCTATATGCTGTCTATCTCAAAGGATATAAATCACTAGTTAATCACGTTGCTTTTTATCGTCCCCTAATAGATCAGCATGCATTTCACACTGCACTAGACCAGCATGATAGGAATATGCAATCCAGGGTCTTTAGGATGTTATGCTTTCTCAGCTGGTACCTATGATTGATGCTATGCTTGCTAACATGGAATTCATGCTAGCTCCTATCAACGTAAGACAATTGGAACGGAAAGCTGAACTAATATTAAAGTGATAAATAAACCTGTCATCTAAAAACCAAATCTTCCTTTGAAATCTACCCCTTGTTTAACATATATTGTTAAGCTGCATGGATTAGGAAACTCACCATCATCTACACTAAAATTTCTTTCCCTTAAAAGGAAAAGATTTCTTTTCCTTAAGAAAGATTTCTTTCTTTCTTTCTTTCTTTCTTTCTTTCTTTCTTTCTTTCTTTCTTTCTTCTTTCTTTCTTTCTTTCTTTCTTTCTTTCTTTCTTTCTTTCTTTCTTTCTTGCCAGTGATGATATAAAGTCATTCAGATTGACTAAAACTGGGTCAAGACACAATGAACTAATTGAACTAATGAGTTAAGAATCGCATTTGGGCGAGAGAAGCAATGAGCCCCCAAGCAATGCTTTAAACAAATTTTAAAGTTGTTTTCACTTATAGGAACTTTTTAAGAAAAGAAATCTGGGACTGATGTTATGGCTCCGACTGGATTTCAGAGCAAGCCACTTCTTCCTTCCTGATGCCTTTTGTTTCCATCCTTTTGGTATGAGTCTTATTTTCACACTTGCAACATGTCTGCTAGAGATTCAGCCTTTAAGCTGGTGTTTCTTCTAAAGTAAGAAGACAAAACACCAGAGGTTCACGTGGAATTGATGAGCTCTCTTGGAAGGGCTCCTCGAAACTTCTGCCTTTATCTTGTTGATAAAAACTATTATACGATAGCGAGAGGTGCAAAGCAAGTTGGAGAAACTCTTTATGGGAACAAGGGAGGAACTTATTAGAGCCAGAAGTAAAGTTCTATACTTAAGAGAAAGGAGGGAATGGGTATGGGGGTACTTAGCTGTTCAGTCACATTTATCAAAGTGAGAAAAGCTTGCTTTTAGCAACTTGCTTCACTGTGCAAAAAAGAAATAATTCCATAAATAGATGAAATAAAGTTCATAATCAAGGAGAATTTTGATGGAGATGCTGATAACATCATAGGCAGAAAAGGTCAAAGGAAGAGTAAGATGTATTTTAACTCCTCCCCTTCAGGCCCGCTAGAATCTCATATACGTCCACAGTTTCATCTATTTGTTTTCTGTAGTGATGACTCTCAAATACACCATCAAATCTTTTTCCCCTTTCATCATTATTTTATGGTCACAGACATCTAAATATCCCAGTGTTGGTGAATTCATGTCAATGTGTCCAAAACTGCATCTGATGCTTTTTCTGATTTCTGGTATCGGCCTGACCTTTTTTTCCTCAAGCAGGATTAAAACTCTGTAGTTAACCTTTATTCTGTATTTCCCTTAATTTACCATAGACATTAGCGCCCAGTCCTATAGGAACATCTGCAGAATTTCTTTAAATAACCATTTCATCTACCTTTACTCCCATTATCTTCAGTCATCTCTTGTTTTTTGTTTGTTTGTTTGTTTGTTTGTTTTTCTCCCAAGGGTGAACTTGTTTCCCCAGCTTTTACTCCTTCCTTTCTACAGTTCTTTTTCCGAAAACCTTGTGTATTAGAGTATCCAGAGAAAACAACTAACAGGATTATGGAAGCTGAGAAGTCCATTGATAAGGGAGAGTGGGGCAAGCTGAGGGCAAAATACAAGCTAACAGCACCCCCCCCCCCCCCACCCGCCCAGTGGAATATGTGTGATATTCCTCAGACACTCTGGGCTACTCAAGAACAAAGAAAAGTTTTTTGTTTTTGTTTTTTTTTAATATAAAATTTATTGTCAAATTGGTTTCCATACAACACCCAGTGCTCATCCCAAAAGGTGCCCTCCTCAATGCCCATCACCTACTCATCCCTCCCAGCCCCCATCAACCCTGTTTGTTCTCAGTTTTTAAGAGCCTCTTATGGTTTGGCTCCCACCCTCTCTAACCTTTTTTTTTCTTTCCCCTCCACCATGGTCTTCTGTTAAGTGTCTCAGGATCCACATAAGAGTGAAAACATATCCTATCTGTCTTTCTCTGTATGACTTATTTCACTTAGCATCACACTCTCCAGTTCCATCCACGTTGCTACAAAAGGCCATATTTCATTCTTTCTCATTGCCACGTATAACTCCATTGTGTATATAAACCACAATTTCTTTATCCATTCATCAGTTGATGGACATTTAGGCTCTTTCCATAATTTGGCTATTGTTGAAAGTGCTGCTATAAACATGGGGATAGAAGTGCCCCTATGTATCATCACTTCTGTATCCCTTGGGTAAATTCCTAGTAGTGCTATTGCTGGGTCATAGGGTAGGTCTATTTTTAATTTTCTGAGGAACCTCCACACTGTTTTCCAGAGTGGCTGCACCAATTTGCATTCCCACCAACAGTGCAAGAGTGTTTCCATTTCTCCATATCCTCACCAGCATCTAGTCTCCTGATTTGTTCATTTTAGCCACTCTGACTGGCATGAGGTGGTATCTCAGTGTGGTTTTGATTTGTATTTCCCTGATGAGGAGCGACGTTGAGCATCTTTTCATGTGCCTGTTGGCCATCTGGATGTCTTCTTTAGAGAAGTGCCTATTCATGTTTTCTGCCCATTTCTTCACTGGATTATTAGTTTTTCGGGTGTGGAGTTTGGTGAGCTCTTTATAGATTTTGGATACTAGCCCTTTGTCTGATATGTCCTTTGCAAATATCTTTTCCCATTCCGTCGGTTGCCTTTTAGTTTAATTGATTGTTTCCTTTGCAGTGCAGAAGCTTTTTATCTTCATGAGGTCCTGATAGTTCATTTCTGCTTTTAATTCCCTTGCCTTTGGAGATGTGTCAAGTAAGAAATTGCTGCGGCTGAGGTCAGAGAGGTTTTTTCCTGCTTTCTCCTCTAAGGTTTTGATGGTTCCCTGTCTCACATTCAGGTCCTTTATCCATTTTGAGTTTAAGAAAAGGGGTTTAAATGCTTGCCAAGGTGATGTGGGAAACTAAGGCAAATGAAAAGTTAAATTCCCTTACTGCCTGTAGCCCATCGATAAGTCCTTGACACCAACAGTGTTCTCCCTCTAGGAGCTCAGCTGCCTCAATGATGACACTTTGCTGGGGGCAAAAGAGAATCTTGCCTTAACATTATCTTGACCCTCCAGGAACTTGCAAGTCTACTTTAACATATAAAAATTCCTTTGGAAACTTTCTGTATCTCAACTCCCCCAAGATGTATGCTGGCAATCATACTCCAAGCTTATGGCCCCCTGATATACATCTGAAGGGTCTCATGACTCAAGTTTTACTAAAAGGTGATAAATGGCGTTTCTCTAGCAACAGCTAGCCCCACAATGTCCTGGAAACCTTGCTTCCAAAATACCTTAGAGACTTATTCTATCCCTAACCCCCTCCCAACCTGAGGGTATATAATAAGTTACCTGTCACAACCACAGTGAAGCTCTTCCTGCCCCACGAGTCCTGTCCCCGTGCTTTAATAAAATAACCTTTTTGCACCAAAGATGTCTTCAGTATTTTTCTTGGCCGTTGGCTCCAGAACACTTCACCATTACCCCCAAATTCATCAATATGAAGATTCCTTCTGTTACAATATGAAGGTAGTCTAAATCAGTGTTATTTGAACTTTAATGCTCATATGAATCACCTGAGGATCTTCTTTAAAATGCATATTTTAACTCCGTAAGTCTTTGAGAAGGCCCGAAATTCTGCATTTCTTATAAGCTTCCCAGTGATGGTGAGCTGTGAAGCCTGGAACCACATGTTGAATAGGAAGGGCGATGGATAAAGGAACAGTTCAGAAGAAGAACATTTGAAAATATTTTTTATGGTTATGTCTAGACAGCTATAAATAGTACTCTAGTAAAAATAAGATCTACCTTATGCTACTAATGCTACTACCTGCTAGAAGGTGTTTTAGAAACATCATTGTCTTACTCCTTTAATCAATATATCAATTGTGGAAATAGGTATATATTTTTCTTTAGAGAACTGAAATTATAGATGCTATAAATGGAAACAGAAGCTATTCATTTGTTGATGAACAAATCACATATATCTTTAATTGTAACCATTCAAAACCAATATTCTATTGTTACTTGGAAGACGCCTCAAAGATCTTTCCACTGACTTTTTCATCAAAATTTTTGCATCTGAAGTCCCTACAAAAATGATCAAATAAATTTAGAACAATGGACCCAAGATATCTGTTCCTAAAGTATTGTAAGTTATTCTGTAAAATTCTACCTTGTTTAAACTTTAGAACACCTTGAAAAACTCATACCCAATACATAGTAAGATATATGTAGCTAAAAAGAACATTTAAATACATTGACGCATTGTCAGTGAATCAAGGCAGCCACGCCATTTAACAATTAGCACCCACAGTCACAAAATGCCAACTAAATCCAGAAGCATGTTTCTCGCGTCAAACAGTCCAATAGTTTGTATTGATGCATGGTTTAGTCATAGACCAGGTGCTCGGAGATTTAAATATGAATTCATTTTCTGAAATTAAGTCTGAAAACCTAATGAAAAAGCTGACTGTAATTGCAAATGACACATTACAATCATGAGAATCGCCAGTTGTAAATGATTTAAAGAGCAAATGAATATGTCTCTAACTTGTTTGACATAGGTAGTCCTTTAGCTTTACTTTTTGTATTTTACAGATACATTTCTGGAGAATATACAGCCCATTTCCACAATTAAAAAGCCAGTGGATTTTCTCTGCACAACATTCTATTGCATTGCCTAGCCCTGGCAGGGATACACATTTATCCTATAAAAAAACAAACAAACAAACAAACAAACAAAAAAACATTATTTCAAAAACTTCTCCAATATTACAATGAAAATTGCAGTAATTGTTGGTGAAGATGATTTCTGTTTTGCTTTTTCACTAAATTAAATGTTTCTTTGTAGCCCAGCATGATGGCTTTTGTAAACTTCTCAACATAAAATGAGCTAAACTGTTTACCCTTTACCAAAGTTTCTTTTTTTTAAGATAAATGAATTCAATTGATTGAAGCAATAAATTCATCCAAAAAAGTAAGAGGTTTATTTTTCCTATTTGCCCTATCTCTAAGGAATTTCCTGCTTTGAAAAGCTATTCCTCTCAAATATTATATTTGTCTGTTATAAATAAAGTCATATACTTTAGACTTTTTAATTAAGAAATGGCATATTTATTAGTGATTTGATGAATGAGAAAAAAAGAATAACAGCCCTAAGTTTAAGTTGGCATGTTAATGTTGGGAAAAATTCAAAGGGGTAAAGGTTTTATAAAATTATCATAGTGTTCTTTCTCTATACTCTGCTACTCTTACAAATAATTCACCTATCTGAATTTTTAGCATACAGTTTTTAATACACAGCTGTTCAGTTATCCTATTCTGAACTTACTAGACATTTCAAACAAAATTGCCAATTTACTTCCCCATTTAAATTGCAAACGGTATTAGAAAAAAAATTAATTAAATAGATTTTTGATCCCCCAAATTAAAAGTAAAGTATATACTTTATTTAAAAAAAAAATTTAACGTTTATTTTTGAGACAGAGAGAGACAGAGCATGAATGGGGGAGGGTCAGAGAGAGAGAGAGACACAGAATCTGAAACAGGCTCCAGGCTCTGAGCGGTCAGCACAGAACCCGACGCGGGGCTCGAACTCACGGGCCATGAGATCATGACCTGACCCAAAGTCGGAGGCTTAACCGACTGAGCCACCCAGACACCCCTAAAGTATATACTTTAAAGTAACCACATTGATCATGATTTAGTATTCTATAAACTTGAGAGTATGATCAGCAGATATTGTCCTAAAATATTAAACATTACACCTATAAAATCAGCAATTAATCTCAAATTGCTTTACTACATAAACCAAAGAATAATTTGGCAGTTGTGCTACCTAATTTAATCTCCAATATTCTGTAAATTTTGGTGGGGGGGGGAAAGGATTATCTGTGTATTATTGTGATGATAAGATCCTCAGATCAAAGATTAAATATTCTGTGTGTAGGTTTTATTTTCCAAAATTGGTGGAGGGAGTGCAAATCATTCATGGGCATGCCATGATCTCATGGGATCTGTAATCTGAGGGCACAATGGCTGCTATTTCAGCCAAGTGATAAAGTCAGGTAGCATACTTCATTTGTCTCAAGGAGCCTTATTTTCTTTAATTTTTATCATATCAGTGTTTTGAAGTCTCTGTGACAGTCATGAACATTATATGATGAACGTGTGTGAAAAAAATAGGATTAGAAGTCGTACAAAATATCGTTATTAAAAGTAGCATTCATCATTCTACTTCTATGATTTGGGTTACTGTAACATCAGTTTCATAAAAAGTATGTAATTTTTTTTTCATTCAGAAAAATAATACTGAGCATTTGTATACTTTGAGGTCAACTTACTCCAGGAACAATGGAGATTTTTCTAGGGAGCCTGCAGGAACATGTGATTTATAATGGTGGAACTGTGACCCATGAGGACAGTAATTATATTAGCCTGCCTTGAGGAGAACAGTCCGCTTCCACACTATCAATTTGAAAGTTCCCTGACAGTGGAATTCACACTAATGAAAGAATGAGTTTGTATTAATAATTGTAACCCCTGATAGAGTGGACATAGTAGCAGGGAGAGAAACAGGAAAATCAATTCAGATGTAAGTGGGGTATTTTGAGAATGAAATCATGGAAATAATTGCAACTTGGCAGATGAAGATAACAAATTACAATATTTACTAAATATCTACCATGTGCTAGGAATCTTTCTGTGAGAGAAATAATGAAAAGTGTTGTCCGAAGAGGTAGGGCAAATGCTACATTCAAAATGCAATAATAATGGAGTAGTTTTGAAGGGTAGAGAAGATAGAATC
Organism: Panthera pardus; assembly: GCF_024362965.1. Classification (NCBI taxonomy): domain Eukaryota; kingdom Metazoa; phylum Chordata; class Mammalia; order Carnivora; family Felidae; genus Panthera; species Panthera pardus. The sequence goes on from NW_026526721.1 coordinate 22,251,148, forward strand.
TAACAGATTCTATAGTTGTAAAGTTGTAATAGCTTCCTGGCTTAGCTTAACCTGCTATAATAAAATACCATAGACTGGGTGGCTGAAACATTAGGTAATTATTTCTACCAAACTCTGGAGACTGGGAAGTCCAACATCAAAGTATCAGCAGATTTGGTTCCGGGCTACAGCCAGCCATCAAAAGTAACTAACTCCAAACACTCCTCCCCAAATACCATCACGCTGGGGATTATGGCTTAAAAGTATTATTTTAAGGGGAGGAGGGGCACACATATTCAGTCCATAACAGTTCCTTTGACAGTGAAGAGAAGAAAGTTAGTGTTGATTTCATACATATTCTAAATTACTCAGGTTGATTGTGTCTCTTAACCTTTATCACCTTTTGGTAGCAGGGACCTTTTCTATAGTCTCGCACCTCAAATGCTCAATCAGACTAAATCTAAGGAGATGATAAAGAATATGTGCTTTCATGTCAGAAAAATCTGGTTCAGAATTCTGGGTCTACCTTCTGCTGGTTGTATAACACTTAGTAAATTGTTAACTATTTTGACACATGTTTTACTCATTGGGTAAGTATACTTAATACTATTTATTTCAGACTTTTTATTTTTGAGGATTAAATGAGTTAACATATCCAAGGCACTCTGAATGGTTCCTAACCCAAGGTCAAAAGTTCTAAAAAAGTGGTCAATAAAAAAGAAGAATTGACCATTCTTTTTCAAACATAATGAGGGTAAAATTTAGAAGAGCAGGTGTTGCTTGGAATGAAATGTTGATCCTATTAAGACCAAACAACATTGATATATATTAAAACAGAAAGTAATCCACTCCAGACCCCATTTCAGAGTGCTGGATATTACAGAATCTAATGGAATTTAGTGAGTACCACTAAAGGGTACTTACACTGAAGACTGAGTTAGTGAATGATTATTCTGTAACAGGCATAAGTCAAATGCTGGAGTTTAATTACACTGCCTTCTTTTGTCCTCAAAAAAATTCCTTTGCAGGTGTTGTTTTTTTTTTTTTTTTCCATTTTAAAGATGAGGAGAATAAGTCATAGATGAATTTTCTTGATGATATTCATACAGTCAGTAGGTAGCAAAACCAGGCCTAAATAGGCAATTTGACTCTGGAGTCCCTGCTTCTACAGTTTTCTATACTTATTCTCAAGATTAAGAATGGATGTTTAAAGTGGCATGTCCGGGTGCCTGGGTGGCTCACTTGGTTAAGCGTCCAACTCTTGATTTTGGCTCAGGTCATGTTCTCACCATTCTTGAGATCCAGCTCCACGTCGGGCTCTGCACTGACTTTGCAGAGTCTGCTTGGGATTCTCTGTCTCTCTCCCCCTCTCTTTCTGCCTGTCCCCCAACTTGCTCTGTCTCTCTCTCTCAAAATAAATAAACTTTCAAAAAAATAAAGTGGCATATTTATTTTATTAGTTTGTAATATTTCTAGAATACTTGGAAATCTTATACTATACATGTTAAATATTTTCATAAATGAAGGTTTATTTTTGAAATTGATAATTGGCTTTCTGTTCAGAGAAATAGAAATATTTTCAACTTAAATCTTTAAAGATCACAAATTATGTCTAGTGATAGATATATACAATTTTAAGGTGAGTCAATAGCATCTCCTTGCATAAAAAATGCACATCCCAAGTTTATCGTTAAATTCTCAAATACTTGCAATAAAAGTATAACTTAAAAATGAATTCGATGATGATGAGACAGTAATTAAACACTGTGAAATAAATTTCATTTTTCACAATATCTATGACACCAACAAGTGAGCACTCTGTATATATTTAGCATCACAAAATAAACTCAGAAGGGGCGCCTGGGTGGCTCAGTCGGTTAAGCGTCCGACTTCAGCTCAGGTCACCATCTCGCGGTCCGTGAGTTCGAGCCCCGCGTTGGGCTCTGGGCTGATGGCTCAGAGCCTGCTTCCGATTCTGTGTCTCCCTCTCTCTCTGCCCCTTCTCCGTTCATGCTCTCTCTCTGTCTCAAAAATAAATAAAATGTTAAAAAAAAAACTAAAAAAAACAAAAAAAAATAAACAAAATAAACTCAGAAGAAACCATCTCTTGAAACTGACCCCCCACCCTCATCTTGGAAATATTCAAATACCTGTAACACTACTAAAAATAAGAAAATAAAAATAATGTTTGAGTCAACATCAGATGACCAAATGCTTCAGATTTTCTACAACCAATATGCTTCGGGTCTCTATAGCTTCAGGATCTCCTTCTCCATTGCAATAAAGTTTAAAGGAAGGGATTTAGGAGTGGTGCGCTCTCCAAATACATTCTCTACCACAATGTCATTCACTACAGAGCAACTATTAATATCTATAAATCTGGTTCAAGACCTTTCCGGTAATCTTAATTAGAATTTGGATCTAGTTTAAATTGGCAACATAGAAATGAAAATATATCATTATATTAAAAGTTCTGTTTGGGGGTGCCTGGGTAGCTCAATTGGTTGAGCATCCAACTCTTGATTTCAGCTCGGGTCATGATCTCAAGGTTCATGAGTTTGAGCCCTGTATTGGGCTTTGGGCTGGCAGCACAGAGCCTGCTTGGGATTTCTCTCTTCCTCTCTCTCTCTGCCCCTCTCCCCCCCCCCTTTTAAAATAAACTTAAAAAAAAGACTTTTGTTTGTAAATAGCAATTTTATAAACCTAATAGGCACTGGATATGTGAAAGCAGCACAAATACATATTGCCTGTCATTATTCTTATAGATTGAAAAATTTGGTCAACTTATTAAAAACACAAGGATTGTTGATAAATAAAATGTATAGTAATAATTGTGTGTCTTATTTGCACAACATCTTATTACTTTCACGAACTTTAACATCCAAGCTACTGATTGTTTCTTTATTAATTTATTTAATGTAATTGCTCTTTAAGAAAGATTGGTTAAAGAGACATGTTTTCTTAATGTTTTAGACATAACATTAATAAACTAATATATGTAATTTAAACTAATAAACGTTAATAAACTAATATATGTGATCTAAATCCATTTTTAAAATTATGAAAAGAAATAAAAATAATAAGACAATAAAATGATGGAATAACGGAAATAGCACAGGAGTTTGAGAGATATATTATTATATATTATTCACCTAATGTGTGACAATGAACATTTTATAACTTCTTTGAGTTTCATTTCTATCATTTGTAAGATGAGGATTAAAACACATATATCAAAAATTCAAAAGGCTTTTTGTCAAATAACTACTTAGTGTAAGTTACTTAAAATAGTTTTTCAGCATCCAATTTACACCTTAATGGATTCATTTATTCATTTATGTATCAGGTATTTATCATGTACCAGGCACTTTTCTGGGAATGAGTAACATGAAACATGGCGAAAACAATGACCATACTTCATATAGATAGATGATATAGATATTTGCATTGTAGATAAGAGTGTTATAAACATGGATATCATCTTAGGGGTTTATTTGGAGTATATCTCAAGTTTCATTAGAATTTAGTGATATAATAAATTAAAGTCATCAAAAATCTATGTCATGATATCTATATTTTAGCTTGAGTTGAAAGGATATGACTTCTCTGCAGCCAGAACAATGGAATATTCTTTATTACTAATACATAGTGTTTATAATGAAAATACACCAATATCTGGGGAGAAAAATACTTAAGGACTGAGTTAAATTTTCCATAGAATGCACATTAAGGCTACAAGCAATACATTTTTATTGTTTCAGTAATAACCACAATAATGAATTTCAAATATGAATTCTTATAACAGCTCTCAAAATCTTATGTGCTTGAGTTAAAATGATTTTCAAAGGACCTTAGGATTATCAGTACATGGAATTCTGTGTCTAACAACTGACGACCTGTGGGTCCTCTTCAAACATTTTTTGAGCTAATTAAACAGTTTAGAATTACTTTTCAAAATTTGAATCTCTGGGGATATTAAATTAATATCCAGATTTCAAACTTCTTTCCCCAAACTGGAAGATACGACAGCATTTAGCCTTCATTCCTACCTAGCAATCAGGCTCTCCTTCCTAGAGTTTCTGCTACCTCTTTAAACAGGCAAGTTTTCTAGTTTGCATTGCATGCTTTGGCCTTACAGTTTGTCTACTCCGTGTGTATGTTTTTTGTGTTGGAATCCTGCAGAAAGTGATGTTGAAGTTTCCTCACTTTATCTAAGGAAAAACCTTAGCAGTGTAAGAGATATGCTTGGCTCTTTATTTTTTGAAATTGTTCTTTCACAATTTTTTGAACTTTTGATTAACGTACGGAAGCACAAATTTGGAGCTTATTCTTCCAAATAACTTATCCATATTATCAAATAATTAAAATGGATATATGGTCAGATGATCTCCATTCTGGGTGGGCATTATTCTCTGAAATTGGAAGACATGTGGCTTAACACAAGGCCAGTCATCTTATAAGAGTGTATGACCATGCTAAGGTCTGAAGGTTTATGCCTTCCAGATTTATATGTTGAAATCCTAACCCCCAAAAATGATATTGGGCGGAGGGAGTCTGGCAGGTGCTTAAGTCATGAAGGTGAAGCCTTCATGAATGAGGTTATTGCCTTATACAATAGGCTTCTGAGAGATCCCTAGCCCCTTCTTCCAAGTGAGAACACAATGAGAAGGTGCCACCTATGAACCAGGAAGAGGGTCCTCATCATACGAGATGAGGAATAAAATGCCTGTATGTTGATTTTGGACTTTCCAGCCTCCAGAACTGGGAGAAAAAAAGTTTTGTTATTTGTAAGCTATGCAGTCTGTGGCATTAGTTCATGTCTTCATGTAGTTTCCATTTTGGTGGAAAGACCAAAAATAAATCGACAAAAAAAGTAGATTTTGTAGATAACAAATACAATTTAAAAAATTAAAGGTAATAACAGATAATGATAGGGCATGGGGGATGTGTCCTGTAAAAGGTGGGTACAGAAAGTCCTATCTGATGAACCAATGTGTAAGCAGTGACATAGAGGAATGTGAGAGATAAGGCTTGTTGTGGGAGGAAGCATCAGAGGAGGACCTCTGGAGGCAACTTAAGATCACCCTGATGAAGATCCATTCACACTCCTAACAATCGTGTTATTGTCTTGAGAGCCTTTTCCATAGTGTGGAAATGGTTTACTTAAATCCTGTTTACTTCTCATGAAGAATATGTAGCGTTATTATTCAAGGAGAAAACCAGCATATTATCTTAGATGGACTGTTTGGTAAGTTAATAGAATAGTACATAATTTGGGAGATGATCCTACCTTTTAAAACTGGTTATATCACACTCTGGAATGGATAATAATTGATACCAACCAAACAGGATGGCAGATGGAAAACAGTAAATGTTAAAAGATTGTAAATTACTTCATGTGTTGTCAGATGGAAAGTCTAGATATCAGGACCATTGTATGAAATTGGGGCTATATTTTTTATTGTCTCAAAGGATATTAATTGAGTCACTTTTATGTGTAACGACCCCAAATCTTGGAGGGTGTGGAGAAAGAAATAAGGATTATGTCTAAGTTTCTGTCTTTGGGGAGGTGGAGGAGGCAGGTGGAGAGTTGTGTAACCCAACCATAACCAGGCTCTGCTGCTTTCAGGTAGGGGACAGAATGACAGCATTTTGGTAAGGTAAGAACATGGCCTGCACTGCCGATATTTCAACTGGTGCTTCCTTGAGGAAGGACTAGGGGAGGAGAATATGAACTCACAAAATGTTTTGGGGAGCTATTTGACTTCATATATCAATTAGACAAGTGGGACTGGTCCTTCGAGAGGGATGCCACATGGGCAGGATGCACAGTACTGCAACATAATAGCCCATAACCTTGGCTGTCCCTGATGTTGAAATGCCTTCAGGTATTTCTTTTAATCACAGTAGAGATTATGAGAATTTAAAAACTATAATTTTTTCTTACACTACCACTTCAAACATATTTCAAAGCTCAAAGAAGACAGCGTATCACACTATCATAATTCTTTCAGTGCATTCAGTCAACACTCACAGCCTGAAACACAAATGTGATGTTAATAAAATACTATTTAGTCATTTTTAGAGTATTTGTTATATAAGAAGAAAATACAGTAGTATGAAAAATGTTCTGGGTGGCTCAGTTGATTGTCTGACTTCCGCTCAGGTCATAATCTCATGGTGAGCTCCAGCCTCACATTGGGCTCTGCGCTGAAAGCACCAAGTCGGCCTGGAGACCGCTTTGGATTCTGTGTCTCCCTCTCTCTCTGCCTCTCCCTTGCTCACGCTCTGTCTCCCTCTCTCTCTGAAAATGAATAAACATTTTAAAAATTAATTAAAAATGTTCTTTGCCCCCTCATTTTAAATTGGTCCAATTACAAATTAGAAAATTGGTAATTTGTAGAACATAATATTTATATCAGCTTCAACCATGTAATATAAGATGCATCACAGAGTATTTGTGCAGAACTACCTAATGGGGTGCCCAGCTGCAGAATCCTCTAAGATGTTACAATGAAATGGCAGCTTATCGACCTGTGAAAAATGTATTTGTTTCCCAAACACTGACAATGTTAAAAAAAAAGAGAGGGAGAGGGAGAGGGAGAGGGTGAGGGAGAGGAGAGAGACAGAGAGAGGGAAACCAAAACATGTTTGGTTAACTGTAGCTTATATAATTTTGGAAGATGAATACTTTTCTTCATAAAATTATGCTGTGTCTTTTGTAAATAATATAACATAAAAAAGGATGTAATCTTTGAATACTAAGCAGAGAGATTTTAGAATTAGTTGGGCATAGCTTTGGAATATTTAATAATATCATAATCATCATGAATTTTTACTGACAACTTCAATAAACTAAAAAGTCAATTTTGGAGAATCTTCATCACAATTCTGTAACTGTCAGGTTTAAAGTAGGTTGTAACTTTATTTTGTTTATACTCCCCATTAAAGTCAAAGATTCTATTTGTTGGGTTTTATTTCAATATCCTATCTTCAAATTAAATCCACTATGTATCTGAGAAAATAATCTCGCATATAATAATCTGTTTTCCTACATTTTCTTAGAAATATATATGGTCTAGAAATGAAAGTTAACTGTTTTAATATGTAAATCATTAATCCATAAGTATCTGATTTACATGGTTGTTTCTTTTTTCTAATTACATATGTAGACACCTTAAAATAATTGGTATTATATTCTATAGTAAATAACAGGCCATACCTGTGTCCTAAATATATTTCATTTTCCATGAATATTATAGCTTATGTATAATCTTTTTTATGAGTGGTTTATAGGCTTCAATATTTCTGATGTGAAGTATATGCAATACATTTTTTCAGATCTTTGATTTTTTCCTCTCTGACACACTATAAGCAGTCTATTAATTTTGTGTAGATGATTAAAGTATAGTCAGTCTGCTTTGTTTATGGATTTTCCTATCTATCTGGAATAAAACCCTAAATTAATATATCTGACATAAATTAAAATACAATGACAATCTGTATATACATTAATTTAAATATAATACCATTTCAAATACAACATGACTGTTGACTGGCACCAGCTCTCAGACCCTTTCTTTTTCAATAATTAAAATATATCCTCCTTTGTCTTCTAAAAGTCTTTTCTATTTACAAGCTTTATAAAGAAAGAAAGGAACTGAGCAAAAATGTATCTGATTTCAGAATGATTTAATCTTAGAAACATACTCTAAGGGGTGCCTAGTTGGCTCAGTCAGAAGAACGTGTAACTCTTGACCTCCAGGTCCTAAATTCAAGCCCCATATTGGTTAGAGATTAGAAAGATAGAAAAAAAAAAACTTAAAAAAAAAAGAAAAGAGAAAGTTACATGAACCTTGCAAGAATGTAAAATTCCTATTTGTAAATCTCTGCCTTATTTAAGCAATTGTCTTGATAGTTTGTCTTCCTATTTTTTTTATTTTTTAAACATTAATTGGCAGAGAATGAGATATGTTCTCTTTTTTTATAAATGAAAATAAACTAAATCTCCACCTTATACAAATAATACTTTTTCTATTTTTAGTAATGTTTCATTTTCAGAAAGTTTTAGATTTGCAGAAAAACTTCAAAGATAGTAGAGAGATTCCATATATCCTGCACCCCATTTATCTCATTGTTGACATCTTACCTTAATATGGCCCATTATTCACAACAAATGAGCAAATAGGAACACAGTTCTATTAACTAAAGTCCATATTTTATTGTATGATCTTAGTTTTCACTTAATGTCTTCTTTTTGTTCCAGGATTCCATACAGGATACATTATATTTAGTTGTCTTATATCTTTAAAATCTTTTTGACAATTTATTGTACTTGTTTTTCATGAACTTGGCAGTTTTGAGGAGACACATCTGACATTTTTTTGACTATCAATTTTGCTTTGTCTGATTTTTTTTTTTTTTAAGAATTAGAGTAGGGCTGTATGGTTTGGGGAAGAAGACAGTAAAGGTAAACTGGAATTTTCAAAACATCATTTCAAGGATTCATGGTATCAACATGACTTACCATTGATAATGTTAACAGAACTTATTTTTATAATAATTTATACTTACATGTTATAAAAATTAGAAATACATTTTTACTTGAAACACATTGACTTGAATGGTAATGTTAGCACACTAAGAGGAGATGTATGTGTGTGTGTGTGTGTGTGTATACATATATACATACATCTTGGGCAAAATTCATTTCTCAAGTATGTAACACTGTAATAGAGCAAAAATTTTACCTATGTAAGATGAAAGGAAAAGTACATGTGCATATGTGGCACTAAATAGTCCATTCTTCTCATGCAGGCTCTTTGGGTAGTCAGATCATATTTAGTATGTTGTTGTTGACCTACTGTAAGTAAAACAAGGAGGAATAAACACACTAAGCATTAAGAGGAAATGATGTAGAATAATTGGATGTACCCTTCTCTGCATTAAGCAGACCCTTGCTAATGAAACTGGAATAATTGAGGTCTGTGGGCTAAAATCTTCTGGGCAGTGTTGGATGGGTTTTAGTTGGATCTTGCTGTAATAAAGAAACAAAAATGATCCGAGTTCTAATGACTTACACTTGCCATCATTTATTTCTCATTCATATGCCTATAGATTGGCTGTGGTGGTTCTGATCCAGATGTGAATCGAATTTGGTTCTGATCCTCTAGTTTTCTGATTTCAAAGCTCAGGAGGATGGAGCAGTGTCACTTGGACTATATTCTTCTCATGGTAGAGGGAAAAGGCCCGAGGGATCAAGTCAAGCCACGCAAATCATGTACATAATTGACGTAGATGTGGAGTGTTTTATGTTTCAACTACTATTGGTCAAAGCAATTTGTATCTCTAAGCTCAATACCAATGGGTGGAGATGTATACTCTTTCCCAGAAGGCCATAAGGGTAGTGAACGTTTAGTGAAAAAGCATACAATCTGGCAGAGATGAAGATTTACATTTTTCTATGCTTCTTTTGTGTCTACATGTAAAAGCAACATCATGAAGCATATTACTTATCTACTATTGCTTTCTGGTACTCTATCTTAGTATGTTACCAGTTCATACCTAAATCTATGCAAGTTTGAGAACCATTTTGTTTCTTTAAAAGTGCTATGGGGGTGCACCTGGATGGCTCACTCAGTTGAATGTCTGACTCTTGATTTCAGCTCAGGTCATGATCCCAGGATTATAAGATCAAGCCCCATGTTGGGCTCTGCACCTGAATGTGGAGCCTGCTTAAGATTCTCTCTCCTGGTTCCTCTGTCCCTCTCCTTGCTCCTCACTCTCTCTCTAAGATAATAAATAAATAAATAAATAAATAAATAAATAAATAAATTTAGATTCATCATGTGTCATGTTATCTTAGTTTCCTTAATTGAAGTTTTGGTTTGAGTAGTGCCTATTTTTTTCTTCCAAGAAATAAAAACTCATGGTTATGCCATTACACTTTAAAAAATATAATTATTCTGTCATATAGAAAGCAATTTTAAAGATATATTCAAATATATATTCAGATATATTCAAATATTATAAATAAATAAAATATAAATATTTGACCAAAACTCAAGGTGCTTAATGCACTTAGATCATCTTTATTAGAAAAATACCTGATCTAAATATCAAGTCTGGCTTATACAACAAAATGTCACTATAAATTTATGATTATTGTATTGAACATAAGCAGAAAGGGCAATTCAAGAATAATATTTAATTCATTGTGAATGAGATAAGAAAAGTTAGCTTAAAACTAGGGCTTCCATAAAAATAGAAAATATGTGTATATATATATATATATATATATACATATATATATATATGTGTGTGTGTATACTAATTCATATATTTTAATTAGAAACTCTGAGTTGGTTGAAGTGCTCATTACATGAAGTTGAACTGAAAAAGTTAGAGAGGGAGGGAGCCAAAGCATAAGAGACTCTTAAAAACTGAGAGTAAACTGAGGCTTGATGGGGGTGGGAGGGAGGGGAAAGTGGGTGGTGGGCACCTGTTAGGATGAGCACTGGGTGTTGTATGGAAATCAATTTGACAATAAATTTCATATTAAAAAAAAAAAACAAAAACTACTGGCCTGTAAGACCAAGCTAAAATTACACAAAATGCTGCATAGCTATCCAAAGACTTGGGAAATTAAAATAGAAATTAAATATATAATATTAAATGACAATGTCTAAAATACATAAACTTACATATACATATACATAATATATTCAACTGGTTGGTTACATGGCTATATATGCTTCTTTCCACCTCATTAAGTATGGGTTTTACCTATGACATAATAATACCAGCCAGAAATCCATTGCTACTTTTTTCTCCCATATCTCTTCAGGATAGGAAACCAATTTCAGACCTTGATTTCAAGGAGTCAGTAAGGTTTGCATTGTAGGTACCCCTTTTCATGAGTTGCTTTGTCTTTATATTACATGTGCTTTCAGAATATGTTCTAGGAGAAATTGAGTGATGAGTTCACAAAATACATAATTTCATAAATACATAACTGAGTAAAAATGTATATGTTAAAAATAAAGAATAAATAAAATTATTTTCTAGCACACAAAAGCCAAAATAAGTTATTATTAGAACACAGACTACAAGATATATTAAAGGAAATGTGTCAGGCAGAAGGAAGAAGACACCAGATGGAAATATGGATTTACATACAAGGAATGTAAAACACCAGAAATTGGGACTACATGGATAAAAAATGAGATCTATTTCTTATTATTTAAATCTCTTGAAAGATAAGTTACTGCTTAAAATAATAATGCATTGTGGACTTTATAACATTCACTTGTATATCCACACATATATACAAATACATACCCACATGTAATATTAAAATACATACACATATGTAGAAATGCATGGAAACATTTTTATAAGGGCTAGAAAGGAAAACAATGAACATATACTATTTTATGGTTCTTATAAACTCTGTAGAGTGGTATAATAACTCTCGAAACCAGACTGCGTTTAGATGGAGTAATGGCTACACTAACAAAAACAAAGAGATAAAACTGAATAGGCTATCATGGTGATAAAATGCATACATAACAATACTCAGTTAACCCAAAGAAGGTAGAGAAAGAAGAAAAAAGTGAATAAAGGGGCAAGACAAATAGAACATAAAGAGTGTGATATAAGGCATAAACCTTACTCTATCAATAACATATTAAATTTAATGGTCTAAATACTTAAATTAAAAGACAGTTTTCAGATTGTATTAAAAAGCAAGTTCCAACTATATGCTGCCTATAAGGGAAAAATACCTACAAATATAAGACCACAAGTATATATAAAAAAGTAGAAGGATTGAAAAAAAAGAAATTAACAAGAAGCCAAAAGAAAGGTGGAATTACTATATTAATATCAAACACTATTGAATTCCAATCAAAAAGTATTACTGGGTATGTAGAAGATCATCCTATAATAATAAAACGGTCAATTCATCAAGACGATATAATAATCCTAAATGTCCATGCATGTAGTAACAGACCTTCAGAGTACAAGAAAATAAAGCCAGTACACTTCAAGAAGAAACAGAGGAATCCATAATTATAGTTAGAACTTGCAATTTCTCTTTTCCAACAACTGAGAGAACAAATAGATTAAATCAGTGGATAAAGAAGTCATGGTATATATTTAGAGCTCAGTCATAAAAAAGGATGAGATCTTGCAATTTGCAACAACATGGTTGGACCTGGAGGATATTATGCTAAGTGAAATAAATCAGACTAAGAGAGACAAACATCATGATTTCACTCACATGTGGAACTTCAAAAGCAATACAAACGAATACACAGATAAAAAACAGAAACAACCCATAAATACAGAAAACAAACTGATGGTTGCCAGATGGGAGACGATTGAGAGGTTGGACCAAATGGGTGAAGAGGAGCAGGAGGTATAGGCTTCCAGTTACAGAATGAATGAGTCACAGGAATAGAAGGCGCAACATAGGGAAATACAGTCAATAATATTATGATAGCATTGCATGTTGACAATTAGTAGCTACACTAATGGTGAAGCAAAGCATAACCTATAGAGTTGTTGAATCACTATGCTGAAAAATGTCACATCACGTGTCAACTATACTCAAATAAAAAGTGATTTTTTTAATTTTTACTTTTTGAGTTTATATATTTATTGAGAGAGAGAGTATTGCACATGCATGCACACGTGAGTGAGGGGCAGACAGAGAGGGAGAGAGGATACCAAGCAGGATCTGCGCTGGTAGCACAGAGCCCCAAGCAGGGCTTGATCTCGCGAACTATGAGATCATGACCTGAACTGAAACCTAGAGTTAGGCTCTTAACCAACTGAGGCACCTAGATGCCCCCAAAGTGTTTTTTTAAATCATTGAGAATATGGAAGACTTGAGCAGCCCTACCAACCAATCTGACCTTACTGACAATGACAGACTTTCCAACCTATAACAGCAAACACATACTGTTTTGAAGTACCTGTGAAATATTTAGCAAGTTGCACTGTATACCAAATCTCAATAAATTAAAGAGGATTGTAATCACATGAAGTATTCCTTCGGACTATAGAAAAATAAACAGCACATGTATCTGAATTAGTGGGATGCTCTGAAGCAATACTAAAGAGAAAATTCATGGCAATAAATAAAAATAGTCTAAAAACAGTACTCTCAACTTTGACTTTAAGATACAAGAATAGGAAAATAAATTAAACCACCAAATAAAGCAATGAGTGGAAGCCTGTATCTCCCTCTCCTCTTTACCCATTTTGCCCAACCCCCTATTCACCTCCTCCACTCACCCAACTACTATCAGTTTGTTCTTTATATTTATAGGTCTGACTTTTTTAAATGATTATTTATTTATTTTTGAGAAACAGAGAGATAGAATATGAGCAGGGGAAGGGCAGAGGGAGAGGGAGACAGAGAATCCAAAGCAGGCTTAACACTCTCATCAGAGAGCCGAACTGGGGCTCGAACTCACCAACTGTGAGATCATGACTTGAGCTGAAGTTGGATGTCCAACCAACTGAGCCACCCAGGTGTGCTTATAGGTCTGATTCTGCTTTTTATTTGTTTATTCATCATTTTTTTAGATTTCACTTATGAATGGAATTATATGGCATTGGTCTTCTTCAGTCTGACTTATTTCATTTAGCAAGATACTCTCTAGGTTCATCCATGGTGCTGCAAACGGCACAATCTTATCCTTTTCTGTGGCTGTGTAATATTCCATTCACATTTTCCTTATGCATTCATCTACTGATGAAGAGGTTACATCCATATCTTCGCTATTGTAAATAATTCTGTAATGAACATAGGGTGTTTATCATAGGGTGAAAATATCTTTTAAAATTAGTTATTTTGTTTTCTTTGGGTAAATACCCAGTAGTGAAATTATCAGATCATATGGTATCTCTATTTTTAATTTTTGAAGAACCTTCATATTGTTTTCCACAGTGACTTACCAATTTACATTCCCACCACCAGTTCATGAGGGTTCCCTTTTCTCTACATCCTTGTGAAAACTTGGTTTTCTTGGCATTTTGATTTAGAAAGGGGAGCCCGGATAGCTCAGTCAATTAAGCTTTGGACTCTTGATTTGGCTCAGGTCATGATCTCAGGATTTCTGGGATCAGCTGTCATTGCAGACCCTGCTTGGAATTCTTTCTCTCCCTCTCTCTTTCTTTCTCAAAATAAAAATATAAATAAACATTAAAAACTAATTTGCATTAAAAAGAAAGAAGGAAAGAATAGATAAAAATGTTGTAATAAGTTTCTAAAACTCTAAGGTTTTTATTATATTCCGAGGTTAGTTGCTTTTATTGAATTATTTTTTTTAAATAAAGTGATATTTTTAAGTTGTAAATTAATATGAAAGAGATGGATTATTTAATTAATAGTATCAGGGCAATTAGTCATTTGGACAAATAACTTAGGTCCTTGCCTCAGGTCATATAACAAATTAATGCCATGTGAGTTTAAAAAGTTAAATGTTAACTCTAAACTATAAAGAGGATTTGTTATTGTTTAAAAAATAAAACAATGAAAAGGAAATAATGATAAACAGAATAGAAATCAATGAAATAGACAACAGATAAAAAATAAAGAAATAGTTATAAAACAAAACTAATTCTATGAGAAAATGAATAAAACTGACAATTCTCTAGCCAGAGTGCTTAGGAAAAACAAAGTCACAATCCATTATTATAAGGATTCAGAAAGTTATCAAAACTCTAGATGCTTACAGATAATTAGGGAATATTATGAACAACTTGATTCCAAAAATTCAAATTAAGTTCATATTTTAAATTCCTTGAATGTCAAACATGATCAACTTTACTAAAGAAGAAATACACTTAACAAATAAAAGAGACCTGGAAAAATGTGTGTTTCGTGTAACCTGAATATTCTACAGCAACTAAAGACATTGAAATTTCAGTGAAATTTTTTTCTATAAAGACAACTTTAGGCCTAAATTGTTCTTCTAGAGAATTATAACAAACTTTTACGAAGAGAGAACAGCACTTTTACAAAAACTCATAATATTTGAAGAGGATGGAATGCTCATTCTATGAGACCAACAATACTTTAAAACAAAGACCAAACATATTGTAAGAAAACTACAGTTCAGTAACTCTCTTAAATATAGATGCCAAGAAAATGTTTATCAAAATTTTAGCAAATAGAACCCAATATGTTAAAAAACAATATTTGCCAGGATCATTATTTTAGAAATACAAATTTGGTTTCACTCTTAAAAGCACTTAATGTAATTAGCCATATTAAGAAACTAAAACAGGGGCGCCTGGGTGGCTTAGTCCGTTGAGTGTCCGACTTTGGCTCGGGTCATGATCTCACAGTCCATGAGTTTGAGCCCCGCGTCGGGCTCTGTGCTGATGGCTCAGAGCCTGGAGCCTGCTTCTGATTCTGTGTCTCCCTCTCTCTCTGCCCCTAACCCACTCGCATTCTGTCTCTGTCTCTCTCAAAAATAAATAAACATTAAAAAAAAAAAAAGAAACTACAACAAAAGCTAAAACATAAGATCTTCTCAGAGATGCAGAAAAAAAGTTTGAAATTATCCAATATTTATTCATAATAAAGACTCATAAATCTAGAAACATAGAGGATAATCTGATATAAGGCATTATGGTAAAGAGACAAATGTCCCTTTCCTCTAAATTGCTCAGATCCTAAAGGTACTAAAACTAAAAAACTAGTAAGTGAGTTTAGAAAGTTTATAGGATACAAAACTAACCTAAAAAATCAATTGTATTTTTATATACTGATCATAAAAATCAGAATTAATTAACAAAATACATTTAAAAAGGCTTTAAAACATAAAATGCTTAGGGATAAGTCTGAAAAACATACATGACTTGTTCACTAAAACCCATAAAGCTTGCTGACAGAAATTAGAGACCTAAAGAAATAGAAAAATACATGTTGTTCCTAGGTGAGTAGCCTCAAATAATGTTCATATTTAATCCCCCTCCTCTAATTGACTGGTTGGTAGATTTAATACAATCTCCAAATCTCATGAGACTTTTTTTTTTTGGTAGAAATTATCAAATTAATTATAAAATTCCATGAATTTGGAAGGGCCAAAATAACTTTGAATAAGACTCTGGGCTGAACAAAAACAAGCCTTGCAGAGTTAAAGGGATATTGTAGGTCTCCAGAGACCTACAAAATGTTATCTTCCTGGAGGTATATGTTTACATTTCAAAGGGGGAGTAAACATTCAGAATTTGTTTATAAATGAAAAGATTATAAACTAGGGATCTTCACCTTGTCTTCCTAGGGTAGACTTGACTCTATAGGAAAATAAACTGGTCTCTCTTCTCTTCTCCCCTCCCCTCCTCCTCCCCCCATCCCCCTCCCACTCTGTGTCTCTGTAGGCTTCAATATAAACCTGAACTTCATTCATGTAAGGAAAGGAATTATAATCCACATCATCATATATTAGTTCTAATAATGCATAAAATATCATTAATAGCTGTGATAAAATTAGTTCAAGAGACAAATTTAATGTTAGAGATATGGCTAAAATATGATGAAAACTGTCTCTTTTTTCAGGTGTTTATTAAGACCCTATTAAGATCCTGAACTTTTCTTGGAACCAGAGCATATCAGTAAAAAGCACATATTTTTTGCCATTCAACATATTTAGATTAAAATGGTGAATATAGACCAAGAAGACAAACAAAACAAAACTTACAATGGATGCAATACTGGAGATTATACAGATGATATACCAGCGCAGAATAAAACCACTAGAAAACAGAAATACCAAGGTGTTTTATCTCTTAAATGTAGATTTAGTTCCCTCTTCCCCATATCTCCCACACTCCCCATAAGAGAAAACAGGTATGTGCTCATGGCAAATGATGATTCAAGGAGAGGGATGTTAATTAACCCACCTACCTTCCCTTCCACCCAAAAAGGAAAAAGTCAGCAGTAGCATAACATAATGGGCAAACACCACAAACTGGTAACATAATACGAGGAATATCTCCTCAATGAAGATCACTAAATTAGAATAGGGATAAGACATAACAGTGGTAAAACATCAAAGTGCTAGAGTGCTCTATTTAAAGAACTTATAGTACACTGCTTACCTTCCTTGTATAAAATTTTATTTCCCATAATATTGTAAAGGCAATAAGGGCTATTATTGTACTAGACTAACTTTGAATAAGAAAGATGAACTGTCTGGTAAAAATGTAAAATGAAAGCACTATAACTTGAAATTAGTGATTCTGAATGAATGATTTGGACATGTATCCTACACTTAAACCAGTGAAAATGCAGTTATTAAATCAAGGTTTGAATTTTTTTTAATTGTAAAAAGATTTAAAATATTTTGAAAATTATAATCTGAAAACATAATTTTAAATGAGCCAAGTGAGAATGAAAATGAAAATGATGTTATGATATTAACATATTTAAGATCAAATTCCAAAATTAACATACTTAAAAGTTAAGAAAAATGGAAAGACAGTTCATATGCAAGAAAATAAAAATGTCAGGAGTCCATAATACACTATTAGGAGACCTCAACTTTAGAATATAACTACTGCTTACAAAAAACAGAAGACACAGACAGAAACTCTTGGTTGTATCTGGAGGGAAAAAACAGAGAAGCCATAATTCTGATGCTTAGAAGAAATGGTCAAAAACCAAACTGAAACATAAGATAAAGTCCTCAAATGTTATTTTGAGTCCATTTTCTCTGTAATTTGGGAATGAGATGAAAACCACCATCTCCAGGCACTGAATGAATTTGGTAAGTTCATTAAAGTGATGCCAAATGTGTCTGAGAATTATGGGAAGACAAAGTGTTGGTGAAGAGGTGAAATGTAGACTGAGTTTCACAGGAGAAGAAGATTCAGCCTAGACTCTTCACTAGACAGAGCTTGATATTGATTATGTGCAAGATGGCAGAACAACATCAGCTGGTTACATTGGAGGCACTTAAAAAAAGAAATGATGAAAATCTAGAATGTTATAAAATAGGGATTATTTAGAAAGAATGTAGATTAAATTTAATAAATCATAATGTATAGAGCAAGAGAGATAATAGGAGCACTATTTTCTGTGCTGGTTGTATTCACTTGGAATATTGTGATAAGTTAGTTGTTCCTGAAACACATTAAGAAAAATGCTGACACACTAAAGCAGTTTATCTCTAGAAGTATAAGAATTATGTGCACAATTAAAGCCATGAAATGCAGTTGTGGGGGTCCAATGGAGATGCTCAATAAGAAGAGACACTTAGGAGAGACTATTATAAACATATATTTGAAGGGAGGACATTCGGACAAAGACTTGGAGGTGTTCTATTTAGTTTCATGGAAAAAAAAAAAACCCACAGATGTCGTAGCAAAAAAATACTTTCTAATAATTTCCCCCCTCCCCCAATAGTCCATTGTGGTACAATTTGATTGAAAATCTAGATACTAAAGTTGTGTTACCACTTATTAGAGGTGTTTTACAAAGGATGCCAAAAATATGGAAACAATAGAACTGCTTACCTTAAGACTTTCTTCTAAATCTGAAGTTATGAATGAGTGATTGTGTGCTAATAGACACAACTATTGTGCCCACCAGTGTAATTTTGAGAGAAGAAAGTATAGTCTGATATTTCTCTACCGTTACTTGACTTACTATTATCAATATTAAAAAAAAAAAAAACTATTTTGCTCTGGCTATAGAGCCACTTTTAAAGAATGATAGCTTATATTATTTAAAACTTGAAAAAATGCTAAAAAATATACTGTGGAGAATACCCTGCCTGTCAAGGTGATGATCCAGGTGACCCAATAAGTTTTATCTACCTATGAATTCTTTAGCACTGTAGAAAAATACCTGGCAGAAATAATATATGTAGTGCATCACCCTAAATATCTATTATAGTCATTACATTGCCAAATGCAATACATTTTCTCCCATTTAATCTGTAAATCTCCATAATTAACATCTTATTCATTACAGAAGCTATGTTTCATATATCATCCATTCACAGGATTAAGTAGCAGAGTTCCCAAGGGTAATTGCTTCATCTATCTATAAAAGAAAACAGAGCATTGCACAGTTTTACTTATAAAACATTTTCTCTCAATAAGTCGACTAACATATTTAATCTCATTATATATATTTTTTCCCTTAGAAAGAAAATATTAGCCAATAAACAATGAATCAAGAGTTATAATTTGACTTCACTCTAAGCACTTCATGATATTAGGAAAACTACAAAAAAGACTGTTTAAAGAAATAATCTAAGTTCAAAACAAACATCTTCTAGGAGCAAACAGAATACAAACATACAGCAACAGACAGGTTTAAATATACAAGCCTGTTAGTTTCAGGGCCAGAAACGAAGCAGAGAAAAAGGAAGCGAAGATTCTTTGGGGGTAATAGGAATTAAGAGTTCCCTGCAATGCAGGACCTGGTTAACTGTATAAAATAAAGATATCAAATTAGTTTCCTAGTCTCAAAGAAAATGAAAAAAGTTGTGATGAATGTTCTGAATGGAGTTATGACTTATATAAAATGGTTACTTAATGAAGTGGAATGAATGAAGTAGGTACAACCATGCAGCCAACCATGTTGGCTAGGTTATGCATGGATATCACTATGGGACAGAACTTTGAACCAACCATATATAGAGAGTTCTGGTTCTGGTTAGGAGAAATGTTAAGTATGATATACAAATTTGCATTATAAGGAAGGGTGAGCATACACATACACACACATATATGCACACATACTTAAAAGAGAAAACTTTAGGAGCACCTGGGTGGCTCAGTCCGTTAAGTATCTGACTCTTCATTTAGGCTTTGGTTGTGATCCCAGAGGTGTGGGATCAAGCCCCACCTAGGGTTCCCTTTTGACAGTGCAGAGCCTGGCTGAGATTCTCTCTCTCTCTCTCTCTCTCTCTCTCTCAAAATAAATAACTAAACCTAAAAAAAAAAAAAACAAAAAAAACAAAAAAAAAAAACAAAAAACAAGAGTGAGAGAAAGAACCTTAAACAAAAATAAAAAGAACCCTTGCTTAACATGAACTTGCAACCCAAAATTTGGAAATTCAAATTGATATCAGGAAATATAACAAGGGTGCCTGGGTGGCTCATTTGTTGAGCATCAAACTCTTAATTTTGGCTCAGGTCATTATCCCAGGGTTATGGGATTGATCCCACATCAGGGTCTATGCTGGGCATGGAACCTGCTTAATATCCTCTCTCTCCTTCTCCCTCTGCCCATCTGCCCCACTCAAGCTCTCTCTCTCTAAAATAAAAAAAAAAAAAAAAATTAAAAAGGAAATATAAAAAAACAAATCAAACAAGTCTATTAGAAGATGAATTTATGCTAGATAAAATGAAAACAGAGAAAACTGAAAATGACTTTAATATAAATATTTTAGATACTTTCAAGGATAAAAAATTGAAGAACATTAGTAAAAAGAAAAATATGTAGAAATTACATACATATATGTAGTTACCAACTGAACTTAACAATCTTGAAAATGAGAAAATATGATGATTCAATTGAAAACAAAAAAAAGAATGAGTAGAAAAAGCTATAGGACACACATAATTTAAGAAAGAATTAGTATATCAAAAGGCAGTTCTGAGGAATTTGCCTAAAGAGCAACATGGTGAAAGAAAGAGGGAAAAAAATAAAGAATAATAAGCAAAATTTTAAAACAACACATGTCTAATAGGGTTTCTAGAGGCCAATAATAGAGGAAATGTCATAGACATAGTATGCGAAGGTAAAAATAACCTAGAATTTCCTCTGACTTTAAATGCTATGCAGGGGTCCTGGTGGTGCAGTCAGTTAAGCGTTCCACTCTTGATTTTGGCTCAGGTCATGGTCCCAGGGTCATAGGATTGACCCCTGTGTCAGGCTCCATGGAGCCTGCTTGGGATTCTCTCTCTCTCTCTCTCTCTCTCTCTCTCTCTCTTCCCCTCCCTCCCTCCCTCCACCTCTCTCTCCTACCCACATGTTCTCTTTCTCTCTCTTAAAAAAATAAATGCTATGAAACTTCAAATTGAGAATATACATTGAATGCTGGGAATGATAAACACAGGTAAAAACATACCAAGACACTTTTCAGTAAAATTGAAGACAGCTAAAAATGAAGAGTAAAGTCTTAAGAGCTGACAGGAAAAAAATGAAAAGAAAAACAAATCCTGGAAAAAAAAATGATAATTAGATTGACAGTAAGTTGGGTTTTTTTTTGTTTTTGTTTTTATCATCAATATATGCCAGAAGTCATTGGGGTAATAAAATCTTTAAATTTTGCAGAAAACAACTGTCAACAAAACATTCTCTGTCCTGGTATAGAAGTAGTCATAACTGAGGGTAAATAAAGGCATTTTTCAAATACATAACTATGCGGAATGCTCACCTACAACATACATTCACTTTAAAATCTACTAATAATAGGGGCGCCTTGGTGGCTCAGTCTGTTGAGCATCCAACTTCGGCTCAGGTCATGATCTCATGGCTCATGAGTTTGAGCCCCACGTCGGGTTCTGTGCTGACAGCTCAGAGCCGGAGCCTGCTTCAGATTCTGGGTCTCCCTCTCTCTCTGCCCCTCCCCTACTTGTGCTGTCTCTGTCTTTGTCTCTCTCTCTCAAAGATAAATAAATATTAAAACAAAAATTAAAAAATTAAAAAAAATCTAACAATAGATTTTGGCAGATGTGACCTTACGTAAAAGGAGTGAGGTGACAAAAATGATCAGTACATGGTGTACCTCATTGGCTCAGTTGGTAAAGCAGATGACTCTTGATCTCAGGGTCTTCAGTTTGAGCCCCACGCTCAATGTAGAAATTACTTAACAATAAAATAATAAAATAAAAGGATTAACACAAAAAAGACTATACTATCGTAGTAATTTAACTATTATGTGCAAGAACAGTAATTGTTACCAACATCCACCATTAAAACAAATATTTCTAGATAGAAACACTAAAGACAATATGAAAAAAAGTGTGTTTCCTAGGTCTTAAATTTTGCTGACTTCTTTCTCTTTTATAGCCAAAGGCTGGAGACACTGAATATAAAAACATTTACTTAAATATGTACACTAAATGTAACTACTGGTAGATTACAAATGCAATGTTTAAATTCCAAACCATCAAAACGAAAAAAGGACTCTGAGTTGGGCATAATACAGTATGGTGGTGGATAGAGAGAAAACGTAAAACTGAGTAAAAAGAAGGTAATTAAGAATTAAAAGTTAGCAAAATTAATCCCAATGAAATTATACTAGGGTTTGGAGAAATTAAAGTCACTGGCAAGAGAATATGGGTTTGAATCAAGCCTCGCTATGCAATTGGTTCATATTTGAATTACTCATTCAAATACTTAGCACAGATCATTATGTATATATTTTTGGAACATATCTAGAATTCTGTGCATTTAATCTAGGTTCACATGTCTTTTTGAAGAAGTCAACTTTTACCTTTGTAAAACAAAAATTGGGAGCTAGTTTATTTTCTCAGTATATCTATGTCAGAATACAAAACTCTATTGAAAGTGCTTCCTTCTAGAATAGCAGTCATGGGTACAGAACATAGACATTTCTTCCTCTGAATTTCTCACCACGCATGTGTCTTTCTTGTTGTGCAATGTACCGTCCCTTTGCTACCTTCAATTCACTCTCCAGCCTTCTCTACCTTCACTTCCACATAAGGCTGACCCCTGTTATCTACCTCAGTGAGCTTCCTTGAACTCTGGTGCTCTCCCTGGGCTCAGTCAGTGAGGCGCTTTGACAGGAAATACAGAGAGGTCAGGGTACTCATGCCTCTGGTTCCCTCCCTCTGAGGTTGCTTTGAACTGACTGTATATCTTAATTGAATGTCACTGCTACTCTCAAAAGATCCTATATTGTACAATTTTCTTCTATTAAGTTATTGTTACTGCTCTCTTTTTTTTCTCCAGGGTTGTGGCTTGATGATTGTTCCATTGTTACCAAGCCCAGATCACTGCACAGTTATTTATGCTTCATCCACATCAGGTACAGAAATTCTCCTGATTTGACTGTGCCATCTGGTTCCTTCAGAAATTCCAATAGGTACACTGTTCAATAAATACGTAATTGTAAAAAGTGGTCACAATCTTCATATACCAAACGGAAATATTTTACCTTTTACATATAAGGAGATAAAAGTTTCAGGGAGCTGTGGAAGTTGAGGAGTCATCATCCTCATTAAAACCTCTCTCCTTCAACATCTTAAATATAAAGGGTTCTTACATAGTATTTTAACATATAAATGCCAGATACTTGTCTCCTGAGGAGCCATTTTCCTCCTCTTTCCTTCTTGAAAAAAACAACCTTCCATGACAAAGACTGAAGACCATTGAAGTGTGTCTTCCCAAACTTCCTGCAGATAATAGTGGCCAAGCCACTATTAATAGTGGCCAAGTGGTCCATTTTCACCAATGAGCTGTGTGATAAGACTGAGGTGAGAGGGATTTGGAAAAAGATTTTCACTCTAATAAATGTGGGTGTTGAAAGAAGAAAACATCTTTTTCCTGCTTGGAAAGCTGCTAACTTTGGATCATGATCCTTTCAGATGGAACATTTGAATTTCAACTATGAGGGAAGATACCACTACCAGGAGCAGAAGAGTGGAGAGCAAGAACCTGGGTGATTTAGGGCTTACTGAGGCTTTGAATCAATTCTGGAAGAGCCAATTTTTGGCTTCTCATTATGTGTAATTTAATGTTGTTATTTTTTTTTTTTTTAAAGAACTGAGTTTCTTTTTTTTTTTTTACTTTTTTTTTATTATTTTTTTTATTTTTGAGACAGAGAGAGACAGAGCATGAACGGGGGAGGGTCAGAGAGAGGGAGACACAGAATCTGAAACAGGCTCCAGGCTCTGAGCTGTCAGCACAGAGCCCGACGCGGGGCTCGAACTCACGGACCGCGAGATCATGACCTGAGCCGAAGTCGGCCGCTCAACCGACTGAGCCACCCAGGCGCCCCTAATGTTGTTATTTTTAATACATTATGATTTATTTTGTTATAGCCCAAACCATGTTTTATTGATAAAGAAGATGAGTTGCAAATGTCACAAAACCCAACTTAAAATATATGAATCAAAATAGTGATTTGAGTGAAGACATTGGGGACTTCCAAGGAACTCAATTATATAAAAACATCCTAGTTCCAGGAATAGTTGGAAGAAGTTTTACATTCCTCTCTACTTCTCTGTTCACTGTTGCTTCATTGCTTATGGAACCTTGTCACAAGAATGAAAGCTTAGTTTCTAACATCAGCCCCCAGGTACCCCTACCAAAGCTTTTACCTTATAGTGCGAGACACTTAAGAAGGTATGCTCAGTTCTAATTTTGAAATTCCACATAAAAAGCATACTATATAAACATGCATCAATTTTCCAACCTACAACATCCAGCATGACTGATGGAGGGACGGTCGAGTAGAATGGGAAAGGCCTGGCAAGGCTTTGCCCTGAGTGCAATCAGTGGGGCTTTGCATTGCAGACAATTTATAAATAGTAATAAAATAGGCCAAAAGTTGTTCTGCTTTACACTGTCATCATGTGTCAACCATTCCAAACAATGTTAGTGATGAAACAGTCCGCTTTGCTGAGGCAACTGCAGTCACCCACTTTTGCTATGTCACTGGGCGGTTCCAAAAGAGCAGTGAAGAGAGTGCAATCCCAGAAAGTGACTACAGTGTTTAGCTACACCATGAGAATTGAGTGTCTCTACTATATAGGCATTATGCTAGCCAATGGGAAGAGTAACATTTAAAACAATATTACCTGCTCTTATGGAGTTTATAATCTGGTGTCAGACAGACATTAATCACATGTAATACATGCTTTATTTACATTATCTTATGATTATATAGTACATTACACATTTTATATAAATACAATTGTATATTCTAATGCATACATATCATACTTTATATTATACTTGTATTTAATACACACAAAATAATGATAAACACAAATTACTATGTTCATATTCTATTTGGGCATAATACATTATCACCGTCATACATTCTATAAGAAGAAAGTACAAAAACCAAAACACCTTGAGGTACATTGGGATTCCAAGAAAGAAAGTTTAAGTAAGAAATTTTTAAGATGAAAACTAAATTGTATGCCAGGTGAAGCATAGGGTAAGAATGTTATAGATAGTAAATGAAGGATTTGAAACAAAGGAAAACTTGTTTCTATGTATGTAACACATAGTAGCCTTTAGAAAAGTGAGAACAAATTTAAAAAAAAAAAGTGTATTTCCTTCAGAAGCTGCCATCAATTATTTGCTTTATTTTCTTCATTTCAAAACCAGGGATGATAACTGTACCTAACTCATTAAACTGTGATGATCGAATGCAGTATTGTACTATACTCTGTACTTCTAACAATGCTTGCAGACCAGTATTCTATAAGTGTGTGTTAATTAAATAAAAATGATGGATGAGTAGATAGGAGAGAAGAAGAGAGGGAAGGAGGGGCAAGGAGGAGAGGGAAAGACATAAGGAAAGGAGAGAAAGAGGGAGAAATAGTTAGAAAGAAGGAAGAAAGAGAGGAAGATAGACTTTAGCAATTGTTCAGAAGTTTCTAGTTTAGGCTGTAGGTGGATAGATAGATGATAGATACGATAAATCTATCTGAACATGCTGATTATCTATATTTATACCTGTATCTATACATCCAACAAGAGCAGAATTTGTGGGTCTTGAAATATGTACACGTTTAACTCTCTAGGTTGTTGCCAATCTGCTTTCTAAAGATTTTCTTTCTTTCTCTTCTCATTTTTGTTTCCAAACTTACACTTACACAGGTAGTTATGAGGGTTTGCATTTTACTATATCCCTATCAACATTTGTTATTATAGGCCATTTAATTTGTGTTAGATATAAAATGATTTTTTATTGTGATTTTATCTACTTTCCTTTGGTTACTATTGAGGTTAGGCATGTTTTTCTTCGGTGAAAAGTCTGTTGATGTCTCTCCAATGTCTTCAGCGGATTATCTTTGCCTGAGTTCTTTCATATTTTTATATTCTAAAGTTTTCTTTTTTTTGGTTTCGATTTTCAACAAATTTGTAAGTTTGTGAGCATATCTGCAATCTTTTCATGAGACACTTTAGCAGAAATATTAATTTAATTATATATTCCAAATTATCAATTTTTAAAATGTTTATTTATTTTTGAGAGAGAGAGACAGCGAGCATGTGCAAAAGCAGGGAAGGGGCAGAAAGAAAGGGGTACAGAGGATCTGAAGCAGGCTCTGTGGGTCCAAACCCACTAACCATGAGATCATGACCTGAGCCAAAGTCCAACACTTAACCGACTGAGCCACACAGGCCCCCCAAATTATCAATCTTTCAAGTTCTATTTCATTTTTTGTCTTGTTCAAAGATATTTTAAAGCTCAAAAGTGTGCCATTAATCACCTATATCTTTTTTAAAAGCTTTGAGTTACTGTATTTCATATTTAGGTTATTTTTCATCTGGAATTCATGTGCATATAAGCCCAATATAACATTTTCCACATTTATAATTAATTCCACTGCCAGTGACTAAAGAGTTTATCTTTTTCTCATTAATGTGTTATTTTAAATATTTAATATTGAAATATTATATATATTATAAATATATATTCTAAATGTTATATATAATAATATTATAATATATATAATATTATTATGTTATAAATAATATATTATTATTTTAAATATTTAATATTTAATTTAATTAAGTGTTTAAATATCTCATGTGTTATTTTAAATATTCATGGGTCTGTTTTTGAGCTCTATGTTAATTTGGTTATATCTCTGAAAAAAAACTTCCTTATTTACTTATATATTACTTATTAATGTCCAAATTCATTATGTACTTCTTTCCATTTTTTTTTCTTTTTTTGATTTTAAACAGCCATATACACTTTTTTTTTAAGTTTATTTATCTATTTGGAGACAAACAGAGATAGCACAAGCCAGGGAGGGGCAGAGAGAGAAGATGACAGACAGAGAATCCCAAGCCAACTCAGCACTGCCAGTGCAGAGCCTCATATAGGGCTCAAACCCACAAAATCATGAGATCATGACCTGAGCCAAAGCCAAGAGTCAACACTTAACTGAGTGAGCCACAGAGGCACCCTGTTACATGCACTTTTGAAGCGATTTTCAGTTGTATTAATTAATGTAAAATTTGGTTATATGAGACAGTGTTCCAAAAAAATCTATTGCTTATAAAAGACATATGTTTATTTTTCTCACTTAAAATCTCCATTCAGTGGAGATCCTATTCTATCGTATTGTCTAAATTCTATTCTAAACTAAATTCTATTGATTTTTTGTTGTTGTTGTTGTTTCACCATTCCACACACGTTGGCCTCATCCACATAAATGAAAACAGTTCTGCAAAACATCCTTGTTCCATACAGAAAGAAGGCAGGGAAGTCAAGGGTGACGGGCAAGTCCCATTTAATTAATGGGAAAACCCTGAAATTGAATACATATAAAAAATGTTTTTGCCGTCTTATCAGAGAGAATTTAGTCCTATGACCATATCTACATGCTGGGGAGTGAAGGAAATGTTATCCTTTTCTGTAGATAATGATATACTCAGTATAAAATTTAAAAATCAAGATTTGTTACCATGAAAGGACATAAAGGGACCTTTTTGTTGTTGTTAATTTATTTCTGTGGCTATCCGAATATCCACGCACTCACTTCTCATTCATGGTACAGACTCCTTTTCTCCAGCAAGAAAATCTTAAATTAACATAGTAACTAAATAACCATGAAGAATGAATAATGTTCAGCAAGTTTCAATATGGACATTTAGTTTAGACAATTAAGAGACAAATAATATGTTTATACACACCATGTTGAAATATGGATTAAGAATAGGAACACTGCAATAAAAATTCATTTGGAAAAAAGTGAGAAGAAGAAACACGGTCAGCCTTAGCCAAAGCATTTATCAAATGTCACTGGGTAGGACACAGCACTTTAGAAACGACTCTGTTATTCATGGTCTAATGTGCATTCTAGCTCCGCCTCTGGGGAATTTTCCCTTGTGTAGATATGCCCCAGGTCACATTTAAGAGGAAACTGGAGAATATTCTCTTGGGAGGTTAGTGCTGGCTTGGTCTATTGGAGATTGTTTATTAGTTATACGATGCCTCTGCATATCAAGCTCTCCATTTCTTTGCCAACACAATTACTTGGGCAACTTGAAGTCCCCACCCCTTAAGTGTGTGATGTGCATAGCAACCTACTTCTAAAGGGTAGGAAAGCAGAGACTAAAAAAAGTAACTTGACACTGGAGAAAGCTGACGTTTAAACACTCCTTTAGTCAAGTGATAAAAGATCAACAGTGAAATATTACATTGACTGTATGTATTCTTGATATGACATGACATGCTATCCACTCTGAAGCTGGGTGGGATCGTCACCACCATCCCCACCATAGGCTTCAGTGTGGAAACCATGGAGAAGAACGTCGGTTTCACCGTGTGGGGAAACGCAGGCCAGGACAAGATCCAGACTCTGTGGCGCCACGACTTCCAGAGCACGCCAGGTCTCGTCTTTGGGGGCAGGCGGCATCAACAGAGGGCTCGTGAACCCTGCCCGTGAGTTGCTCATGGGGATGTTGGTGAAGGGCGAGCTCAGGGACGCAATCCCGCTGGCGTTCGCCAACAAGCAGGACCTCCCCAACACCGTGAAAGTGGCCGAGATCACAGAGAAGCTGGGTGTGCACCACAGGAACTGCTACGTGCGGGCCACCTGTGCCACCCGAGCCCATGGGCTCTATGAGGGACCGGACTGCCTGTCCAATTGGCTCCGGAACCGGAAGTGAGCCACGCTCCTCCTCTTCCCTTTGGCTGCTTTAATTCCTTCCACCCTGCTTTCTTCTGCAGTGGTGTGAGCGCGGAAACTGTGTCCCTGGTGGGTCATTGCGCCGCACCCTGCTGTAGATGTGCAAGCGCAGCCTGCAGCCGGGTTTTATTGACTGTAAATAATTATTGTCACCAACTAGGCAGTCTTCTGGTACTCCTATGCAATATTACTCAGCTTGCTTTTTTGGTGTTTTGTTTTGTTTTGTTTTTGTTTGTTTTTTTATTGTAAAAAGAGAATCAACTCACCGTTGGGTACTGAGAAGGGATGTTAGGCACACGGCGATCTCCAGGAGTCGCTGTGTGGGATCAGCCTAGCGCTCCTCCTCTGGGATCCATTCTGTGTGCTCAGGATAGGATCCCTGAGATTCGCTGTGTCTCCGGTCATCTCGCATCCCCTAGCTTTTGTGCTTACACTTGTGCTCACCCAGCGGCCCAGGAGATGGGCTGGGGGCTGCGGCCACCACTCCTGAGCCCCCAGCCTTTCCCTTTCCCAGGCTTCCCTGGGCTGCCCGCACCCCCAGAGCCCCCATCTATATGTGTTTTTATTCTTTCAGCCTGCAAGGGTCAGATTTGCCATCGAAAGGGCGACCGCTACTTTTTTCTTCTGAACTTTTTGGTAAACATGAAGAAGCTGGAGCTGTTCAACTTTAGCTTGGGGAAATCATCAGAACTGGTTTATGTCATGTGGAACCTCGTACAGCTTTCAATGCATCATGAGTAATCAACTGTTTTGTGTACTTCAGTTTTCATTTCAACAAATAAGCACTGTAATTATAGCCACTATAATAAAAACTCTTAACTATTAAAAAAACTACAAAATCTTAATAAAGTACTGCAGATAAAAATATACCAATAATATTTCATTAGCTGTGACAAATGTATCACATTAATATGAGATGTGGGCAACAAGGAAAAATGAGTACAGGGTAGAGGAGAACTCTTTCTACTCTGCTTGCGACTTTTCTATATATCCAAAATTAGGCTAAAATGAAATTTATTTAAAACAATTTAGTAGTATCTTGTCCATCTGTTTCCAATCAGCTCCATTTGTGAATGATGATGTCCAAATATTCCCTCTAACCATGATTTAAACCCGAAGTATTTGGTCTTCAATTTAATGTTCTCTGCTCTCTTATTCTTCATCCCTCCTGCTGTACAACAACATAATGGAAGATGTCTTGCTTTCCTAGACAGAGTTTGAATGTTCTTCTGCTAGGCAGCTAACAGAATTACCCACTACTGATAATTTAAATTAAATTACAGGCTTAGGGTTTTCAGCCACATAAGTACCGTGTATTGTAGACCCAGAAATCTGTGAAGACAGGCTTGTCTGTATTTGCCCCTTCACCCAAAACTATTTTCCAAATTTCAACTGACAACCACGATTGTTACTTGTGTTCCTCAATGTGGAGAATGCCAAAAGATTGAAGATCTTAAGATCTATATCTATATATTCCCGTAGTGTGAGGGCTCTAGTTCTATCAGTAAATTGAGTCATTTTGCCAGGATATGGGATTCTTACCAGAATGTAATTGCACAGTTACAATTTTAATTTAAGAAAAATGCTTTCTTAGGATTATTTCTTGGAAAACACCTACTACACATTTTTAAAAATATTAGAATTGGCTACCATTGCTCTCGTGGTCAGGTCACTTGCACATCTAGTAATCTTGCTAGAAAAATAGAGAATATATGCTCAAGTTCCAAAATCCCATATAGTAGTTTAATTCCTTTTTATGAAAGGCAGGAAAATGTGTCAAAATTGTAATGATTTGATTTGCTTTTCCATCTTGGACACCATTAGCAAGTGGTCTTTTATATTGAGTGGAGAAAGACCAGCAATTAGGTTGCTGAAGCCAAAGTAGAGGTTTAGACACAGGGTCAGTTGATTATTGAGTAGAGGGTGGAAAGGAAAATGATTCATCCAGAATTTAATCTTGTGAATGCATGATTCTGACTACTACATACTTTTTGTTTATGTTGTGATCTATTTATTTGAGGCTGAAGCAACACCTATAAATAGGTTGCCTTTTATTAGAATTTTTTCCTACTATTCTTTATTTCTTTAATTTTTATTAAAATGTCATATGCTCTGCTCACATATATCAGTATATATCACTGCTGATAGCCTTCAGAGCAACCCTACTTTCTTCTTCTTATGTTCACAGTTCTCATTTTGTCCAGTACTCAGACCTACCCTCTGGGACTTTGGTAAACCTTATTGGAAAGATAAACTATGTCACCATAGTTCCACAACGATCCCATAGTGGCGTCACCATGATTGGCACATGAATGAATTCCAGTGACTGACATGTGACTGAATGCTGAACAGTGAGAAATGGGGCAAGTCTGCAGTGGTCAGAAGTCTTTTTGGCATAGGTCTTTAGCTCCTAATTCAAGAAATGCAAGGAAGTGAGAGTTCTTTTAGTGACTTAGTTATTGGTGTGTGATGTGATGCCTGATGCTGCTGCAACCATCTTGTGACCATGAGAAAGACTAACCAATACTCCCAGAATGTTAGCATAAAAAGATGAAAATAAGCTATGAACTACTGAAATGCTTACTTCCAAATTGCAGCTGTGTAATATAACAAATTTCTTTAAATTTGTTTAAAATGCTTAAATCATTTTGATTTAGATATTTGTTTCTTGAAAGTGAAAGTATCTTACCAATTACTGAGAAAATTGATACACTGTGAAGTAAATAAAATTTACCAAATTGTAACTATATGCAATAAGAGTCTGCTTTAATACAGTTAGTTTTAAAGAAGGCAGCTATTTTTTAAAGACTACATATAGAAAGGGTTTGTTCATATTTATTTGTTTGATAATTTAAAATATTCTTTATTTAAATTTAAGTATCTACATGTGTTTTGTTAAATTTAAAACTAATATAAACAAATTAAAATCTATATAATCATATAATTAATATGGCAAAAAAAAGTAAATCTCTCTCTTCCCTTAAGTAATTTTTTTTGTACTTTATAAAGGGAGGGGAGATATCTGAAGGATACTGTATTCTAAATCTCTGCCCACTACCTTTAAAATATTAGTTTATTTTGTCTCAAATTATGTTCACACATTTTTCATATGCATTTGGTAAGTTTTAAAATTGACTCTCACTCTTAACTCTATGTATGATCAGATAGTAATAAAATAAAAGATGGCAACACAGTTCTTAAATAGTAGTATTGAATAATAAGACTAGAGAATTATGCTATTATATGTGACAGTCATAAATTATATCACCAGTTGTATGATAAACATATTGTTTTCTCTAACCCATAAAAGAAATTAAAAATTCTCATCACCAAAGGTAAGGCTTACCTTTGCACTAAAATGTGCTTTTTTTATTCATTGAAACTCAAACTTTATGAGAAACACACTAAAATAATTTTGACAGATAATGAGAGTAAAGCCCATTGTCTGATATTTCTATCCATGCAAATTACTTCCTCATATGTTGCTCCATTTATTTTGTACATTTCCTTTATGGTCATCATTCATTTTGTATCTTAAATCACTTTGTATGCCAAATCCTAATCCACAGATCATACCTTAATTATTTTGATTGTATGTCCTGATAACATGTATTGTGAATTTAATTTTATGAATGCATGAATAACTATTTCTCTTAATATCTGCATTAGTGATGAGATTTTATCTCATCAAGAAGATGTTTATAAACATCTTCTTTATAGCCTAGAATAAGAATTCACTTCAAAAATAATACATATCCTAATTATTGAAATGGTTCTAATATCAAAATACTTTAGCCTACAAAATTCTGCAAAATCTGAGACTATTTTTACTTGAAATACAGTCCAGCTCATTCTGAATTTTGGTCTGAGACAGGGTTTGCACAATCACACTGATGAAACCATGCCAGAGATGTTAATATGTAAAATAAGAATACGCTTTATCTTTCTAGATCAAGGCACAATCCTGTTGATTAAAACTTGGGAATATATTGAGTCCAATTTAGGATCTTTCAGCCTAATGTTCCATACAGTAGTTTTTATTGTAACTTTATTTCACATAACCTGTAACTGCTTGGAATGGGTCTCAAAAATGATAAACTGAATTAAAAATCTTATGGTTTTCTTTAGTCAAAAGTCTCATCCAAAAAAAAAAAAGGTCTCATCCACTTACAAAAAAGTGTATGAAATAGTTTCTATTAACTCTGATTTTAGAAATTTGGTGAGACAAAGACCTGCTTTCTAATTTTTTTTTTTTGATGTGGCTTTAGGTATTAATTATATCCCTTGTTTCTGTTTACTTTTTCTACCAAACTCTAGATTTTCAACCTAGTTCATCACCTTCACCCATAAATCTAAATCGTGTCTTCTTTTCAATACAATAATTCCATTAAATAGCTTTTTTTTGATGGTAGAAATTGTGATTTGAGAGGTAGATTGATATGAGTGTATGAATGCCTAAAAATGCTATGTATCTTTATTTGTGGAGCTATAGTGGTTATTTATTAGACAGATTTTATTTGTAGTCTTTTCATCCCCTCTGTGTCTTCACTAAATTTGTCTAAGTTTTGTATCAATCATAGTGAAATTGTGATTCCCCAATAGAATGGTAGATTTGGAATATACTTTCATCCTGTATTTTTTCTTGGTTTTACATATTTTGAAAACACAGTATGAGATGCATAATTGTTTGGAATGAGTTTAAAATCTGGGATATTAACTTCAATCTGATATGTTTTAATACATTGTTACCAGCTTGTCTTATTTATTTATTTATTTTCCTTTGGGCTATTATTTACTGGTTTGACCATTTTCTTTTTGCAAGTATATTTTCCACGTTTCATAAATTTGTGTGGTCTTATCTTCTGGGTACGTTGATTGTTTATATTGGGTATAGCACGGAAGTACCACCTTACCCTCCCACCCCCAAACACATACACACGCAATAACTAATACAGTAGATTCAACATCCGAAGACTTTGAACTATAAATACCAAACGTCGAAGAAAACTGAAAGTTTCTTTCCTGGATATGAAAAGTGAAATGTTTCCTTTCCAAACCCAACTTAAGAGACAGCTCTTGGTCACTAAATTTCCAGAGTGGGTATATATACCCCAGCTCCCTGAGTCCTCTAGTGGGCTGTTACGTATGTCTTATGCAGTTTCCCACAGTTTGTTTTTGTTTGCTTGTTGTTTTTGTTTGCTTGTTTGTTTGTTTTTAAGATAAAAGTTTACTTGTTCTGTTCATTAGCAACTGAATGCATATTCTTTGCTGACTGCTTCCCCAGCCCCCACTTCTTTGCTTGTGTTCATGCAAACACCAAATGAATTACATGTACTTAAATCCTGTCTTTAAGTCCACTTCTGGGAGAACCAACAGAAAATACCAGTTCCCAATATTCAATTTATTAAATAGAAAACATAGAAATATATGTATAGAAATAGAAAATATAAATATTTATACTCACATTTATTGTGATTTTTGATATATCAGAATTCATTTCACATCTTATTTTACCCTTTGATTTGCCTCACATTTATGATTTTTTATCGCTTGGAGTACACACAAAGACCAGATACTTTACTTTGGACTTGCTTTTGTCTTCATTTAATTTCACCCAAGGGAAATGAAAACCCAGAAGAAGCTGGAAGTTAATTTCAGTGCTAAAATGTATTTTTAATATAAAGAGGAAAAATAAATATATGTATGTTAAAATAGAAGAAGCATTAAAAAAATGATTCTAGAGTCAGATTTAAAATTACCAGACCAAAAGACATGGAAATAATTATAAATTGCTGAGAAATAGTTCATGCTCAAGCATGTGCTTTAATCATGTAAAAAAGTTAATATATCAAAATATGATTTATTTTGCAACTTTGAAGGCAGGAAGAAATTTTAAAAAATTGAATAAGTATTAGTATAATAACAACTGCCATTTATCAAGTACTAGAACAAAGACACAGCACTCAGAACATTACATGCATTCTCTCTTTTACTCTTCATGACAACCCTGGAGTTGTACACTGTTATCCCCAGTTTTTGATTTACAGACGAACAATCTGAAGTTTCTATTCATTCAGTAAATTGTTCACATCACAGACGGAAAGTGCCCAAGTCATTCTGTGAAGCACATGATCTAAGTAGCCGGAAATTGTAGCATACTGGAAAAGGTTGAAGTTGCAGCTGTTTTTCTGAAGCAAAAATATAAATTTTTTCAAGTATATAACACTATTCTGCAGCACAATACTCAATACTGTATAGTGCTATAATAAAGATACCAGTATTCTAAAAATCATCTGCTATCTAAACTTTTAAAATTATATTGTAAAATTTCAAAAGAGATTATTTTTATTGTTTCATAAATATCCTCCTCAATCTATAAGGTAGGTATACTTTTCAGATTATCTATCTATCTATCTATCTATCTGTCAAAATTTATTATGCTTCTTCATGGAATCTTCATGAGAGAATAAGCTGAGTCCTACAATTACCTTGAAATGTCATAAATGTTTCTAACACCCTAGTATGGTGTATTTGAACACCACTAACTCTACTTAACTTGAGGTCGAATGCTATAAAATGTAAAAAGTGTTGACTTAAAAATGATGTAAACATAATATTTCAGAGCAAAGATCAATGCATTTACTCAGAAAACTTTGAGCTTTCCATTTTTTAGTAATAATAAGTTTTTGAGCTAGACTTTTAACATCTCAAACCTTCTTTTCTCACCCCGCCCCCCACTCTAAGCATAAAACTGTCTCCACATTCTTCAGAGTTGTTGTAAAGGTCAAATGAAATCAGGGTAAATGCTCTAAAAACTGTCAAGTGATATATGGAGAAAAAGAATTAGGGTATTATTGTTAATAAAGTAACCATTTACAGGAATTTCCCCTTTATAGTCTCCTCTACAGTCTCTCTGATGGAATGTTTTGCCTTAGCCACTTAAACTATGTCCACCGTAGATAGCCTCTACCGTCTTGACTTTTTTTTCTGACGCCAAAATGATAAAAATCCTGTTCACTGCCTGTTAAAATTATGGGAAAATAACCCAATCTGCCAAGCCTGACTTTATTTCCCATAAGGTTCCTGTATGAAGATACAGCACCTGTCATACCGTCTCCCCAATGGAATTCTCACTAAAATTTTTGGTGATTTCAGTATTACTATTAAAAATCCTTTTAATCCCTTAACTCCAGAACTGCTTTAATGCTTCAACTCCAATGATCTTGACTTTCAGCCATTTACTCTGTGGCCATGCTCTCGTCTTGTTATTTCCAGCAGCCATCCTGCCTCCTGAATATCAGCTTCAACCATTCTGTTCTCCAACCACTGCCTATTTTTCATTTTCACTCTATTATCACAGAATTCCAACAACATCATTTTTTTCCATCTGAGAATAGTAAGTCAACCCGTTGACCTACAACTGGTATTCATCCCATCATGTCTTTATTTTCTCTATTGCCTGACTTGGTTTCATTATAATTACTCTACTGCATGAACTTGCAATTTCCTTCTCGCTCTCCTTTTTCTTTTCCTGCATTTCTCTATCTTAGAAAGATTCTAACCTTAATTAAATCTGATTTTCTACCTGTTCTGTTGCTGCATCTGAGCAAGTTAAAGTGGCTGGTGGAAAACACATACCCCTATTGACTGATCTCACTTTTAACCCATGGCCAGTAACCTCAATTTTCTTCCTGCTTGAGAGCCTAGTTAATGTTCTTTGTCTATGTACACTCCAATTCTAACCTCAAGGACTATATCGCATCTTGTCTTTCGTCTCAAAAACCTATTTAAAAACTGGAGGGGGGGGCACCTAGGTGGCTAAGTCCATTGAGCGTCTGACTTCAGCTTAGGTCATGATCTCACATTTCATGGGTTTGAGCCCCATGTGGGGCTCTGTGTGGCCAGCTCAAAGCTGTAGCCTGCTTTGGATTCAGAGCCCTCTTTCTCTGCCCCTCCCCTGCTCACGCTTTATCTCTCTTTCTCTCCAAAATAAACATTAAAAAATAACAAATTGGGAAAGCATAATAAATCAGAAATAAAATATAACAAATTTCTACGATCTGTTTACCCATCTTACCTGCATTTATACTCACACTCTGGTTGCCCTGTTGGTTTAATTTTTTTATCTGTATTACCAGGCCAAAGGTCAAATCCTATACTTTTGCAGTGAAATTATCATCTCTCAAACTATCTTGTTGCATATTTTCTTTGTATTTATTTACCAGTTAAATTTATCATTAGTTAAAACTGAATTCAGAATACAGTTTTAAATGTTTTCGGCCACACATTCTCTTACCGACCACATTGCTCTCTTCTCTCTACAGTAAGACTCCCCCAACAGTTGTCTACATTTTGTATATCTAGTATTTCTCCTCCTACTCTCTCTTAAATGCAGTCATGTCAGGTATTTCAACGATTAAGCTAAAGTGCCCAATGAGATTTTGTTGTTAAATCAAATGGACGTGTATATGTCCTCATCTTACTTATCAGAAACAATTGGCACAGTGGATCACTCCTTTTCTAGAAGCATATTCTCTACCTAGTATCCAAGACCTATGCCCTCCTAATTCTCCTCTAACCTTACCTTTCAGCCACTTTTTCTGATTCCTTCCTACATGTTGAGCACTTTATTTTTGTCTTGGTCCGTATCTACTATCTGAAATATACCTACTCAAGACACTCTCTTTCTTGCTTCTGGATCATCACAGTCTGAGCATACCTGAATCCACAGTTTTGTTTTCATTCTCCCTTGAACTTATTTCTCATTCAATTGTCCCAGTTTCAAGAAATAACAACTCCATTCTTCCTGTTGTTCCTACCAAGACCTTGGATTCATCATGGACTCACCTCTTTCTCCTTCCTGACATATTAGTAACGAAAACTAAATGATTACTGTGTGATTACACAATTCTAGCTGCTATGGACACATAAACACACACACATATTAACAACGAATTTCTACAATAAGTAAGGTAGGAAACATAATTATTCATTTTTTATAGACAAGGCATTATAGTAAGTTTAAGAAGCACTTGGCTATAAAACATGAAACAGCCAGTTCTGGGATTTAAACCAAAGTAGTCTGTCTCCAGCGAACATGCTCTTAAGTCTGTCTTAGTCTGTTATGCTTTTGAAATATTGCCAAGATCCAATTCAATCAATTCTAAAG
This sequence comes from Panthera pardus, assembly GCF_024362965.1. Lineage (NCBI taxonomy): Eukaryota > Metazoa > Chordata > Mammalia > Carnivora > Felidae > Panthera > Panthera pardus. Next base: position 22,289,183 of record NW_026526721.1, read on the forward strand.
GTCTTCAGTTTACTGACTTGCTCTAAGCAACCACTGTCTAATTTTCCTGTTGCAGTGTCCTGCTAACTACTCTCCAGGTTTCCACTCTTACTGTAGAGCTCAAATTCAGAATGATAAGCATTTTTTAAATATCCACATAATATCATATCTCTCTGTTCAAACCCCTACTGTCCCTTCTCATGTCTCTCTCTCTTTAAGTAAAAATCCACAATCTTTATCCCACAGGCATTGGTAAATCTGTTCCTCACCACCCTCTCTTTCCTTTCTGCCTTCACACCTTACCACTCTCCCCGTCTCTAGCCCGGAAGCCTTCTTGCCAAGTTCACTCTTGCCTTGGTGTATTTGCATTTGCTCTTCTTTCTGCCTGGAATGCCTTTCCTCTGGACACTTGCTAGTCTTTCTCCCTCCCCTCCAGCAGGTCTGTTCCAACATCACTTGCTTGGAGATGCTATTGCTTAACACCTCATAGAACATCACACCAATCTCTCTCTGCTTATTATTTGACTTTGTTTTCTTCTTAGCTGAGTGTTCTGTTAGGTCAGGTGAATTTTACTTTTTTTCTTTTTTTTTTTACATTTTTTTCATTAGGAAAAAAATACATTTTTATTTCTTCAAAATTACCAGATATTTGTAGAACGTTCAGTATATGTGTGGTGTGTGGACAAATACTTTTTTGAATAAATTAGGAGTCCACGCATACGCTGAAAGTAGCCCAAGTTGTCCGTATGCCTTTGTAGTTAAGCTAAAATTTAAATTAACTAAAAACCACACACCGTGTCTTCTTTGAGACAGAAATTGACAACTCTAGGAGCTTATCTACGTGAAAAAATATTGTCACACATTATGGGATAATTTGATGTGAAGTTTTCTGGAACTGGTTCGCTACATTCTATCCAAAGATAGCAGCAGAATGGAATAGCTAGTCCACATCCATAACAAGTCTGGAATTAGACAACTTCCTAATTACCGAAAGCTGATTTACTAGATCTTCTGCTAAGTCTGTTTGAAAGTCTCCAGATATAATTCAAAAATTTTGGCATATACCCTTGGTTGGCTGCATTAATTTGTTCTCCGTTTTCCCTAAATTAGTTGTCTCTCAAGTGAGGTGTATGTATTTTCACAGGAGGTGAGCAAGATAATCCATCAGGGTGCAAGAAGGAAACATTTCAATAAATGACATCTAAACATAGAGAAATAAAGTAATTATATTAATATATAAAATATGGGTGAATAACGATCTTCTCACTCTATCTAACAACAGATGGAGGATTGGCCTACAGGGTACAACATTCTCCTTGAGGGAAAGGGTCAGAGTTCAACCAGAAGGGATTTACTGTGAATATTTTCCTTTTTTTCCCCCTGAACAGGTTGTTGTGGGTTGAGACATACCTGTTTCGGGTTCAGGAATTTTCTGGATGGTATTCTCTAGTTGCAACAAAACTAAGTCTGAAGGGGACAAGCAGCTGAGAAAATCTCCCTACAAAGAACCGTGAATTGAAGATATCGCGAGTAGTACAAATGCCTGCCAAGAAGAAATAGCAGAGTGTATGCTTTTCTTAAATATAAGCACTTTGTCAGCAGCGACAGGATAAAACAGTGCCAGTGTAATAAGGTTTAAAAGAAAGATGACACACACTGAAATGGTCTGAAAACAATTGGAAAAGTGCAGTTAATTCCCATCTAACTGTGTGCTATGCCTTGAGATAATGGTGAATAATACTGTTAAGCTATTATTGTGAACAAAGCTGTTAAGGACTGAGTGCTGAGAAGTGTCAAATTTTACTGAGCAATCAATACCAGTAATTGATTGCATTGGAATTTTTTTGTGTGTCAGTAAGGAATGATATAAATTAAAATATCAACTCATGTAAGTATTATTGCTTGTTTATACTATTCTCTTAAAACAGGATTTTTCAAATTTCAATTTTGTGGTTTTTTAATAATTTACATGCCTATATGTCAGTATGTCAATATAGGTATATAAAGTATAAATTAATAGTGTGCATTTGTTAGGGGGGCATAAACTCAAAAATTTTGATAATAGAGGTACATGATTAAAATGGTTTGGCTATAACTGTCTCAGGATATGAATGGCTCATAGTCTACACATATTTATACAAATCTAAAACCACTAATGGAATTTGTTTATTCAAGCAATTGGTTAATATGATAAATATTTAAAATCCATTAAATAGACTGGCACCATGCAGAAAAAGAACATGATTACATTAATGCTAAAAAGTCCTGTATTCAAAAATGAGAACTTTGATCATGTTTTAGCTAGTTTTTCTCACAACATGTAGTTAAATGAAGCTAATTCATCATATTACACAGACATGAGTTTAGGTCTCCTTATATAATGTGAAAAAAAAGGCTTTCTAAAAAATAATAAAAGTAAAAACAGGTAATAATTTATAGTAACAGATTAATAAATTTAAAAAAAAATGTTGCGACATGCATAAATGAACTTACATTGACTTACAACTCCAAAAAGCTTGTTTTTGTATAATAAATTGGTAAATTTAACATAAACACACTATATAATTGATACTATACATCATTAAACTTTAAATATTTTAAATACAAATACTTATATTAATGTGAATTATAATTGCTCCTGATTAATAGAAAGTACAAACATTTTTACAGACATACAATTGTATCTCTAAGGTATTATTAATATTATTATTTGAATGTGCAATATACATTAAATATGTAAAATATAATAGTGCAATTTTTAAATTTCTGTACCTGCTAATGATTCATCTTTGTTTTTTAAATATAAAAATTATTTTATAAGTGCAAGATATGCACCTAAGTTCTGCATTCCACTTAGAGTTAAATATTCAAAATTAATTAATAAAATGTGGTTTTGAGAAATAATTTGTTCTTACATGCTTATTATTTAAAATTCAGAGGTATATTGAAAAGAACCCAAGAAATTGCCACAAGAATAGTATATCATGCTGTCACACATTTTAAATTGTATTTCCTTAAAACAAAGTCCTTAAATTTCCCAATTAGAATCAATATGTTTATTGTGATTTTTGGCAATTTTAAGTGAAAAGAATAAAATAGAGCTATTGTACCTTGGAATAATGAAACTTGTCTAAAAGTCTTGGAGAAATTCTTACACCATGGTAACATACATAATATTCAAATTATTGTTTTAATTCTTCAGTTGGAAAACAGTGATTAACACTTTATTTGCAAGGGTGCCTGGGTGGCTCAGTTGGTTAAGCATCTGACTCTTGATTTCAACTCAGGCCATGATCTCATGGTTTGTGAGTTTGAGCCCCACATTGGATCTGGACGAAAAGCATAGAGCCTGCCTGGGATCCTCTCTCTGCCTTTCTCTCTGCCTCTCCATCTTTCAGTCAAAATAAATAAATAAACTTAAAAAAATGTTTTTAATGTTTTATTTACAAACTTGAGTTTTTATTTTGAAGTTTGGAGAACGTATGGAAAGAAGACTTTCCCAATGTTGGTGAAAAGAGTCTCCTGAGCATTTATATAATTTTAATAACCCACTTAAATTTTTCCTCCTCAAATTAAGAAAATAAAAAGTAAATGAAAAACAAGAGCAGAGAAAAAAGAAACTACCAATCTAAAAAAAAAAAAAAAATGTTCCCAACAAAGAAATACACAATAGTTCTATTTTCAACTCTCAAACTCAATTGGTATTTCAATTAAATATGAGGTTGTCAAGTAGGGTAGTCAAATAAATGTAAGATAATGAAAAGATGAAGTGCTCTTAATATAATCATCCTCAATTTAGTGTGCAAATAATAAAGTGAGCTAACTGATGGCAAACCCGAATGCAAGGCAGTCCAGGCATTAATATTTATCACGTTCAAGGGAATTCCACACTTGGAGTAACGCCTAAGTAGAGTGAAATATTTTAATACCTTAAACCCACAAACTGCATTTCTGTAAAAAATGTTTGCACTATCTAATAATCAAGAGTAATTATAATTCACATGGTTGTAAGCTTTTGACCCTTAGAGGAAACTTCTTAGTAAAAAAGGCTATTCTTTGCTTTGTGCATCATTTATTAGGGCATGGCATCTTCCACATCTAAATGTTAACTAAATAGGTCAATTCTACCTCCAAATTATCTGCCGCCATAATTCTGCCTATCTTTCTTGTGTGAAATGTTCTGTAGTTCCTTTTAGGTGAGATAATATGATTTCTCAACTTTCTTTTAAAATACTCGCCTTATTCTTAATCATGGATTCAAACCAACCACCACTGACACAAAGTGTTATTCCTTAAAAACAAAGATACTACTGTCATTCACTGTTTATTTTATTTTTTTAATGTTTATTTATTTTTGAGAGAAACAGAGACAGAGTGCGAGTGGGTTGGGACAGAGAGAGAAGGAGACACAGAATCTGAAACAGGCTCCAGGCTCTGAGCTGTCAGCACAGAGCCCAACGCGGGACTCGAACTCAGGAGCTGTGAGATCATGACCTGAGCTGAAGTCGGACGCTCAACCGACTGAGCAACCCAGGCGCCCCTGTCATTCACTGTTTAAAATAAGAAAAAGCACCAATAGTAAGCCGATATGCATGTCAAAACAAGCTTCTGTTACCTCCCTATTGCCTACCAGACAACCGTGTAATCCTGACTCCTTACCTTCTCCAGAAACATACTGGTCAATTTCCCCCTGGCCTAATTGTTCAAGACTATCACTCAAACTCAACTTCCTTTGCAGGACATCTAAACTTTGAGATTGCCACTCATGAACACATCTGACCTGCTCCACGCACTCCACCTTTACAAACACAGGTTAAAGAAGTCTCCAACAAATGTATTTTACGTACAGTCTAAAAGTATCTTCATCAAAATATGTATTTCTGTTATTGTAGTGAATAACTTTCCCTCATCCTTGTTGATACTTCTCCTCCTAGGACCTGTCGCATCCTTCTTTTCCCATTGACCTTAGATTATGCCCAGTTTGTGTGCAGACAACTTTAGAAGTTTATGGACAGGTACAGGAAGTTTAGATGTATTTGTAAAGAAACATACAATTAATCAGATCTTCAACTTCCTAGAATGTTCTAAAAATATTCACTTGAATTGGGGTAAATTCAGATTTTTCTGGTGCCTGGGTGGCTCAGTTGGGTGGGTGGCTGACTCTTGATTTAGGCTTAGTTCATGATCCCAGGTCATGGGATCAAGCCCGTGTCAGGCTTCATGTTCATCACGGAGCCTGTTTAAGCTTCTCTCTCTCTCTCTCTCTCTCTCTCTCTCTCTCCCTCCCTCCCTCAAATAAATAAATAAATAAATAAATAAATAAATAAATAAAATTCTTTTAAAAATGAGATTTTTACCACATAATATGTAAAAGACGAAATCATAAAGAGAGTTGTAAAATTATTGAAAACTCTCTGATTAATTATGTATTTGTTGTGAATGGATTTTGAAATTTTTGTTTGTAGTAAGATAAGAAAGTAAAACAATTTATAGGCTCTCTTTAAATTAACTTTATGAGGAGGCTATTGACTTCAAAGTAGCATAGTGGGAGACAGTTACATTATTTTAAATTCATTTTTAGAACAAATCCATGAAGTCAAGCTAAGAAAATGTTGCAAATTTGTTTAAATCACAGACCCATGAGCACATCTAGTTCCCCTCCCTAACTCGTAAGTAACCAGTCAGCAAAGACACATGCTAATAAACTGAAATAACACTCTTGTGGGAACCTACAAAAACATAGGAAGCTATACAGTAGCTTTTTTGCAGTAAATTTTAAAGTGTCCTTTTTTTCCATTTATATCTGAAAATAAACTTACTTCTGGATTAAAGTCTATTTCCTATTGTTTAGTCATCTGGGGACATGGAAAACTGCATCTCCTTCCTAATTACTCTGTGAATGACTCATTCCTATAATCAGATCAGCCTTGTCCTTCCTTTCTCTAAGCTAAACAAATCTAATTCATTTAATTTCTATTTGCCAGAAGGTTAATTATCTTTGCTTCTTCTCTGACCATCTCCTGTTCTTTCATCTTTTTTTTTTTTTTTACTTTTTAAAGTTCAATATCTAGAACTAGAGACAATTATAAAAACTGATTGATGTAGAACAGCAGGAAGATTACTGTCTATTCCTTCCGTAATTGTTTTATTTAATACTCCTCATTACCTTATCAAATTATTTTTTATCATGACATTTCACTGCAGATTTCACATTGGCCATAGATAACATCTTCAGTGATCTTTAAAAAAATTTTTTTTTCTAACTCTTATAGCATCCTCCCTCCCAAGGAATCTTTCTTCTCAATTCATTCATACATCAACAATTTTGAGGCTCTGACAGTGTCTTCTATCTCTGTCTCCATCCTCTCCAACCCATCTATGTTCCACCATCAGATTAATCATCCTAACGTAGCATTGCTTCACTATATCCTATGGGAAACCGTTCCCTATTAACTGTCATATTGGGCCATAACCCCTCTGGGTGCTTGCAAGATGTTCCTTATTTCATTCCTGGACATGAAGGTGAGTTGCCTATACCAGCGACATCCCTCTGACAATTTCTCCTATGATACTCCCATCCTCCTCTACTGTAGCATTTATAATACTCTTCTGTAATTTTCTTTTAAATTTTCTTTTTGTCTTCCCCGTCCTACCCTAAACTCACTGAGAACTTAGACTATGCGAGTCACTACTTATCTTGATAGCCTGGCATTTTGTACTAGCACTGAGACTTTCAATACATTTTTGTTATAAGAATAAATATGTAAATTAATTTACATGCAAATAACACTGTGAAAACATTAAATCAATGAATTTTAACTATTTCATAGTTAGAATTTCTTCCACACAATTTCACCTGCCTGAATCCAAACCTTTGTCTATCCTACAAAAGGGGCAGGTGTGAGTATGACCTTGGAATGAGGAGAATATGACAAAGCAGTATCTCCTGGGTAGAGAAACTCTTTGCTTATAGAGGGGGAAGGAGAAAGATGACAAGCAGTGAGACTTGAGTTCCCTGATCACTCATCTGAGTTATAACTTCATAGAGAAGAGGATCACAGCACTACAAAATGCCCCCAGATGGAGGAGACAGTTGAGCCCAGAAGGGCTTTTGTTTATATTGCCATTTAGGGACTCTGGATGACCTTGAAAAGAGCCCAATATCTGTATAATTTTAAGAGAAGATAAATGGTGCTTGACTTATTCAGACCCAGAGGGATGTTTAAGAGTATTCCTACTGTATCTGAGTCCATTTTTGGCCACTGTGAACAGAGATGGTCGACAGCAGTAGATCTAATGTATTGAGAGAAGATGATGACCCCATGGGAAAGGCTGCAGTTCAAAGAGCTTAGGGCAAGTACCCAACAGACAACATGTTGAGTTTCCAGAATTCAACTGTACCAGCAAGAGCTGTGATGGGGGTGGGTCTAAAAGAAGGTCCCAGCAGGGTTCGACTATGGCCAGGACACAGATGAGCCTTCCCAGCCATAATCTGCACCATAAATGGCAGTAAGACACCCAATGTTATGGAGTATCAACGTATAAGCCAGTGAGTACCCAGAGGACAGCAGAAGGGTCTCATCAGAGGTTAGGCTCATTTTTTGTCATGACGAAAGCACACAGGCAGTCCTCTGCACTTCAGGCATATTGAGGAGCAGAAGAATCCCTGGAAGACTGGGCATTTTCCCCAAAGGAGACAATTTTAAGATGAAAACAGGCTTCTTTAAAAAAAGTTTTAATGTTTATTTATTTTGACAGAGATAAACAGAGTGCGAGTAAGGAAGAAGCAGAGAGAGAGGGAGACACAGAATCCGAAGCAGGCTCCAGGTTCCAGGCTCTGAGCTGGAGCTCAGCACAGAGCCCAATCCAGGGCTTAAACTCACAAACTGTGAGATCATGACCTGAGCTGAAGTCGGACACTTGACCGACTGAGCCACCCAGGCACCCTGCTTCTTTACTTTTGATTGTAATTTTTCAAAGCTCCCCTGTCCTCAGCAGTAATGGAAATGACTTTAATGAAACTATATTTTTTGGAATACCTAAATGGTGCTATGAAAAAATTCTACTCAGCAACAGGTGAATGAAAAGACCACATACCCCATTAGCAGCAGGGTGGATGTATGCGAATATCTTGCCCCTACACACGCTCTATGTATCCACTCTAAAGCCACAGGCAGAGCAAGAGCATAAAACTTTCCCATGAAATCTGGCTCTAATGTACTTGTACAAGCCTAACATCCACCTTACCTTAATATCTGTATCTCCTTGTTATAGGCTGAATTGTATCCCTTCAAACTTCATCTGTTGAAATAAGTCCTACTCCCAATGTGACTGTTTTTGGAGATAGAGCATTTAAGGAGGTAACTGAGGTTAAATAAGATCATAAGAGTGAGTCCCTAAGTTGACAGGATTGGTGTCCTTATTATTGGTGTCTCTTTTCCTCAGTACACAGAGAAAAGGTCATGTGAGGACACAGAGCGAAGGTGGCAATCTATAAATTAGGAAGGGAGGTCTCTTGATCTTGAACTCCTTGCCTCCAGACCTGTGTGAAAATTAATTTCTGTTGTTTAAGCCATCTAACCTGTGACATCTTGTTATGGCAGCCCGAGCAGACTAATATAGTCCTCTAAATAAATTTTCTAAAGTCATACCGATCTCTTCACCACGTTGCATACCCATTGTTGTGTCTTTATTCATGAGTCACTTTGCCTTTCTCTTCATTTTTTCTAATCCAGCTACTATTGATCTTTAATAACTAGGTCAGCTTCTACCTTCTAGATATTAGCACACATTATTCTCTCTCCATGCTAAAGTCCCAGAGCCACTCTTAAGTAAACCTATATTGCTCGTGTGTAATTAGACTTCGTTCAGCAACTAGACTTTGGATTTCTCAGGAAAGTATGCAACAATTACAATTCTTTTTTTTTAATTTTTTTAACATTTATTTTTAAGAGAGAGAGAGACAGAGACAGATTAAGAGCTGGGGAAGGGCAGAGAGAGTGAGACAGAATCTGAAGCAGGCTCCAGGCTCTGAGCTGTCAGCACAGAGCCCAATGTGGGGCTTGAACTCACAAACTGCAAAATCATGACCTGAGCTGAAGTCGGATGTTTAACCCACTGAGTCACCCAGGCACCCCAACAATTACACTTCTTGAGTAAATCTTACTACATCCAGGAAGTTTGATTAGTGAGAACATTCTTTCAAGCTTATGGTTGGCACTGACTTTCCAGGTCTATTCCATTTGTAGTTTCAAGAGGTTATTTTTTTTTAAGCATACATTTTAATCCCATACTAAGGATTAATTTCCTTTTCATTCTCTTTCTTTTCTTTTCTTTTCTTTGTTTCTTTCTTGCTTTCGTTCTTTCTTCTTTCTCTCCTTTTTTTTTTTTTTTTTTTTTTTTTTAGAAAGGCAGACTGTCACATGCACCTCCTCATTTGGATGTGTCTGGAGTCTTGGAAGCCTGACCAGCCCGTATTGTACAAATGGATCTGGAGAGCTTGTTTGGAGGTAATAGGAGGGGAGCACAGCTACTTGCATACCCTTGGCAGAACTGTCCTCCTCTATCAGGAAAGATCATCCTCTTCGATCCAACCTGTTGCTTCAGGAGGGACACACATGTAGCAGTGAGGGAGGAAGGGACACCCCCCTAGCCCGCCAGATCAGCTGAATCAACCCTGGCAATCAATGGGGTGACAGATGTCACAGCTAGGTCACCCTCACATCCTAATTTATTTTTCAAGTGTACTTTTCTTATTGATTTTATACTTTGGATAGTTTTTTAGACAAATGTATCTTTTTAGTTTCTATTGTTTGCTTGGTTTTTGTTTTGTTTTGTTTTTAAATTTTATTAGGTGGCCACCTGTTTAAAATATACATATTCCTTATATCTGAATATCCTTATAACATGTCTAAATATTATAGAAAAAGCAAAATGCATGGAGTCCAAAGACAAATAATGATCTTTTTTTTTCTTCTGAGCTTCTTAGCACCCTCTTAAAATTATGAGAAATCTATTGTCTACTTTCTTGTAAAGAACAACTAGAAAAATATATAAAAGTGTTTTTAAATCATGAAGAATGATAGAAATATATTATTTTTTGAAAAGACCAAAAATTTAAAAATTATCTGTTTCAACTAATTAAAACACTATATAAATAATTTTAAAAAAATTATATTGTATTTTGTACACTATTGCAAATGTTAATAGTTTATCAAATTCATTTATTATTGTATTATTTGGTTAAAATATAACGAAAACATTTAAACCCCTAAATTAGCATGGCAACTGTATTCATAGCTTAGGTATAGTTATTCTTCTACAAACTTGCTATATGAACTATACCCAGCTAATGGTGTTTACATAGGTCAAAGTATTCATCACATCACTAAATCTGTGATTTTAATGTTACTATTTCTCTGTATCTTCCTTTAAAATAAAAGGACCACATGAGATTAATAAAAGATGTTAGAAGGTGTTTGATGATGACATTGAGAGCAAAATCAAGTTTAAATAACACAGTGGCTTGTGTTCCAATAGAAGACACTTGAATTGTGCACAGAGAGGTAGGGAGGGGCCAAGAAAACCACCATTGCCTGTGGTTGGGGCACGAAAGAATGTGTGTACACAGATATGGAAGAACATGTACAAGTTTACACACCCGCACATTTGATCGATTATTTTTTCCTTATATAGAATATGTACTCTATCGTACATATTCCCAGGACACATAAGGGTCCTGGGAAATCATTTACTTTGCCATCTGTTACCAATCACCATTCTATTTAAGCTTACAGTTATTACTGAAAAAAAAATGTTACCCTAAAAGTACCTGGTATCTCAAGCTTGATTTACATGTTACTATTTCAGAAACACCCTCATACAGTCATATGGAGATAGCAGGAACTTTAATTGTATAAGATTTATTATACAATGTTGTCTTTTCTTTTGTTTTTTTATCATCTTTCAGGATGTCTACTTTTTCATGACATAGCATCATTTTAACCAAATAAGATATCTTTATGTTGTTCGTAGAATAAAAAAAACCCCTCACGATTAAAGGCAAATTATAAAGTGTAAGTATCATTTCTATCTGGCTCTTAACTCTCTGATCAATATGAAAGTATCCAGGAAGCATAGGAGGTAATCTATTCACTAATAAACTGTAAATGAAACTCTGTGATTTATGATAGTTTTAGAATTTAATGTGCACATAAATATTTCAATTTGCTCATTTCAAATATATTAAGAAACATACTAATAGATATTTGGATAACACCAAAGTCATGAAGTCTAAGGTTTTTAAACTGAATTATTATACTAATGGAAATAACCAGTGATGAAGGGCTATTTTTTTATAAAGTATCATACTCCTTAGTTTTACTTATCTTTTACTCATATAAAATTTCCCTACTCCACTATTCCAAATCCTACAAATCCATAATAAAGCACCTTTTCATACATTATTTGTGTCTCTCTTAGGGCACACTGTTTTCTATCTGAATTATACTCATGTACTTATATAACTATTTTTCCATATTAGAGTCTATAAAAAGTATTTGAGGAAATATGCTTGTTCTCATTTCTTTATTTGCTGCGGAACCTCATACAGTGTCTTACACAAAGTCAATGTTCCATAAATATTTCTGAGTCAGTAAATCTGTAACAGGTTGTTAGAGGGAAGTTTTCCCAACTCACTTTTGTCTGACACATAAAATTAATAGATGCTACATTCCAGAGTAGCTTGTGAGACATAGCTCCAACTAGACTTTTTTGTAATGTTTATTTATTTCTGAGACAGAGAGAGACAGAGCATGAGTAGGGGAGGGGCAGAGAGAGAGGGGGACACAGAATCCGAAGCAGGCTTCAGGCTCTGAGCGTCAGCACAGAGCCCGACGCGGGGCTTGAACTCACAAACTGCGAGATCATGACCTGAGCCAAAGCCAGACGCGCAACTGACTGAGCCACCCAGGCGCCCCATCCAAGAAGACTTTTTATAGTAGGTGGCTGACAACCAGTTAGAGGATTCACCATACCTAACATATAAAAGGGTCAGAATATTGTAAGGAAAGTGTCATCAGAGAGGTCTGTAGATTCCACTCTACAGCAAGGTGGAGAATGCAGGCCACTTTTCTCAAGTCCACAGGGTACAGTACCACTTGAAAATCTTACTATTTGTCTCCTACTGTTGGAGATGAAGGGGGCTGATGTCTGACCCACGTCTGACACCGATAAGGGTAGGGGCCTGACTAGCCCAGGACTGTGTCTGGAAATGAACAGCACTTTTCTCCCAAGTCAGTCAAGGTGTGTGAACCCCAACAACCTCTGAAATGTTCCCATTTCCCCAAAAATCTTACCAGAGAGTGGTATGTCCACAGAAGAAAGAAATGGAGTATATCTTCAAATACCAAAAGAGAAGCTGGGATTGAAAATATGCAAATGAAAGATTGGCATTGTCTACATTGAAAGAGCTGAAGTTGAAGGGGCCCAACATAGAACACACGACCACAGACCATGATAGCACTACAATCTGTCAGCAAAGACATGTTAAGATAATACTTATGTTGGGTAAAACCTTTTGGCTTTACTTTCACCTCTTCTCTTCTCTTAGATCAGCTTTGGAAAGGCCAGGAATCTTATACTGAAAGGGAAATAGTAGACGGAAGAAAGAAGAAGGACTCCTAATCTCCTTCCAAAACTGTAGGTTCTCAGCAGGTCTCAGCTGAAAATAAGGGAGAAAATTTCCTTTTTTCATCTCTTAAGAACTTTCTTGAGATGTAATTGAAATACAGTAAACTGCACAAATTTAAAGTGCAAAGTATCTTAAGATTCAATGTGCATGTGAAGTCTACAACATAATCAATATGGTCAACATATCATGATCCCCCCAAATGCCTCATGTTACTTTCTAATGCCTTTCTCCCTCTCAGCCCCACCTCACCTTTCCATCCCCATGCGACCACTTATCTACCTTCTCTATCACTACAGATTAGTTTGCATTTTCTTGAGTTTTACATAAATGGGATCATATGGTATGTATCCTTTTGGAGGGGAGGGGAGACCTGGTTTCTTTCATTCAACATAATTATTTTGAGGTTCATCCATGGTATTAATTATTTCAATAGTTCATCCACTTTTATAGCTAAAATTCCATTTTTTTTCTGGCATACCACAATTCACTCGTGAGGTAATAGACATTTAGATTGTTTTTGTCAATTAAACTCTCTCTGCTATGAATACATGTACAGGTCTTTGTATAGATACACGTTTCCTCATTTTTTCCCTTGAATAAAACTTAGTAGTAGAATGCCTCTGTCACATGGTTGCTATACTCTTAACTTAAAAAAAAAAAAAAAAAAGCACCTGCCAAACTTGGGCATATTTTAATGTGTATATTTGTAATTTACCTAAAACGGAGCATTTCAAAGTACAACATTTAGACAGTTTTTATGGCTTTAAGAGACTCCAGGTTTGTCTGTCCTTGCTTAAACAACACAACAGTCATAACTAAATACACTTTTTTCAGCATATTATTTCAGTAAACATCTTCTGACTTAGTAACTCATTAAAGCTATAACATGTTTAATTAGTTAAAAGTTGTGTAGCTGTTAATGTGGCAGATTCTTAATTGAAGAAAGTTGCTTTTAGGAAACAGCAGAACATTTTTTTTCGACTGTCATAGAACTAAGCAAGGCATTTATGAGAAATTAAACGTAATCCCAAAAATAAATGGCAAAACTGGGGGATGGTTTGAGGTCTGCTGGATATTTTTTATATGTTTCAAAACAGATTTCAGACAACTGCTTCAGACTAGAGGCACCGCACTGAATATCATCTAACTAATAAATGAAAATTAAATGTAACTTCAATAAAATGTCACTGCAAAGTTGATTTAAAATAATTCAGTGTGTATTAAACACCAATATTATATCTAGTAAATTATGATTTAATAGAGGCTTCAAATCCATCATATATGTGTTCTGAAATGTTAGGTATGTTCAATTTTTAATATAAGACAGAAAGGAACTTAGTGTTACATAACCTTACATTTATTATGTTTTATTCTATTTACCAACTATCCATGTATTTCCCTCAATTTGTATGCTAACTTGGTTCATAAAATCTCCTAAAGTTATTTATTGATTCAATAAAATTCCTTCAGTAATGTTTTAAAACAGGCGGCAGGGTGGTGGGGGGAGTGCCACAAGATATTTCCAGTTTGATAAATGCAAGTCCTTTGACATTACATTAGACCTTTTGCATTATTGATCTAATGAGGAAGAAGAATATAAGAATGATGATTTAATATTAACCCTCAAAAGTAAGGCTTCAACTGCATCCGTGCCATCAGTCTACTGGGACGAGTGTACTAAATTGGAAATAAATGCCACTCTACTAACTCGCCTCATAATAAAAGACAAAATGATCACAAACTCAAATAAGTTTCTTTTTTGGATGTCCACATACTCTGAGAGAGCATAATAGATTTCTGATGTATTTTTCTTACTCAAGTTTTACATTGGAAGATGGAGATGCCAGAGAGGAAAAAAACGAACTCCACGGGTTAAAACATTTCCAGAACTGTTCAATACTTTTTATTAGTAACGTTTAAGAGGGAGGATAAGATGAATCACCCTTTTTGGGTTGAAATATGAGGAACATTGTCCTCTCATTAGCTAAACAAGTTGATACTTTCCATTCCAGTTCCATACTAGAAGATCTACTCTCTGTCCAACCCCTTTCTGTATTGCTACTCCCTTTCCCAAAAGGGAAACACCTTGTTACTGTGGCCCACAGTACGCATTCTCCTTTCCCAGTCTCGCAATACACAGAAGGCAATTTCAAATTTACTAATCCATGCCAATACAGAAAGCTTGCCAAGCAAATTTCAAAACCTTTAAAAAAAATCTATTTTCTTTTTTTGTCTTTATACCGAAGGCTTTATTGTCAAAGTACTGTGACAATGTGTTCACAAGTTACTTGAGTTATTTCTTTGTTCCACTTTTCAGTTTGGCTGTGCTAGTCATTTGAAATACAGTTAAGTTAATTTGTTTTCCATTTTAAAGATTTTCCCCAAACCTCATTTATTTTTATTTTATTGGCTCTATAAAAGTTTAATGTGGATCCAAATGACAAAACTATATCAAAAAGAAGAAAAGGGAGATCTGAGAAGTTTTAGAGCAATCATTCTTAGGTTTTGTTTTTTTAGAAGTTGTGGATACTTATATATTTCCTAATCTCCCTCTCAATGCAAATGTTAGCATACAGTGTATACTCTATTATTGTTGTCTTCACCTAACATTATATGGAAATTACTCCATATCAGTTAATGTAGACTTTCCTTGTTTTTCTACTAACTGAATAGACTCCAGTGTGTAATTATACCATAGTTTATTCAGCCAATATTCTATGCTTTTGAATGTATTTTCCTCCAGTATCTCATCCTTTTAAGCAATGTAGCAATCAATAACCTGTTGTATATGTATTTTCATATAGTTGGAGATATGACTTCACTCTAAAAAGTGACACTTCTGGATCCAAATGTAAATACATGTATTGTTTTAATATATATTGAAACTTCTCTTCCTTTAAAGTAGTACCAACTTACATTCTTTTTTTTTTTAATTTTTTAAAGTTTATTCACTTTATTTTGAGAGAGAAAGAGAGAGAGACAGTACTAGTAATGGAGGGGCAGAGAGAGAGAGAGAGAGAGTGAGAGAATCCCAAGCAGGCTCTGCACTGTCAGCACAGAGCTCAACACTGTGCTCAATCCCATGAATCAGACAGAGATCATGACCTGAGCCGAAATCAAGGGTCAGAAGCTTAACTGACTGAGCTACCCAGGGGCTCCACAACTTGTACTACTAATAACAATCACGAACAATATGAACAATATGAATGTTCATATTTATGAGAGAGAGAGAGAGAAGGGGAGAGAGAAAGAGAGAGAGCGTGGGGTGGGGGTGGGGGCAGGCAGTAGGGAAGGGAAGACTGATGTCAGACTGAGAACAAGCACTGAATGGAACCCAAAGCACAAGGTATAGCCCATGAAGAAAAGCTAAAACCTGGGTCCGTTTTGGTTGCTTCTTCTACCCTTAGCTCTTGGGTGTTCCATAGAGGCGGGCTTTCCATCACAGAGCTAACACATGCCCAACTTATGAGTTGGTGAAGCCATAAAGGAACAAGGGGAAGGGGAAGCTGCTGTCTTACATGACGATGAGTTAACGGATCAGCAAGAAGGTGTGAGGGCTACAGAAGGGCTCTGCTTCACTATCACCCCCCAAACCCTCAGAGTCTCTTCTATAACCTGTCCTAACTCAAAACATACAGGTGAGGAAACCATGGCAAACACATTTCATCATAACCAAGTTAACATGTTACTAAGTCACGTAAGAATTTAATACCAGAGTTTTCTATTTTCAAAGTCCGAGTTCTCGAGTTCATTGCTATATGATTACCATTGGAAGAGGATTGGAGACCTCTTTCATGGTTTCTAAGTGTAACTGTAGTAGAAGCTGCTCATGTCCAGGCAATGTTGAAAAACTCATTATCAGAGACATTAGACCTAACCAGAATTAACAATATTTAGCACTGTGCTTAGCACAATTGCTGACAAAAAGTAGGCAGTTAATAAGTACATATTACATGCATGACTAGATTGGGAAGGTGGAGAAAAGGAGGAGAAACATTATAATGGATATGAAAGCAGGACACATGGCTCCAGAAAGTCGATGGGCCTGGGAAACCAAAAGATGTCTGAGAACTAAATATTCCGAAGTCACAGCTAAAAGCTTAGTGAATCAGACTCTGGATTTTACATAGTACTCGTAATCTAACACAGAGATGATCTTTTTTGTTTGCTTTAAACTTCTTTCTACATCTTTACATTAAGAGGAACATTTACAAAATGACCTATGGATTTAGTGTTTTCCGGAATATGTACTGGAAAATTCTTGCCCTTGCTCTCTATCATCACCCACTTGCACAGATTTGTAAAATACTGATGAGTCAAAAAATTACTTTTCTTCTATTCAGTAAACACCATGAAGCCAGCAACTGTCCTGTAGAGCTATTGGCTTGTTAGTAAAGAAAAAATATTTTATGATGAATTCTGATTGAATTAAACCTATAATTTTCTTTGACCCATATTTTTTTGGAGAACATTTTTAGAAATGGTCTAAATATTCTAGTTTTTCTAGAAAAACTTTCAGTACAAATGAAGGCTGGTAATTCTTAAAATTTTATTTTTAGTGTTAGATTATCACAATAGACTAGGGGATATAATCAGAGACCATTAATTGTCCTAACAAAAGACCATGAGATATCATTTTGACCTGGAGTCCTGTCTTGATGAAGTATAAAAGCAACCTGTATAAGGGCAAAGTTATTTTAAAAATCAATAGTGGTTAGTGTTGGATGGAAAGTGCAAATCTATAACTTTGTAAGCAATGGTGTTTTTAATGGAACTAACCTACATGGCCAAAAGTGTATCATGTATCCCAGTTAGAGTTCATGCAGGTGAAAGGTGGGAATTAGTTTTGCAAAAAGCATAGGAAAAAAAATGAAAAGCTAGTCATTTTTTATCTTAAATACCATAGAGTATTCTATTCATTAGACTTTGAAGTTTCCTGTTTTTTCCATTGATTATTCAGTGTAATTATAACCATGCATTAAATAAGGTCACCTAGGACACAACTGAATATAGTAAGCTTGAATTTTAGTTTTGGAGACTCACTCCAAAATGGAAATGAATGTGGTTACATAGAAAAATAATTCGCAAAATAATTAACATATTCCCATTCTTTCCTTAATGATGCAAATTGACATTAAAGAGCTGTGCAAAATTTTACTGCACATCACTTCATGAAATAGAAAAGTCCTTGCCATCTAACTTTAACTTGTATAAGGAGGATCATTATAAATATTCCCACCATTCTAAATTATCCCTTAAACATTTCTCACCAAAATTCACAAACTAGTTATAACTGCCTGGCCACCTTATCATATCCGACAGTAAATTCCATGAAAGGAAATGGTAAATTGATTATTGATAAATGCACACATGTGCACATGCCCAGAGCACAAGATACCTAGTAGTCAACTTTTTGGTCCTACTTCTTGATTCACCAACAGCTCAGATACCCACTTTAGCTTTTGCTTCATTGTAAGCCATCCCCAAACCTACAACATAAAAACACAACCAACTCTTTATTTCTCAAATATATACCCATACATTGTGAAAGACACAATCAAGTTAATTAGCACATCCATCACCTCACAAAGTTACCTTTTGTCCCATTGTTTGTGAGAACTTTTAAGATTTCTTCCAGAAAATTTCAATTATATAAGACACTATTAGTAATTATAGACCTGCTATATATTGGATCTTCAGAACTTAATCATCTTATAACTGAGAGTTTGTACCCTTTTACCAAACTCTCTCCATTCTCCCCCATCCCCAGCACCTGACAAACACCATTCTACTCTGTTTCTATACGTTCATTTTTTTTTTCCTTATGTAAGTGATAAAATGAAGTACTTGTATTTCTCTGTCTGGCTTATTTAACTTAACATAATTCCTGCCAGGTTCATCCATGTTGTCTGAAGAGGAAAAATTTCATTTTTTTAGGGCCTGATATATTCCATAATACAGATATCACATTTTCTTTGTTCACTCATCTTTAATGGACCCACAGGTTGTTTTCTTTTCTTGGCTATTACAAAGAATGTTGCGATGAACGTGGGGGTACAAATATCTTAAGGTAGCGATTTAATTTCCTTCAGATATATATTTGGAAGTAAGATTGCTGAATCATAAAATAGTTCTTTTTAAATATTTTTGAGGAATCTTTATATTGTTTTCCATAGTGACTCTACCAGTTCACCTTCCCACTAACAGTGCGCAAAGATTCCCTTTACTCCACATCCTCAGGAACACTTATTATCTCTTGTCTTTTTGATAATAGAGATACTAATAAGAATGAGGTAAACAGCTCATTGTAGTTTTGATTTGTGTTTCCCTGATATTGAGCATAAATATACCTTTGGGACATCTGTATCATTTCTTTGGAAAAAAATGTCTATTCAGGTTCTCTGTTCATTTTCTAATTCAGGTTTTGTTTGTTTGTTTGCTACTGCATTGTATGAATTCCTTATATACTTTTGACATTTAACCCTTTGGATGTATGGTTTGCACACATTTTCTCCCATCCCATATGTTGCCCTTTCATTCTGTTGATGGTTTTCTTTGCTGTGAAGAAGCTTTCTAGTTTGATATAGTCCCACTAGTTTGTTATTGCTCTCATTTCCTTTGCTTTTGGTGAAAAAAAAAAAAAAACAATAACAAAAAAGAACATTACTAAGACCAATTCAACAAGCTTATCCCTTAGATATTCTTTCAGGAGTGTTAGAGTCTAATGTCTTAAGTTCAAGTTTTTAATCCATTTTGAGTTAGTTTTATGTGCAGTGTTAAGCTAGGAGCTCACTTTCTTTCTTTTGCATGTGGATATTCAGTTTCATCAATGCTGTTTATTAGAGAGACTATTTTTCCCTCATTGTGTATTCTGGAGGCCTTGTCAAATGTTAATTGACCATATGTGTAGGTTTATTCCTGGTCTCTTGATTCTGTTCCATTGATCTCTATGTCTGCTTTTATTTCAATACCATACTCTTTTGATGACTGTAGCTTTGTTATATTGTTTGAACTCAGAAGTGTGATGCCTCCAGTTTTGTTCTTCTTGTGCAAGACAGCTTTAGCTATTTGAGGTCTTTTGTGGTTCCATGCAAATTTGGGGATATTTTTTCTATATCTGTGGAAAATGCCTTTGGAATTTTGATAGGCATTGCATTAAATCTACACTACCCAAATCACTTTGGGTAGTATGGGCATTTTAACAATATTAATTCTTCCAATCCATAAACTCAAATATCTTTCCATTCATTTGTGTGTTCTCAATTTCTTTAATCCATGTTTTATAGTTTTCCATATACAGAACATTTACCTCCTTTATTCTATTTATTCCTATGTATTTTATTGTTTTTATACTATTGTCAAATGGGTTTATTTCCTTAATTTCTTTTTCTGATAGTTTGTTTTTAGTATATAGAAACACAGCTGATATGTGTATATTGATTTTGTATCATACACCATTACTAAATTCATTCATTATTTCTAACCTTTTTGGTGGAATCTTTAGGATTCTCTTTATATAAAACCATGTTATGGAGCACCTGGGTGGCTCAGTTGCTTAAGCATCTGACTTCAGCTCAGGTCATGATCTCACAGTTCGTGAGTTCAGGCCTCATATCAGGCTCTGTACTGACAGCCCAGAGCCTGGAACTTGCTTTGGATTCTGTGTCTCCCTCTCTTTCTGCCCCCTTCCTGCTCACATTTTGTCTCTCAACAATAAATAAATGTTAAAAGAAAAAAATTAAAAAAACACATGTTATCTGCAAACAGAAACAATTTTCTTGCATTCTGATATGAATAAATTTTAGTTCTATTTCTTGCTTAATTATACTTACTAGGACCTCCAGTACTATGTTGAATAAAAGTGGCAAGAGTGGACACCTTGTCATTTTCCTGACCTTAGAAGAAAAACTTTCAGCTTTTCACTGTTGAGTATGATGTTAGTTGTGAGCATGTCATATGTGGTTCTTATTATGTTAATATAGGTTCCCTCTATACCCACTGTATTGAGAGTTTTTATCATGAGGTAATGAACCTTGTCAAATGCTTTCTCTGTGTCTATTCAGATGGTCAAATGTTTTTACTTTTCATTTTGGCTGATGTGGGGCATCACATTTATTGATTTGCACATGCTGAACCATCCTTGCATCATAGGAATGAGTCCCACTTGATATGGCATGATCCTTTTAATGTGGTAGTGAATTTGGCTTGCTAAATTTTTTTTTGAAAAAATTTTTTGCATGTTTGTTCACCAGGAATATTGGCCTATAATTTTCTTTACTTTTAACAGCCTTATCTGGCTTTAGTACCAGGGAAATTCTGGCCTTACAAGATGTGTTTGGAAGTATTCTTTCCTCTTCAATTTTTTGGAAGATTTTGAGAAGTTTTGGTATTAATTCTTAAAATGTTTCGTAGAATTCACCAGTGAAGTAATTAGGTGCTGGACTTCTCTTTGTTGGGAGGTTTTGGTTATTGATCCAATCTCCTTACTCATAAATGGTCTTTTGAGGGTTTTTTTTAATCTCTTCATGATTCAGACTTGTTAGGTTGTATGTTTCTAGGAATGTATTTAGTTCTTCTAAGTTATCCAATTTTTGGTATATAATTGCTCATAGTAATGTCTTATGATCCATAGTATTTGTGTAATATCAGTTGGAATGTCTCATCTTTCATTTCTGCTATTGTTTATCTGGATTTTCTCTCCTTTTCATTTGTTAGTCTAGCTAAAGACTTATAAATGTTTATCTTTAAAAAAATATCTTTTAGTTTCATAGATATATTTTATTGTCTTTCTGGTCTTTATTTCACTATTATCCACTCCAATATCTGTTATTTCCTTCCTTCTACCTACTTTGGGCTTTGTTTGTTCTTCTTTTTATAGTTCCTTGAGAGTAAAGTTAAATTGTTTGAGATCTTTCTGAGTATGTTTATTGATGTATACTTACCTTTTTAGAAATGTGTTTTGCTGCATCCCTTAAATTTGGTATGTTGTGCTTCTATTTTTATTTCTTTAAAGATATTTTTTCTTCCCCTTTTGATCCTTCTTTGATCCATTGATTGTTCAGGAGCATGTGATTTAATCTCTATTGACTTGAGAATTTTCAATTGTTTTAATTATTGAATTCTAGTTGCATACCATAGTGGTTGGATAAGATACTTGGTATGATTTCAATCTTCTTAAATTTTTTAAGATTTGTTTTGTGGTCTAACATTAATCTGTCCTAGAGAATGTTCTATGTGCACTTGAGAATAATGCATTCTTGAGAACAATGTATATTCTCCTGCTCTGGATGGAATGTTCTTTATATTCCTGAGGGACATGTACATATCATTGCAGGAAATGCTCACACACCCATGTAAAAACTGTCTATTTGCTAACTATGGTTCTGTGGGAATCATGAAAGCTGAGACCTATTGGTTCACACATAGGTAATTTGGGGGCTCATTCTTATGATGGCAGCCTTAAAAGTTGGAGTGCTATATTTGTGGAGAAAGATCCTCACAGGGAGAAGCTGGTGACTTGGTTTTATTGTTGCAGTGAGACAGAAAGAAGGCATGGAGATTGCCCACTGGCTCTTTCAGGCTTCCGAGAAGATCTCATCCAGCTCTTGGATGTAGGCTGATTAGAAGCTTGACCCTGAGGTAGGTACTTTTTAAAGCTGTAGTCAATTCCCTTCCAGGGAAAGACTAGGAGATGGACATTTTTGCTACTTCTTCTATGCTGAGCCTGGAGTGGATAGTTGAAGAAAGTGATGAGTCTTAAAAGCTTAGGTGCTATATGTACAGTCCAACCCTTTACTCCTCACAGAAAACTTGGAGTTTGGGATTTCCTATATATTGTAAGGTGCTGTGCTGGGCGTGGGGTTTATGGTTATCGTGTGTCTCAGTCTTTCTTACCTGTTTCAATATGGATGTTTTCTGTCACCTGGTGTATTGGATTCATTCAACAAGTACCTGGATTTCTCTCAGAGGGAATTGATCATTTGTAGTTGTGTATTCAGTGCATCTGTGGGAAGAGGGAAAGTCAGGATCCTCCTATCCTGCCATCTTGGTCCATGTGCAAAACAAAAGGAAACAAAACAAAGCAAAACTTCCCCTCTCTTTATGCATGTTCTTTGGTAGTGCCTTCTCACTGATGCTGGGCTTGGCCATGTGACTTGCTTTAGACAATGACACAATAAAAAATGTGGTACAAGCAAAGCTTTCCAGTTGCGCTCTGCAACTCTCTCTTTTGTGACAACACCAAGCCTTCCTAGAAACAAATTTATAGTTATGTGTGTTGGAAATAAAAAATACTGTCAGTGTTTCTCCAAGTACAATACCTAATTCATTTGAATCACCAGGAACTTGTTAAGAATGCAAACTACTGATTCACATCCCACAATGACTTAGTGAGAATCATGAGGATGAAGGAAAAAAAATCCTATTCTTATGCACTTCAAAAATAAATGCATCAATAAATAAATAAATAACAAAACGAAAGGCACTAAAAAGAAAATAATGTAAAATGTACATAAGAGCAAGGATGTAAAAAGTTTAGATGACATAACTAATCCACTAACAATTACGTATGTACTTAAAATTGTCTATATTATTCTGTATAAATAATCCAATTATACTCTCTCCTTTAAGGTAGAACAATCCCCTGGTTTAACAAAAATTGTACCAAAGTGTCAAGTATACAACGACCATAGAAAAGAAATATGTCAGGAATCCTTCTGGAAGTGAACTGGACCTTTGAAAATAATATCATATTGTTGTTCTTCCAAGGAATTGGAAATTCCAGATACTATTGATTACCTTTGAATAATTCTTTGTAGCTCATATGAGAGTTCTTATTATTAGCTTACCTGGTTAGCTTCAAGATCTGAACTTTGGATTATTTTCATAGACTTCATAAGTTTTAGATACAGATTTAATTCATAACTTGTTTTAAACAAGCTTGTGTCTAAAATAACTCCTAAAGTAGTTAAACAACTATTTGCTTTCTTAAAGTAATTAGGTTAGTTGATCTACTGAGATTACCAAATGTTCACTATTTTACAATGAGTTTATATATAATTTCTAGGTAAGAATGAACTTTTAAGCATCTTACACACTAAGGAATTTTTTTTTCACTTCTGTTAAGTCATCTGTAATATTGTATGCTTGACTAGTAAAAATAGTGTTAGTCAAGACATTGTTGAAGAATACTGCTAATCAGCATAGACTGCTAATACAATTATTTATGCTTTTTGTATCAATTATAACCAGATATGGGCATTCAATAATTCTAAACGATCTTATTTCTGGAATTGTCTTAAACATGAGTGAGACTAAGACAGAAGATTAAGTAAAAACAGACATTAAAGTAAGTATGGGGCACCTGGGTGGCTCAGTCCATTAAGCATCCAACTCTATTTTGGCTCAGGTCCTGATGTCATGTTTCATGAGTTTGAGACCCACATCAGGCTCTGTTCTGACAGTGTGTGGCCTGATTGGGATTCTCTCTTCTTCTCTCTCTCTGTCCCTCCCCTGCTTGCTCGCTCTCTCTCTCTCCTGCTCTCTCTCAAAAAATAAACTATTTTTTTTAATTAAGTAATTATGAAAATGCTTATTGAGCTTGAAATATTAATTATTTGGCCTATATTATGATTTCACAAACCACTGGGAAGTTGGTTCTGAATTCAGACTTCCTGGCTCCAGATTTGAAGCATGTCACAATATTAGGCTTCTCTAAGTCTCAATTTCCTAGTATAGATAGTTTGAGGACCAATGAGTTATTAGTGAAATGTGTAGTTAATGCTCACTCAACAATAGCTATTATGAGATTATAGAGGTTTTTTTCTTAGTTAAAATGTTTTTATATTTCAAAGTAGCTATTTTTTTTTCTGAGAAAAAGAGAGAGTGCGCACATGCACGTTAGTGAAGGGAGGGAGAGAGAGAATCTTAAGTAGGCTCCAAGCTCAGTACAGAGCCCAATGCGGGACTTGATCTCAAGACCTTGGGATCATGACCTGAGCCCAAACCAAGAATGGGGCACTCAACTGACTGATCCACCCAGGTGCCCAAAATATATATATTTTTAATGTGGGTCTTTCTAGCTCTGTCACTGTATGTGTGTCAAACATATATCTGGGCTTACCTTTTGTGAACTAGGTGTCCTTCATTTGATGTGATAAGAAATCAAACTAATGGAGTTGTAAAGATTTTCCTAAGGGCAGAAGAGAATCTCACATAAGGTATAACATCAAGTTTTCTAAGGGCACTATGACTATTATTTGAAGTATAAGTTTCATTTGGAATTGTTCAGGTATTTTATTTTATTTTTTAAAAAGTTTAAAAAGATAGAGATAGAGACAGCGAGTGCATGTACACATGCTTGCACGCACGTGAGCAGGTTAGGCACAGAGAGAGGGAGAAAGCCTGATGCAGGGCTTGAACTCAGGAGCCAGATCATGACCTGAGCCAAAACTAAGAATCAGAGGCTTAACCAACTGAGCCACTCAGGCACCCCAAGACTTATTCAGGTATTTTAAAACATCTCAAATTCTTCCCTGTGTTTCCTTAGGTTTCCATTTTATAAATGAATACTCATCAGGTAATCGGTATCTTTTAACAGCATATGGTGATTCTGATCATCACGGATGTGGCCAAAGCCAGCAGATACAGTGGGCTACTCTTTACCATATGATGTGCACACTCAGGTGAAAAAATCCTAAAGGTGGAGTTCATCTAGTTTCCATTCTCAAGTGATGGTGTATTATAATAAAAAAGAACATGAGAAAGAACTATGGAATCTCAACCATTTTATTAAATACATTAAAGGGAGAGAATTATAATATCAGGTAACAAGAAGGAAAAATATGATATTCTACAGTGAATTTGTATAAAATGGAGTAGTGTGTATTATAATGTGAATGAGATAGGTTTTTTAACAAAGAACAATGTAGACTTCTAATTTTGTAACCTGTGACTTAACGTAAAAGAAATTCTATTTTTCATTTTCCTCAGGCTATTCCAACTAACTTCTTCTTCTAATTTACCAGCCAAATTGGTTTCCCAAATTCTAATGTCTGCCTATGCTAATAGAATCTATAGAGTAATGTAATTACCTAATCCATTCATTATATGGGTTAAAGATAGTACAGTTAAAATGTCAAATAGAATCAAGGCTATCTGAATGAGAAATATTTTCAATTGTAATTTTTCCTTTCCCAAAAGAGATATGAAGGTATAATTTCTTGCATGCATGAAATGTTTTATACTAAGCTACTGAAAATAAAAGTCTCAGGAACCATTTCAAAGTATAAAGTACATCATATTTGTGACCTTGAACTAGTTTCCAAAATTTTAAGTCCTCAGTTTCCTCATCCCTTAAGCGAGAATTATCAGCCAAATTGTCCCCTCACTATATAATGACCAAGGAATTTATGAGTCCAGAAATTAATCAGTTTTTTAAGTAAGAAAAGAATTTAGTGGGATTTAGCAACTTAATGGGATTGAAGGAATTACAATATTTGATTGATTGACATTGAAAGCTGAAATTTAATTGAAAAGCATTTTATAGTAAAAGGTTAAAACTGCAATTCGGAATTGGCCGTCATATAGTTTGAAGAACTTTTATCTCTCATAGACACCATGTATCTCTGGAAAAGGATGTGACCCAGAAGCAACATATTATCAAAAAGGAAAAAACCTGTTCAGAGCCCATTATAATTATTCTGTGAGAGTTTTCAACAGAAATATACTCATCCAGGATGGAGAATGTGAATGAGAACAAAAACGTTAATCAACATTTTATCTGCAAAACACGCACACATACACATATGCACATAAAAATAGATGTGATTTGGGAAATCTCAGTGAGTCCAAAATAAAACAATTTTCCTACAGTGTAGAGAATCTGAAGATGAGGATGTAAATTAAAAAAAAACATATTGTGTATATTCTTACAGCAAATATCTTTGAATGTTTAACATATTAGACATATGTCTAACACAGACTTGATATATACCTGTGAACAAATCATCAAAGATCCCAGGTCTTGTAAGGATGTATGTTCTAAGAAAGGAAGTAGTCTTTAATACTTTATTTTTCAACACTTCAATTATTAATAAATAGTAACCAAATATGCAGATTACATAATAATGTTGAAAGCAAGTAAGTGCTTTGAGAATACTAAAGAGAGAGAGAGAATGGGTAGATAAAGGAAATTGAGAATCTGTTTGCAAACTACTTTCCAGCCACATTCAGCTACATGCAATATAGGCATGGGACAGTCAGGAAGGTGAATTTAATCAGGTTTTTCAAAATCAGTATGTAAAACTGAGAAATGGAAAAGTGATTGGGAGACATAGGTAAGGGATGATTATTATGACTGATGATAGCATTAAACCTAGCAGGCAAGAGAAAGGAACCATCAAAGTAATGAAGAACAGTTGAAAAAAATGGTATGTAGGATTAATGAAATGTATGTTTGGTGAGTCAGGAAATGATTTAAATGAAGGAGTAAGAGGGAATACATTTATTTTAAACCTAGGTCTTTACATGCAATGAAGATTATTATAGATATTGGAGATATATAACAATAAAGATTCTTATCAAGAAAAGGTAAACATTGTTGGTATTCCTATAAAAATCATAAAGCAATAATAAAATAATATCTTATAACAAATTATTGAGTATTTTTATTAGGAAAAAGAAAGTCATTTGAATCATGTCATAGTGAATCCAACGAATGATGTAAATGTTTTTCTTTTATTTGCAGCTTGACGTCCTTCATTGAGATAACATTGGAAGTGTGCATTTGTTTCCCTTACTTATACTGGCTGACATTTTGCAGACATGGAAACAAAGGCACAGATAAGAAATAGTGAGCTGATAGAAGTTACACGGCTTAGACTCAGGGATCAACTTCTGCTGGTACTTTCCAGGAAAAGCAAAACAAAACAAAAAAACACAAATCTTCTGTGGTACACATGTTCAGCCACATCCCTTCACTCCATTCTGTGAGGAGAGCCCCAGACACAGAAGAAAATTAACTGCAATGTCACACGATAGGAGTTCACTGCAGATATTTAAACTAATATTTGCATTATTATGTAACATTCTGATCATTATATTTGCTATATATATATGTCAGAATCAAATTCTGAAGATTCTTTTGTTTGTTATTTTGGAGGGAGAGGGAGGGACTCTCAAATACCTTGAAAGTGACTTCTGATTAGTTGTATTTTTACCAATCTCCATAGCAAAATTGCCATTTTTCTTGTAGCAAAGATGTCAATGATTGTTTTCCTAACAGCTGCAGTGGTGTCCAGTTTTATGCAATCCTGATGCCCTCCCCAAATACAACACAATATATCACTGTGCAATTTTACTATAATGAAAATCCTTCAATGTCATTTTTTCCTCCTTGGAATGTACTAAATAGAGGTGAAACTATTTTATTTCCTAATCTACAGTGAGTTTGCCTTTAAAAGAATAGAGGTTAATATTAGACTTTTTGATTGAAACACAATTAAACCTTAGTGTCATATTTTGAAACACACTAAAATCTTCAGCTGTAATTGGTAAAACTAAATATTTTTATGCAGCCCAATATTTTTAAAAAGAAGAAAAAAGTCTTTTTTAGTGCATTTAAAAAATACCAGAATCATCAGTGACAAGGCTAACATTTCAGGGCATTCAATATGTCTTTTGAATATGTATTGTCAGACAAGCCCTCGATATCACCAAAATATGTTTCCCTAACCGTAAATCATCATCATGATTGCCATTATTGATCTGTAGAGTCAGTAACCGAATCTATCCATGAGATTCAACACCATCTATCTTGATATTATATAGCCCCATCCTCCTGCCCAAACCCATTAAACTGTCATCTGTGGGTTTACATCATTTTTATTTGAGGGGCCTAGTGAAACTTTGCACTTTACTTGTTTTCCAAAACACTTCTAAAACCAAACTATCTCATCAGGAAAATTCCATTATTTCCTGTTAACATCTGTTACCAAGAATGGAGGCCATAATAACTTTAAACCAGAGGTTAACCATCATCACTGAACCTAGCAGGGCATGGATTGTGCATGCTTATTTTCATGTCTATACATATACTCATATGAGTGTATAATCCGATGATAATTTATACCCAGTGGAACCTGGGAAATATCATGTAACAAGGCCTGTGTTGGGGTACATTCACAAATAATTAAGAATTGGTGAATACCCTTTAAATACAGTTATATATCTCCCCCAAATAATAAACCAGTAACAAATAAAATAGATTACTTGTAAATTATATAGTTAATAAAATTTGCTTGGGGTTAATTTGAAGATATTTTGGACGAGAAGGGTCTTTGCTACCTTCTTTTCCAAGGATTTTCAGGGATTCATTAATGGCTTTGTTTCACTGTCTGCATGGGTATCTTGATAATGCTTGTGAAGAATTATGTCTATGTGCATTTCTGCTAACTGGTGAGGAAAAGGTCAATAGTTTTCAGTAAAATCTCCGAAGATATCATGATCCTTAAATTATTAAGAGATACAGGATAACAAAAAGGCATACTTTTTTTAATTTAAGAGATAATCACAAGAACCAATTTGCTGAAAATAAAAATGTGGCATATTTTACTTAGTTTATACTCAAAACATTGAAAATGAGCACTGAATATCGGTTGCATATTAAAATGAAACACAAAACGCTACATCTGTAACCCAATGCTCATTGCATGAAATGTGTTAGAAGTTATCAGAAAAAAAACATGCAAAAGAGAAGAAATGTATATTTACATTTGGCTTTTGCATAACTTTTTATGTTCTATATGCTTATATCTTATCTTTTCCATGATTATAAAATTATTTCTTATACTTATAAAAGTATAAAATATGCCACTGCAAGATAGTCTATTTTGTCCATTATATTCTGTAAGTGGTGAAGTTTTCAATTTTTAAATCACAGACATTGTGTGCCATTGAACACTTTCATTCTAACCACTGTTCTAATTGTGAGGTAAGAAAAGAAACTACAGCTAACTGACAATAATCTTTCCCATTTATGGTTCACATTTTCTCACATATCAATATCTTCAGAAAAAAATTGAGAGACTGGTAAGACACACAATTTTCTTTGACATGACGGAAATGACAATGTTCAGTTGGAGAGAAATCAAAATCTTTCCTGGCCATGTTTGCAAAACTACACTGTTGTTGTTGTTGTTATTGTTGTTGTTGTTGTTGTTTTTCTTAAAGCCCTGAGAGGCAAAGTTATAACGAATCTGCTTTGTTTTGTTTTTTTAATTTTTTTTTGGAAAATGTAATCCTTTACATTAATGTAAGTTTTCTAGAATTTGTGATATCACAAACAAAAGCAATGCTTAAAGATTTTTAAGGACACACACTGTATCTTCTCTAAGGAAATGCATGTAATATAGGGTGTTTACCATATAATTATAAACGCATTCAACTATCATACAACCAATACACAATGCACTGGATTTTCGGCATCAGAGAGAGAAAATTATAAATCTATTGTCTCTATCTTCAAGGAGCTCACACTGGTGAATTATATAATTATAATGCAGCTATAACAAAATGAGTTCCCTGCAGTGATGGAGATACACCCTAAGCAAGCTTAGAGCACATCAATACTAGAGCACATTAGAATATCAAGTGACACTTTTCCTTACAAGATTAGTAGAATGCTAAAAACATTTTCCAAAGTCAGTGACAGAAGAACTATAATGTTGATAGTTGCATATTTATCTTGAATGCTACTATGCTGTGAGCTCCGTGATCACAGTCACCTTGTCTTGTATGACTGAATATAGCACAAGGCAAATATATCTCATGATATACATCGCATGGAATACACGACATGGCAAAGTACATTGCGTGCATTGGGTGCGGTAGAAATACTTGACAGTGAATGTATACATTCATCCAACTTTTATGATTTTTCATCCAAATTAGGTCTAAGTTATCTTTCTAAAAACTTGCTTTAGGTTAAGCATGTTTTGAAGATGGAAATTGAACATTAATAATAAAATACACATCTCAATTTTTAAGATTTCTAAGATATTGGTCATTGAAATCGTTCTAGCCTTGATGAATTTTAGTCATAGATACAAATTCTGTACACAGAAGACTTATTCTCTCTATACATATATATATTTCTTTATATACTTTTATATATATAAGTATAAATATATATATACTTATATGTATATAAACGTTTCAAGATAGATAAGTTTTAGATTAAATCATCTCTAAAGATATAATTGAACATAGTTACTGACTTTTGTGTTTAAATTATATCTTGAAAATTTTCATGACAGATCTGTGTTTTACTCTGGTAGAATCCCATTTTATACTTTTTTTTTTTTAACAATAAGCACTTACTTAACATATGGTGGGCATATTTCTCACACTAGAAATTTTAATGAGAAATTAGAAATGTGCCTAAAAGTGGACCCAGAATTATGCATTCTGCATGACAGAGTCAGGAATATTTTCAGATAAACAGGTATTTTTCTGGGTCTTAAATTAAAAAAAAATATCTTATCGTCTCCACTCAAAATCACTAAGAGCTTTAAATTAAAAATGAAGCAACATGTCCAAGAGCTCATAGGTGCGAAAGAATCTGGCGCACTGGAGGAGGAGGGACAAGCTGACCTCTCTGAGAGCTGGTGAGGACTCTGGCGGGGGTGGGGGTGGGCGGCGGATAGTCAGGGACTAATACCGGATGGGGTTAACGAATTAAAAGCATTATTCTACAAGCACAAGAAAGCAACTGGGGGATTTGTAAACAGATTCGTTTTTACAAAGTCTGGGTTCTGTGTGAGAGGGGGACTCAGGGAGGAAGTAACTCAAGGCAGCAACAGGGATTTTTGCAAGGGCTGAATGAGAGAGAAGCTAGCTGCCCTAATTCAACCTTTCCAACTTCCCTCGGTGAACACAAGGCTCATGTGTCTTCATTTAGTTGTATGACAAGAGTGGGGTAGCGGCAACAGTTTACCCTGGGGAAAGGCAATAAGCAGATGGGTACAATGTCTGTGGAGAAATAAATTATTTGTTTATTTATTATTTATTAAAATTTTTTTTTTATTTATTAGACAAATTGAGAGAGAGAGAGAGAGAGAGAGCACCAGAGTGCACATGCAGGGGAGGTGCAGAGAGCGAGAATTCCAAGCTGACTCTGCCCTCTCTGCTCTCTGGAACCATGAGACCATGAATGACTTGAGCGGAAATCAAGAGTTGGACACGTACCCAACTGACTGAGCCACCCAGGCACCCTGAGGAGTTTAAAACAATAATAACACTGACTGAAAGTCAGCCTTTCTTTCTTTTTTTTTTTTATCATCACCAAAACCCAACAATGCCAAATACTTTCAGAAAATATCTTTCATTAGCCTAAGTTCTAAACAATTGCTGCAGTTAATGTTTAGTTTCAGTAGTATCTCTGTAAGTTTCAGCTTCTTACATTTGTAATACTTATACTTTAATAAACACTAATACAGAGTATTTTTACGTGAAAGTTAATACAGAGAATTTCTATAGTTATACAGACATCTCCGAGTGCTCTGAGATTCAGTTCGGCATGTTCACCTTGAGAATAAGTTTCTAAGAATTCATAATTGTTTTGACCTTCTTTCTTTGAGTGTATTTTGTGTCTCCAAACTCAAAATATTATATAATTTTTTGCAGGAGATGTATGCAATTCTTCTTTTGTGAGTTATCTTTCTCCCCCAATGTTAAGTTTTAAATGAGGCTAATCAGAAGCAAAAGGTATTCACAAACAGCCAGAATCAGCCTTAAAGAACGTACAGTGAAACACTAAGCTTTGAAATCATTCTTTGAAAGTCGGTGCATGGAAATTGTGGAGTACGATATTAATTATGCAGGCACACAAGTAAGAAAATGGAACCTTCCAAAGTAGAGTAGAATCAAATCTCAAAGAAGAATGCCCAGAGAACTGATAAAAGATGTTCATCTTATACTGTCAAAGACATCAAAAGAAATATTGTATTTTCTTGATTATTTCATGGAGAACTGATACTCATTCTAAATTAATGAATCAATAAAGTCAATGTTCACTATCATTCAGCCATTTAAAATAATTATTATAAAAGAAAAATAACTTCAGTAGTTTCTAATAAATATAATTGAAATTTATAATGTTTACTTTTTGTTTGAGATATTATAATAGGAAAATTATGAGAAGGAAGATAAAGAACTATAATAGATTCCCAAATAGGTTTTATGAATCTCTGAAACACTTGCATTTAAGACTTTTCTTAATTTGCATAGGTTGCTTCATGTGAAAGAATACTTTTGAAAATTAAAAAGCTTTCAAAATTAAAATTAGTAAAAATCATTCTTTGAACAACAAGGAGAGAAATAAGATTGATAATTCTGCTGATAATACCCATTGGGCATGAAGAAGATCAATTTTTAAAAAGTCATGGACAGGGGGCGCCTGGGTGGCGCAGTCGGTTAAGCGTCCGACTTCAGCCAGGTCACGATCTCGCGGTCCGTGAGTTCGAGCCCCGCGTCAGGCTCTGGGCTGATGGCTCGGAGCCTGGAGCCTGTTTCCGATTCTGTGTCTCCCTCTCTCTCTGCCCCTCCCCCGTTCATGCTCTGTCTCTCTCTGTCCCAAAAATAAATAAAAAACGTTGAAAAAAAAAATTTAAAAAGTCATGGACAAATTTGTATAACTTAAGCCTCAAAAAACAAAAATTATAATTTATCAATGCAACAGATGAACATATAGGAATGATTTTTTAATTCTTTAAAAATTTTTTGGAGTTAATTTATTTATTTTTTGAGAGAGAGAGAGAGAGAGCACAAGTGGGGTAGAGGCAGAGAGAAGGAAAGACAGGACTCCAAGCAGGCTCAGCACCATCAGCACAGAGCTCGATGTGGGGCTGGAACCCCCAAACTGAGATCACAAACAGAGCCAAGATTAAGAGGCAGACACCTAACTGACAGGGCCACCCAG
The DNA here is from genome assembly GCF_024362965.1 of Panthera pardus. NCBI lineage: Eukaryota > Metazoa > Chordata > Mammalia > Carnivora > Felidae > Panthera > Panthera pardus. Next base: position 22,322,830 of record NW_026526721.1, read on the forward strand.
GCACCCCTAAAAGAATTTTTAATGTTTATTTTTGAGAGAGAAAGAGACAGAGCATGAGCGGGGAAGGGGCAGAGAGAGGGAAACATAGAGTCCAAAGCAGGCTCCAGGCTCTGAGCTGTCAGCACAGAGCCCGAGGAAATCATGACCTGAGCTGAAGTCAGATGCCCAACAGACTGAGCCACGCACCCAAGCGCCCCGAAAAAATTCTTAGTGCAAGTAAAAAGTATCCATTATTTTCCTCTTTATTATATATATATATATATATATATATATATATATATATATATATTTGTTGTTGTTGTTGTTGCTGTTTGTTTGTTTGTTTTGTTTTGTCTGTTTTCCTGCCATGATTTCATCTATATGAAGTTCCATAAAATAAAAATCTTGCTCTGCAATTTTCTGGCCCCATTATTGCCACTTGTTTCATCTTATTATTATTCCAGAAAAAATCGTGTCATGTAGATAAGGTGGATGTTAAAAAATGATCCACTCTTGGGGCACTTGGAATGCTCAGCCTGTTAAACATCCAACTCTTGGTTTCAACTCAGGTCATGATCTCACAGTTTGTAAGTTCAATCCCCGACAGCACTGAGCCTGCTTGAGAGTCTCTCTCTCCTCTCTTTCTGCTCCTCCTCTGTTTGCACATGCTCTCTCTCTCTCCCTCCCTCTCTCTCTCTCACTTGCTCAAAATAAATAAATAAAACTTCAAAAGAAAAAATGATCAATTCTGGCTGTCAAATAAGCCAGGAATGCCACTACATTCATTAGACCTCCCAAAAATCCATTTTAAACATTTTTTTAATGTTTATTAATTTTTGAGAGAGAAAAGAGATAGAGCATGAGCAGGACCGGAGAAGAAAGGGAGGGAGACACAAAATCTGAAGCAGCTTCCAGGCTCTGAGCTGTCAGCACAGAGCCCGATAAGGGGCTTGAACCCAAGAACTGTGAGATAATGACCTGAGCCAAAGTCAGACACTTAACCGACTGGGTCACCCAGGCGCCCCCAGAAAATTCATTTTAAATCTAACCTTGTGACAATCTCTAGGAAAGTTCAAATAAATTCTGCCAAGAATTCATCATCCTTATTGAATACTAAGGATACTAAGGAGTTATTATAAATTCTGTTAGGTATGATAATGGCACTGAGATTATGTAAGAAAATAACCCTATTTTTTATAGTCATACAATGAGTGAAAGGCTATGAAGTTCTGAGCTTGGCTTAGAAATGCCCCATCATGGAAAAAGAAAGAAAATAAGGGAAGAAGGAAGAAACTGAAAAGAGATAAAACAAATTCAGAAAAATGCTGGTCATTTTCCATCTGAATCATGCATGTTTGGAGGGCTATTACCTTATTCTTCCTACCTGTTGAACAATTGGAATTTTTCATAATAAAAAATAATCAAAGATATGTTCATCTGGATATCTTGTCCTGGATTGACACATTATGGCATTGTATTTTCCAAGAGATGCTGACCTTTATCATTACTGATAAAAAAAATAAGTTTTATTTTCTTGTACTTGCCTTAAAGACCCAAGACTCAAGGTCTACAGTAAGGGTGTCAGAAAAAATAAAAGATGGAGAGGGCCCTTGTTGTGATGCTTAAAGGGAATTATGAATTAGTTTACTCATTAGGCCAGAGATTCAATGAAAAAAACCTCAGTGGAAATAAGAGAGGAATCCAACTTAATATAGTAATACCCCACTAAATAATACTAGTGGCTTAAGTTTGTCACTTTTTATAAACCAGGATCTTTTTCAGTTAACTAGATTCTATTTCTAGTTCATGAAAAAAAATTAAGGAAGGTTCACTAATTTAAAGAAAGTAAACCCCTCCCCCCCAAAAAAAGTTAGGAAAACGTTTGCTATTAGTGTGGCTTTGGAAGTGGGAAAGGAACATAAACATACTGCACTGAGAAAGCTGAACCCCAGCACCTCACCCATCACCCCTGTAGGCATCAGGTAAGGCAGGGCAGCTAACACAAAATAGAAAATATGTTGAGTTAAGCTTAATAAAGCAATCAGTTGAGTCTTACAAGGCCAAAAACCGTAGGAAAGCATGAAAGCAGTGATATACTTACATGTATGTAACTATTCAAGAACTGTCCTGAGTCTGAATAGATGGCAGGAATAAGAAAAGATCAACTCTGCAGAGGTGGGTGGCAGGAAGTTTGGAGTCATGAATGGGCAGATTTCACGGCTGGCTCAGAGACGAGCTGGCGTGAGATAGAAGGGAGTCTGGACAATACAAGACTGCTAGCAACATCACAAGCTTGGTTATATACAAGATTGGTGGCTTACTGAACCCCTAAGGTAGACTTAGCAAGATTAGTGAATAGAAACAGCTATAGAATAGATCAAAAATAAAGTTCAAGGCAATACGAATAACTAAAACCAGCAAAAGTCTGAGAAACAAGTAAAGTAAGCAGTAGGATCAAGGTTTGAGACAGGACTTGGGAGTGTTCTCAGGCAGTAGACAAACAAAAAAATTAAACCTGAAAAGTTGAACAGATAAGGAAGACAATTAAAGACTATTGCAATTGTGAAGAGAAAACACAGTGCAATCAGAATTCAAATCTGTTGGGGAAAAAAGGAAAAAAAAAAGATGGGAGAGCTTTTAAGATGTGGACTAAAGGGTAGTAGTCTTTTTCTGTTTGCTAATTGGCTTTACCTTTTAAAAAAAAAAAGGAAAATTTCTCCTATGTTCATGACAAGAAGGAGTTTTATAATTTGGAGTTAGACTGGAAGGTGGTAGCTTTATCTTCCTTAATGATTACATTTCAAAAGGATGGCTCCTAGCTTTTTAAGAAACATAGTCCTTGGTTATAAAATCGGCAAGAGACTTTTTAGAAAGATTTACATTTCAAAAGGTAGAGAAAGAATGTTCAATTACAAATTTTCTAAAATAAATGTTCTAAGAAAAGGGACATCAGAAGCCTAGAGTCAGTAAGAAGCCTGTCCCAGTTTTATTAAAGCTGAGGGAAATGGTTAGGCTATCTTGGTAAGGCTATCATTACAATGGGAACCCAAGAAATGAAATGATCTCAATTTGGTAGTTAACTCTGCAATTCTTGAAAGTAGATGCCTTCTATACTTCAAAGAGTCTCAGTTGTTAAGATTGGCCCTAATTCCAAACATCTATGGCCTTTTGCATTTTTCATATGATACTTTTTTTAATCAAGGCACATTTCTCTTTGAAGATTTAGGCAGAAGGATTAAATGGTTTTCTTCACCAAAGCCTTCAATAAGCCTGGAAGTCAACCACTATGGGAAGGACATGAACTAACTAAAGGATGAGGAGGCAAGACTGCGAAGAGTCTCCTGAGTGTTTACCAAATCATTCTTTTCTTCCTGGATACAAAATTAAATTATCCCTGCCTCCCTTACAGCTTCCCATCCCCCTGCCCCACCTTCTGGAAATGTGAGACAATGAGATCAGGTTTTGGCCAATGGAGTGTGGACTGAAAACACGTAGCTCTCTTCCATGTCTATTTAAATTTTCTTTTCTCTTTCTTTCCTACTGAGGACTGGCAGATGAAGAGGATCCTGTGAAGAACAGCATCTTCCTTGAGAACATGGGAACAACTTTGGGAAAAATCAAGAATCAAGAGCAAGATTTCAAATTGCAAAGAGCAGGGCATATGCATCTGTTGTGCTAAACCATTGGTTATTTATTTTGGCAGTATGTGGAGTTCATAGTTCCAGAGTTAAAGTGAAAAAAGGCAAGGCTTGGAACATAAATGTGAAATGTGGTAAAAAGAAAAAAAATAAGTGGAGATGCATAAACTCTTTATGAAAAAGAAAAAGGTCAAAACAAAATGATGGTCCAAAATACACCCTTGGAAAACATCAAAAGTAAGAAACAAAAGAAGGATAAGTACCTATTAAGGGTGAAAGTAATCTGATTATGGAAGAAAAATACAATAACATAATGTCATAGAAAATGGTGGAGTAGAGATTTTCAAATTAAAGGGTTAAACTAAATGAGATCCAGGAAAATATTGATTAAATATTTACATGACAGATTTTGAAATTTGATTTTCTATTTATTATATGTTTTTTATTTATTTTGAGAGAGAGAGAGAGAGCAGAGGAGGGGCAGAGAGACAGGGAGAATCTTAGCAGATTTGGTGCTGTTAGCATGGAGCCAGATGCAAATCTCAATCTCACAAACCATGGTACCATGACCTAAGCCAAAATCGAGTTGGACGCTTAACCGACTGAGTGACCCAGGCTCCCCAAATTCAATTCATTATGTAAGGATAGAAGACAATGTTTTCAGTGTTTTTATTTTTAAGAGATGTGGATTAATTTTGATAAAGGAAGATTGAATTATTATAATTGTGTCATATAGTTCTTAAAAAAACATAGTGTTTAATCAGAATAAGATACCATGGAGATGTGAGCAACAAATATTTTTTAAGGATTTGCCTGTGTTTGTTTTATGTCAATTTATATGCCAGATGCTAAGGCAGTCAATGCAAGTATAAGTAGACAGTGTTTCTGCCTTTCTGTTCCAAGGAGATTATTAGCAATTATTTTGCTATTCTTCCTTACATAAGATGAGGGAGCTTTGCTCCTATTATTAGATAAAAGAGATATCTGCAAGTTTACAAAAATACATGTAAACTCCAGATAGTGATAACACATAAACAAAAGAGGGATTCTAGAATTTCATGCAATTGTACATTTTGAGTCTGAAATTATTAACTAGTAGGGATCTCTGGAGATTATCCATGAATAAGCTTCAGGGCATTACTATATTCCTGAAATTAAAAGTAAAATTGTAGGGGCGCCTGGGTGACTCAGTAGTTAAGCCTATGACTTTGGCTCAGGTCACGATCTCACAGTCCATGGGTTCAAGCCCCACTTCGGGCTCTGTGCTGACAACTCAGAACCTGGAGCCTGCTTTGGATTCTGTGTCTCCCTCTGTCTCTGGCCCTCCCCTGCTCACTTTCTGTTTCTCTCTCTTAAAAATATATAAACATTAATTTTTTTAAAAAAAGTAAAATTGTAAGAGCAAGATATTTTTCTGGAGAGAAGAGACGTGATTTTCATCAAATTTGCAAAATGTCCTTGACTCAAAAGGATCAAAAGCCACCACTGTGGTCCATCTTTATCCTTTTTGGAATGAGGTACATGAAATTCAGGACAATGAAACATCTTAACACAAATTCACACAGGCAGTTATAAAACTAAAACCAGAACATCTGTTTTCTCATCTACAGTCTTTGATTCACTTCCATATATCCTTTTCAGGATCTTTTCTTTTCTCTGAAGAATTCTAGAAACAGGAAAACATTTCAATTCTAATGATTTAGTTATAGTTATCCCGGGAGGCATTGGGCATGCGGCATCCGGTTTTTGAAGCTGCTATTTTCGTTGCTTTCCTCTGCAAAGCTGTTTGCAGCCATTCTAATAAACGCAACCTTCCATGTGTTTGAGGACAGATATTAAATCTGTGTGGGCCTCTCAGGAAAGATACTTCTAATTCTTCTCTTTCTTTATATGTCACACTTTCCATTATGTTGTATTTGCTCTTTTATGAAAACCTCCAAGTCTTCTCCATGCATTTTTGTGCCCAATAACCACAAACAGAAGGTATGTAAATACTCTAGTAAAATATGCAGTGCGTGAAGCATTTTCTGTTATTTGTTCTCTGATTCTGTAGATATGTCCTTTATGCAATTACTTCTGTCTCTTTACAGCTGAAAAAAAGCATAGAAAGCATTCATATAGTTGAATCCAATACTTCAGTGTTTTAACCCAAATTTTTGAGATTTTTATGAAATTTCATGGCAGTGTGGTAAAAAGACAATAGGCTATGACGTGTTTTCAGCTGCTTTGCAGTCCTCTCTCGAACAACCCAATGTGTATCACTGAGTATTTTGTTTTACTCCTGTGAATCCCCAGCTCATTCTTAAAATGGAGGTATTAATACAGAGATTGAAATTTTTCAACCAAATCTATTAATTAATTAATTAATTAATTAAATTTCCAGGCCCTCCTCCTAAAATATGTATTTCCTCATTAAAACTGAGTGTGTTGTTTGCAATATATATTAGCATCCTTTCTCGAGGCTCATTTATACTGAATCTCTAGTCTCAAGGCCGTTTGCCATGTTAGCGTTGAATTCCACAAATAACTTATTTCAGTGCTTCTCAGTTGTATTTAGCCATGAAACTCCTCTTTCACAGGGGATCCTTGATGACCAAAATATCAAGTAAATACAATCTCACCTGTCATTTAATCATAAGGTGGTAAGTCAGCAAGCACCTCATCACATCACTTTACCTTTTTCCCCATACCACTGACCGTCCAGAGAGTTTATTTTAAAAAGCACTCACTGGGACGCCTGGGTGGCTCAGTCGGTTAAGCGACTGACTTCGGCTCAGGTCATGATCTCACGGTCGGTGAGTTTGAGCCCCACGTCGGGCTCTGTGCTGACCGCTCAGAGCCTGGAGCCTGTTTCAGATTCTGTGTCTCCCTCTCTCTCTGACCCTCCCCCGTTCACGCTCTGTCTCTCTCTGTCTCAAAAATAAATAAATGTTAAAAAAAATTTTTAAAAAAAGCACTCCTTTAGGTATATATTGATTGGAGGATCACACTTGAACTGTTTATCTTCTCTAAGGTATAGATTTTTTTTTATAAGAATACAATGTTTTTAAGATATAGGCTGTATGTGTGATCTGTGTTTATAGTGTGTGTGTCTGTGTGATTTGTGTGGTATGTATATGTGTGTGATGTGTGTGCATGTGTGTTGTATGTGTGTGCAGGTGTATGTATATGTGGTGGGGTGTGTGTGTGTATGTGTGTGTGTATGGTGTGGTGTGTGTGTGTATGTGTGTGTGTGTGTGTGTGGTGTGTGTGATGTGTGTCCATGCGGGTCTGTGTGGTTCAAGGTGATGGTGCTATGTGTCTATCTTCAACCCTATATATAATTTTGAATCCCAAAAGAATCAATTTTACTTCCTACAACTTCTTGTTACTCCATTTCTTTTGTCTAATAATTGATCTTTAAGGAATATTTTTTGAAAGTTTAAGGAGAGGGGCACCTGCATGGCTCGGTTGGCTAAGTGACCCACTCTTGATCTTGGCTCAAGTCATGATCTCGTGGTTCGTGAGTTCAAGCTCCACGTAGGACTCTGTGTTGACAGCAAGGAACTTGCTTGGGATTCTCTCCCCCTCTCTCCCTGCCCCTTCCCTGCTTGTGCTTGCTCTCTCTCTCTCAAAAAAGTAATAACTAAAGTTAAAAAAAAAGTTTGAGGAGGAAAAGCAAAATTGTCTTTCCTGCTTATAATGTTGTGAACACCACCGTCCCCATCAAGCCTGAGGAACACGGATGAAGAAGAACGGCAGTGCTATTATACAGCAAGTGCTCTATTAAAATAGCGTACTCCATGTTCTAGAATTTCATTAACTCGCAGCTCTTTGCTTATTTTATTTATGTATTTGCTTATTTTCTCAAGTTAATTTAAAATATGTTTACTAGTATATTATGAAGAATCCCAATAAATAATTGGAGCTAGTACTGTGGAAATAGATATATTTTGTAGTCTGAAATATGCAAATTACAGCTTTTGGAGGAAATGAGAATACTATCTTTTTTTCTAGATAAAGGATAGTAGTAACATAAGTTAATGTCTGAATTACAGTATGATATAGCACGAGATACCATAATATGTCACAATAACAACAGTAGGTATAATGTGCCGGTGTGCTATAAACTTTGAATTGTTTTATTGATAGCCTAGCAATGTAAGTATGAGTATCTGGTTATAATTTAACATGAACAATGCTTCTTCAGGCATTTTAACAGTGGAAATTATTATTGTTAGTCAAATCTAGGTTTATGGATGGCAGGTAAGTATAAAACAACAAAGACATGTTACTTTATAGGTTAGTGACCAATATATTCAAAACCATTTTTTCCAAATGCAAATAACATTTGCATTTGTCGTGCCAAAAGAGATATAATTTTTTGTCAATACTGAATTTGGTAAATGCTTTGTGTTTTACATGTGGTTTTTTCCACTGTTCTGTAAGTACATCAGTTTTAACAATTTCACTCCTCATGCTCTATATTTATATACAAAATATATAATTATATGAATTAATTAGAAAAGCATGTCATGGTTCTCTGAATCTTGTTTATAATTATTAAGTACCTAACACAGTACATGGTACTCAACAAGAACTTATTTCTTTCAATTTCTTTATTCACCAAGTTTAAGTTTATGATTCACTTTCTACTGAGGGTTACTGGAGGGGTTGTGGGAGGAGGGATGGGCTAAATGGGTAAGGAGCACTAAGGAAGCTACTCCTGAAATCATTGTTGCACAATATGCTGACTAATTTGGATGTAAGTTTTAAAAAATAAAAAATAAAATTAAAAATAAATAAATAAATAAATAAATAAATAAATAATTTTATTTACTGTCAACCCACAAATTACCAGTGCATGTCAAAAGCCCCCCTTATCTTCAAGGTCAATACTCTTTTTCTTGGAAAGTCTCATTCAGTTGTTATATCTAAGCAAATTTCTCACAAAATTTAAATTAGATTTTATTTTCTTTCATTTGTTAATCTATTCAGAGGCTTGTATTGTATACACACATACATATATCACTCTAAGTGCTATAGTGAATATGGAAACACAGGGTCAACAAGAAAAATAATTTTCTTGTTTTCATGGGCCTCACATTCCGATGGGAGAAAACAGAATATAGAAAGAAAGAAAGAAAGAAAGAAAGAAAGAAAGAAAGAAAGAAAGAAAGAAAGAAAGAAAGAATATAATTTCAGAGAGTACTATGTACTTTGAAAAACCACAACAGAACTCTTGGTCAATGAATGACAAGACTCCCAACTATTTGAGTAAGATGTTGAAGGAGGGAGTCCTTGAGGAGGGGGTCAAGTCCTGTGATCTTGTTGATAATCATATGAATATCTGAGGCAAAGACCTTTCATGTAAAGGAAATGCAAAGATAATGCCTTGAGACTAGAACCAGGTTTGATTCAGCAAAGAAAAAGACACTCAACCAACTTTAGTTTACATTACAGAAATGATTTTCTATTTCTCTCCTTGCCACCCTGCATTTAGACTTACCATACCAGCAAAATCAAGTCAGCCTGAAACCTGGATTTCTGCCTGAAATCTTCCATTGGTTTTCTCACTCACACTGACTTGATGGTCAAGGGTATAACTCTAAACACACACATCAATTTATCAGTTTGTAGTTACTGTTTTTGAAGACTAAGATGGAACAGTAAAGATGAAAAAGTCGGTGAAATTTGGCATATAATCATAATATCTTCTCTCTGTAGATTTGTTGTAACAGAGAAAGAGACATCGAGAATATGCCCAAGACCCTTGGTGAGAGGATCCAGATGAAGAGGTGCAATGTGACCAGGTGTAACTCAGACAAAGACTGACTCTATTACTGCCCTCCCAATTTTAACCTTTCTGTCTATTAGCAGGAAAATAATTCATTTGGAGACTTTTTAGACTTTATTACCTGCACTCTCCACATCTAATCAGTAATCAGATTCAGTTGATTATAAAGCCTTAATATTTTTTGTGCCTGCTCTCCATATCAGAGTCATGTATTACCTGTGTTAATATTATCAGCTATATATGCACTGACCTCCCTGCTTTTCATCCTTCTCTCCTTGAAATGTTCTTCCTAAAATGCAAATCCAGCTATGTCATGTACTGAATAAAGTCTTTTGTAACTTTTTATTACCTTCAATATCAAATCTAAACTTTGCAGAATGAGATATATATGTGCCTCCATCAAAAGACTTTTACTTCTACATCCGACCTCTCTTTTACTATGTCCTATCTGGGACTTCCTGCTTCGGCTATTCGAAAATAGTTGAAGACCTTTAAAATCTGAATGTTTCATAATTGTATCTATTTATTTCCCCTTGACAGTATATCTCCCTCCACCACTGGACATTTACTCACCTTTGAAGACTCAGTTCAAGGGCCTATCCTAATGAAGTTCACCTGCCCCTTATTGATCATGGCTTCTTTTGTGAACCCATTTGCAATAGTATACTCTTGCTTCTCTTTAGCTTTTTTGATTGCAGGAAACTGTGTTCATTGGTGACAGAGATGAGTATTATAAGAATTCAGATGGTACAATAAGGAAGAGGTAGTTTTCATGGGGATTTAAAGACATGAGTCACAGACAGCCAGCCTTCATCAGGATTAGCTTTATAACTCATCTGGATTCAAGGTCACAATGGCAAATTTAACAACACGATTTTCTGTTTATTCTCCCTTGCTCTGCATGATACATTCATATTCTAACAATCTTTTTGCTTTTCTTTCTGAAAACAAACCTTTTTTTTTTTACTTTAAATGCAATTTTATTTTAGAATCTAAGGGTTTTGAGAGCTGAAAGTAATTTTATTTTATTAAAAATTTTATTTTAATATAGTACAGTGATAGATGGTAGTTTTGTTTACAATGAGCATAGCATTATGTATAAACTTGATGAATCACTGTATTGTGCACCTGAAACTAAGTATGTCTTACTGTCTCTGTTTGCCCAAAGTTTCTCTTTCTTCTCTTTATAAAACCCCATTACTTTGATATACATAAAACTCAATATGTCCTTCTCTAGTTCCAATGCTCCTTTTGCAAATCATGTTTTTTGTTCAATTTTTAGAAAAGATAATCAGAACAATACAGCTAATCTTGTTATGAAACATGTCACAAAGTCTATATAGTTCACAGAGAAGCTTCTGGATTCCTTGCTTTACAACTTTTACTCCAGATCATTAGCTATGTGGTACAAACCAAGTATGCCTGGCTAAAAAATGGGCTATGAATCAAAAGTTTCCATGATAAGGAATTATGGGTGAAATGAACACCAACCCACCCAAAATATCTCATCCTCTATTATGAATGTTTTTAATTTATCTGATATTCATGACATCGGTTATAAAGGTGGTGGTGTTTGCTAACTGTGGTCTAACCATCATATACAACCCCCATAGCCACCTTCATATCCACCATACAAAGAGTCTGATCAGACATACAACGTGTTATTCAATCCAGAGGTAAGGACACACAGTGTCCTTAAAGGAACCTACCAATCTTAGAGTCTAAGATTTCCAAGTGGTATTCATTAATTTTCTACTTCACTCACAACCCTATTCTGATATTATTTATAGTTCTCATGAATCTTATAAATAAACAGTAAATAGAGCCACCACTGGCCCTGCTTAAGTACAGTATTAGGATAAAAGCAGAAAAACTGTAATAGTAAGTCCCATTTATAAAAAGAATGTAAAAAAGATCAAGGACAGCACAATATATTAGTTCCCGGTTGTATCATTTATTCATTGCTACATAGGAACATCACAAAACTTTGCAGACTAAGAGAACAACAGTTATTTACTCATCATTTTTTTTTTCATGTATCCGTATTTTCGGCAGAGCTTGGATGGGATTCAGCAGGTACCTTGTCTTTAATTCAAGAGATTCAGCTGAAGCAATTCAACTGGAGCTGCTGAAATCCCATCTACACTGCTAGCCAAAACTCATGCACACAGTCTTTCCATGGAATCTCTCTCATTTTTCAAGATCAAGCATCCCACAAAACTATGGTGGATGGGCATGGCACTCTAATGCTTAGGTAGTCACAAAAAGCCATTCAATTTCAAGGGGAGAGGAAGCAGATCCTATCATAAGTCACACTATAGAAAGAACACATGGGATAGAGACATTGTTGGACTCCCCATTGAAAAAATCAATACACCACACTCTAAAACACATCACTGAAATTTCTGACTGTCATTCTAAAGCAACCAACCATTTGTTAGTGATAATAAATTTGATCAATTATTTAATCACATGGCAAATATTATTTTCCTCATGTATGTCCTCATTTACAGAGGATATCCTTTATGCTCTTGCCTAGAAATGACACGGTGGGGGGAGTCTCACTTTATTTCCCGTATGAATAACACACAAAACAAGGATCATCAAGCTTGGAATATTTTGGTAATTCAACTTCCCCCCAAAGTCAGCCCACATTCAACAGGATTATAAAGTCTTCCCAGCTCTGTTTACTTGGAGGTGATGACATCAGTGAGGATTCTCTTGCTTAACAGATTTGGCCCAGGCCAACTAATACCAGTTTACCTATCACAGTTCTCAACATATCCAATGTCACTCAGGTACTAACAGGAAGTAATGCACTCTTCCAAATGCAAGGAAACATGGTCCGTAATAGCTTCCCCAGCCTAACTTAATCTAATGACCTTTCAGAAACTTTTCTATGACTCAAAGTGTTTACATAGGCTTAGCTTGCATTTCTGTGTCAGAAACTGTCCTTAGTTATTATCACCTTTTTAAGCCCATTCTGCATAAACTGTAGGTGCCTAGAAATTGAATGCTTTCATGATGAAATCTGATCAAATCTCCATGACAATGAATTGGAAAGTCTAGGTCATATAGTATGAAGTTTGACTACTGAGGCAGATGGAGCTGGAAGGATGAGGGGTGGGGAAGAAGCAGAAATAGGAAACTTCCATCACAAAAGCATATGGGAGAGCAGACATAAATATTTACATGTCCAGAATGCAACGGAACTTGAATTCTCAATATGTAGTTTCTTATTATACTACATCCCTTTTGCATTCACAGTATGTCTGATTCATACTCTGTGTAATATTGTAGGCACACAATAATACTCTACTAATGTTATATACATTAATAAATGACAGATTGAAGGAACCAACGGGTTATAGTCTTTACGATGGCCACTATGGTACTAGGAGATTACTGTCAATAGAGTTCATGTCAAGTATTAGTTACAATAAACCATGCTGTATATGATGAAAGTCAGAAAATTTTCAAAGACTGAGTCACACACTTTCTACACAATGGAAAAGAAATAATGTGTGAAGCAATTTGCTTGTGTGCTTGGTTAATCAATTATTTAAATTTTTGCTATTAAACATATTTTCAGGAGATATGTGCACTCTAACCTGCCTATTAAAGGAAAATATTTCAAGCTTAGTTCCTAATCAGGAGACAGACATAACACTTTTCAGTTAAGTGCATGCTTATGAATGGATAACATGAGTTTTCCTTTATAAAACATTAAAAGACTAATGTAGAAGCTCAATAAATTGGGTTTTAGAAATATTCTGTTCAATTCAGTGCATAGTCAACATTTTAAAACATCACATGGTTATCTTAGTTACATTTGAAGGTAGGCCCGGAAGAGTCAGAAAGGCAGAGTGGGAGAAACTGATCAAGACTAAGTGATATGAATAAGTTAGGAGTATTTATGTTGTGTAGGTAGGTCTTGAAAGGGGAAATACATAACATCAGAATACAAAGAGATACCAAAAAGTTTGCTGACAAAATAATGCATAAAACACCATATGTATTTTTTCTCTGTTATTTTTCATTAAATAGTGTTTTCTAAGTAGAACAAAAACAGATCATTGAATACAAATCATAATAACAGAGAAATAATTCAGCTTACTGCTTCATATAAAGATTGAAATTCTGCCCAAAATTAGGGTTTAAATAATTTGGTGGCAGACACGAGATGGGAATGTTGATCCACAGATTATAACTGTAGAAATAACACAAAAGATGCATTTCCAGGAGAAGACCTGAACAGCTTTAACTTGTCAATAATGTTTCTGCAAATATTGCCCTTCCAATGAGAGTTAACTTTAGCAACACAATACTTCCATTGATGCAAAACACTCATAAGACCCACGATCATGTAATTCTGGCTATAACTACAGTCCTTTTTGAAGCCTGACCAGGCCCTTGTCATCTGTTCTGGACCTTTTCTCATTGTGAAGTGATGCATTGTTCTTTGGGGGCTATAGCTCATGACCTGTTTGCTGGTAAGTTTGCCTGGGGAAGGGGTCATCCTACTGAACTTAAGTCATCCGCGAAAGGACTCAGAGATGTGGAAACTCTTGCCCTCCTGCAGAGTGTGAGATTGATTTATTAAACTTGCTGTAACAAAAATGCCATGTGTGCGCTCATTATATGCCTCGTTTTGAATTTTCATATGTTTAATGCAATCTGTGATTGTCAACAATTCAACATAGAATTACCTACTTACTAACAAGATAAGTTTTCCATCTCAGTGCTTTCAGGAATTAAGAATATATATGTATAAATATATGTGTGTTTTTAAGATATGTGTGTGTATGTTTTATTTTACATTAGATATCTTCCAAGCTGTGCAATTAAGGTATGCCTATATTAGGAAAGGTATCTAATAGGAAATAGCCCATGGTGTGCCTAGGTGGCTCAGCGGGTTAAGTGTCCGACTCTAGGTCTCAGCTCAGGTCTTGATCTCAGGATTGTGAGTTCAAGCTCCGTGTTGGGCTCCATGCCAGGCATGAAACCTACTTAAAAATAATAATAAATAAAAAAGATAATAAAATAAAATAGCCTAAATTTGACTCAGGAAAAACAACAGCTACCTGTATTGATTTTTGTTACAAATCCTCCTTGATTACTAATCCTTCTTAAGCTTCTTTGCACTAAAAAGTTGCAGTTTCATCCTTTTCCTAGTAATTTGATGAATGTAGTATTTGGGGCATTTTTTTTTAACACATCAATCTATTCATGCATTCTGGCAATACTTTTACATGTTGATCCAGAATGCTTCAAGAGGATCTGGAAGCTTCCAAAAGATTTAGACTTGACTTTTTGTATATCACACTGTGGCAGACCATCCTGGGGGACCCCTCATTATTCCCCCTCCCTGGTGTTCACACCTTTGTGTGTGGTCCTCACCTTGCTGCAGGTGGGACCTGTGACTTGCTCCTAACACACAGAATGTGGCAAAGGTAATGAATCGTCACTCTTATGATTAGGTTAGATAAGATGACCAAAATGATAGGACACCTCTTTCATAGTTTTAGCAGTCTTAAAAGAAAGATTCTCCCTTCCTATATTTGAAAGTAAGCTGGAATTTGTGAGAGGGTCTACAGAGAGGGCCATTTGGCAAAAATATTACAGATAGTTTCTAAGAGCTGAAACCAGTCCGTAACTGATAGATAGCCAGCTAAAAACCAAGAAGATCAGGGCATAGACATAGAAGATAAATTCTGCCAATGACCTGAGAGAACTTGGAAATGGGTCATGTCTTAGTAGAGCCTCTGATGAAAATGCAGCCATGGCCAGCACCTGGGGCGTATCATAGGCTGCTGTCACCCAGAGAATCCAGTTCATCTGTAGCAGGATTTCTGATTAACAGAAACTGTGAGGTACCGAATCTATATTATGTTAATATAACATAAAATGTGTTTTATATTAATTTGTGGTAATTTGTTATGCAGTATAGAAATTAATACACTCATATATTAATGTGCCTGATGCTTAATAGAATACTTCATTATATCTGAACCTTATGAGATCACCTATGATTAAAAACTTTATATCATTAAATATCATTTAACATTTTATAGAGAGATCTTTAACAAGGAATTATTTTCTTTCTGTAGTTTGTGGCTTAGATTTATTAGAATAAGCACCAACACAGACAAAGGAAAGGAGGTATTCTTCTCCCCTTGTTTATCATCTTTAAATGCTATGGTTCTAAGGCAGCATTGTAAATCAGAATCATCTGTGCATGCTATGAAAAAGCCATAATAATAATTAAATCTGATTCACAACCTTTTAATATTTGGGAATGAATATCTCCATGCTCTCTTTCTTTAGAAACACTGGGGGGGGGGGGGGGGAGCAAGTAGCTTGTACCTTTCTTCAAAGGGGAGTGGCCTTTTTAAGGACTGTAAAAATAAATCTGATGTACTCTCCCAATTAAAAGCTACTATTTTAAAGGCTCTCTAGTTCCTGTAAGACGAAATGTAGTCTGACATTCAAGGCTGTTCACAGTATGACTCCACTTACCCTCCTAGTGTTACGCTGCATTTAAGCTATAGCAACATGTTAAGCTGTTTGAACAGCAACAGAATGTAAAGCCATTTGGTCTATGTTTCTTTAGTTCCTTCAAGCATGACTCCCTAAGCTGTGTCAATGAGCACCTCTTTCACACTGCAATCCTGCTACTGAATTCATTCTCCTTTTAGAGCCAAGAATGTTGTGCTGTGATGATTTGTACATATATTATTTTTTTTTGTTAGACATCAATGTTCTTGAGTTGATGGTCAGTGTCTCATTCATCTTTATGTGCTTATGCCTTATGTTCAGTGTTTAGTAGATATCTATATATTTATATATATAATGTTATATTGTAAACACCTATCTAGTAATACATAGAGATAGGCTAATACAATATTACATAGAGTAATACAATAGAAAGCGACTGAATCAATAGATATAAGAAAATATTTAATTTAAATGCCATGACACAAATAATGAGTCCTTCGGATGAAGCATTTATTTCATGAGAATTGACACAAATGTGATGTTTAACAAATGTGATGTGTGTGTTTAGTTACACATTAGTCTAGATTTTGCTGTAAATGTAGTTGCGTATTTGCACTCAGTTGACTTAAAGTAAAGCAGATTACTCTTCACAAAGTGAGTGTAACTCATCCAATTAGTTGAAAGCCTTAAAAAGAGACTTAAGTTTCCTGAAGAAGTTCTTCCTCAAGACAGCAACATGCAAACCCTGCTTGAGTTTCCAGCCTGCTGATTGACCTATAGATTTTGAATTTAAGCCTGCAGCTTTAACTCTTACCTGCTAATTTTGGACATACCAAAATAAGCCCCCAGAGTTGTGTGACCCAATTGCTTGAAACAAATCTTTCTTTAGTTAGATGATTGATTAGATAGATAGATAGACAGGTAGATACATTTCTTAATAGTTCACTGGTTCCATTTTTCTGGAGAACTCTGTACACTGAACAAATTTAATTACTTATGGCTTCATATTTACCTAGTTTTGAAAATTATCAATTCAGGGGCACCTTGGTGGCTCAGTTGGTAAAGCATCTGACTTCAGCTCAGGTCACAATCCCCAAGTTGAGGGGTTCGAGACCCACGTTGGGCTCTGTGCTGACAGCTCAGAGCCTGGAGCCTGCTTTGGATGATGTATCTCCCTCTCTCTCTCTCTTTGCCCCCTCCCCTGCTTATGCCTTCCCTCTCTCTCGCTCTCTCTCTCTCTCTCTCTGTCTCAACTATAAACATTAAAAAGATTTTTAATTATCAATTCAACTGGAGATGTAAAGGAGTCTTCCTAATTCCTTTATTTTGGACCTTAAATAGGATTTATCCTTTGGAATTTTTTTAAATGCTTTTCTCAGTGATAGCAAAGTAAAAATGTCAGATTCATAAAATCTGCTATATCTAAAAGATGAAAAAAATATAAAGG
Organism: Panthera pardus; assembly: GCF_024362965.1. NCBI lineage: Eukaryota > Metazoa > Chordata > Mammalia > Carnivora > Felidae > Panthera > Panthera pardus. The sequence goes on from NW_026526721.1 coordinate 22,340,168, forward strand.
AAGGTAAATCTTGCTTCTGATGTATGCTTGTTAATGTGTAAATCCAAGCCTTGGTTGGTTTGGATGGAAGATTAGATGATTTAAGGAAATCATAATGAGATAAGCTAATTTTAAAAAGGTTTTTCGTTGTTATGTGGGCAGGCAGAAATATTTTTATGCCATTGCAATGTGTTCTTTGGCAGAATACCTATGTGAAAGGAAAGAAATTATTACTTTTAACAGATTTATGTCCTGGAGAAAGACTCAGAGCAGCAGAGGTTGTGGTAAGCAGAGTAGTGTCCCCCCTCAAAAGGTGCCCACAGCCTTCTAAGCACCAGAATCTGTTAACATGCTATGGTAAAAGCAATGTTGCAAATGTGATTAAGTTAAGGATTTTGAGATGGGTAGATTATCCTGGGCCCAATATAATCACATGAATGCTAAGAAGGGAGGAACCTTTCCCATTTGGGTTCAGAGGGAAGATGCAATTAAGGAAGAAAGGTTGGACAAAGGCACTGACTTTAAAGATGAAATAAGCTGACCATGAGCCAAAGAATGTGGGCGGACTCTAGAAGCTGTGGAATATGAGGGAACAGATTCTCTTAAGAGCCTCTGGGGTATAATGTAGTCCCTGCCAACACCTTGATTTTAGCCCAGCGAGGCCCATGTCAAACAGTTAACATACAGAAATGCAAGGTAATAAATGTGTGTTCTTTAAGCCAAATCGTTTTTGATAATTTATTACAGCATTACTAGAGAACAAACACAGAGGTTTTCAAAGTAATGATGACACGGAGGCATAGCCCTAAAGTTACAAATACAGTAGAAAAAAACACAAAGCAGAAGGAAGTTCACAAATGTCCATCCTGTATCCCGTAACACTGATAGTCCAAAGTGGGCAACTTATTTGTAGTCACATTAATAGTCTAGCTAGAATTTTTCCCTTTCTCAGAACACTTCACATAAAGTCATCTGGCACATAAAAATGCGTTTGCTAACACCACTGACATCTTATCGTCAGCAGACAATTGTGAGCACACCTTCAATGGTTCAGCTCAACTATGCACAACTAGAACTTCATATTATTCCCATGAAGCAGACCATGGTGTAGAGCCACAGCCAACTTACCTGAGATGTGAGGCATTAATTAAGGAAAGACAAATTTTGGATAATACTGTCATAATACTGTCATCCTTCTTAGCCTATCATGGGCTGGAATCATTGTCTTCGGTGTTTCTAAGGAGGAGTTTTGCAATGCCATTGTCCCCGATAGGCCACAGATGCAATATCCAAAGTGAAACGAAATATCCAAAGTGAAATGATAACTTGAGAAGTAGAGCAGATTCATGCAGATGGAGAAGTAGCATGTTGAACTCCAAAAGAATGATATTGAGGACAGTCAGCTTTTCAAAAGTGTATGAATGTCATGAAAATAAGAAGCCATTGACTGTGAATGTTGAATGAATGACTAAACTCGGAGTTTATATTTTCTTTAAGCTGCTCTATTCCCTAGATAGAGGCAAATGTGTAAAGGAAATGTAAAGATGAAATGGAGGTAATCTCTGTCTTGTCACACAGGGTTATTACGAAGATAAAATGAGATAAACAAAAATGTTTGAAATGACATGCATAGAGAATAAACAAGAGGATTAAAAATAACAAAGTTACTGAAAAGAAGCAGACATGAAAAAAATCCATCTTTTTATTGATGATTCATTAAAATTTTGAAAAGATCAATAGTAGCCATAACTTCAGAGCATTTTCCTTTCTAAGTAAACTTTTGGCTCAATCTTTACGAAAACTGAGGGTTTGCAAACAGCTAATTGCCACTGTGGTCTATGCCTTGTTATTCTTTGATGTTTTTTAATGCTCAAGTGCTTTGAGATCAGCATTGACCATCAAAACACAATGTGAGAAATATATTTAATTTCAAATTGTTAGTAGCTGCACTAAAAAGTTATAGGAAAGAAGGTGAAATTAGTATTAATCATGTATTTCACCTAATCTAATATGCCCAAATGGTATTATTTCAACATGTAAATAGATATTAAAAATTATTATTAATGCATCTTATCCTTTCTTTTCAGTATGTCTGTGAAATATTGTGTGCAGATTGTATTTTATCCTAGCCACATTTCAAGGGCCTAATAACCACATGTGGTTAGTGGTTACCCTACTGGAAAGAAGAATTTTCAATTTAACATTTTACAGTCCTTGGCTAAACAAAAAAACAAAGAAACTAATCATTCATCAAATTCAAATATTTTTCTATTTGATTCCTTAGAAAACATGTCCATATACTCTTAGCCCATGACTATCGACAATCTGCGATGGAGGTATGGTTGGCTGTCTTTACTAACCTCTTTTCACACCCTTACAGCTTCAACCAGAGTCTTTTTGGTTTATTCTAATAGGTTATTGTACATTTCTATATCATCTTTTTTGAACAAACTCTCTTTCATAAAAGATAACAATAATAATTTCAAATAACAATGCTTTAAGCCAGGGATCATAAAATGTAACAAATCAGCAGGAAAAATAAAACATGGATTTCATATATTTGGGGCCTATACAATATTTTTATTATTATTTCTCACATAAACAGCTACAATTTGTAGTTTCTTTCAAAGCAAGAAGAAATGCTGGTTTACACATTCCTTGCATACCTATTCCTGAATCACCCAGAGACCCCTCTGCAACTAGAATCTTACACTAATCCCCAATATTTACTTGTGTCATCTATCAGGTTCCTGTGGAAAATGAAATTTGCAATTTGTGCTCTGGCATTAAAGGTAGCATCCAAGACGAGACACCCAGGATATCTGCTCATATCAAGAAAAAGTCTGCTATTTTCTTCTAGGTACTTGAAAAACACCAAATACTATGATTCAGCAAGAAATCTCAACGTATATCACAAGCAAACACAAATCCCATTAATAAGCAATTCTGATAGGTGTTTCAGAAATGATAATTCAGGTACAGGAGTATATCAGAGATATTGCCGATTTGATTACAGAAAAAAGCAAGCGAAATGATTTTTTTTTTTTTTTTTGGTTTCCAATGCATATAGAAGTCATGTTTACACTACACTGTAGTCTATTAAGTATGCAATAGCATTATGGCTTAAAAAACAATGCACCTATCTGAATTTAAAAATATAACCAGGGGCATCTGGGTAGATCAGTCAGTTAAGTGTCCAACTCTTGATTTCAGCTTGGGTCATGATCTTGCAGGTTCACGGGTTCAAGCCCCATGTTGGGCTCTGCTTTGAAAGCGTGGAGCCTGCTTGTGACTCTCTCCCTCCCTCTCTCTCTCTCTCTTTCTGCCCCTCCCCTTCTCTCTCTCAAAATAAATAAATAAACTTTTAAAACATTTAAAAAAATAAAAATACCAGCCATTATCTGTGCTTTCAGCAAGTTGTAATCTTTTTGTTTGTGGAGGGTCTGGCCTCGGTGTTGATGGCTACTGACTGATCGGGGTCATGGTTGCTGAAGGTTGGGGTGACTGTGGCAATTTCTGAAACAAAACAACAATGAATTTTGCTGCATTGATTGACTCTTCTTTTCACAAACGGTTTCTCTGCCATGCATGGTGCTGCTTGATAACACTTTATCCACAGTAGAACTTCTTTCAAAATTGGAGTCAATCCTCTCAAAACTCGCCTCTGCTTTATTGACTAAGTTTTATAATATTCTAAATCCTTTGTTGTCATTTCAACAATCTTCAGAGAATCTTCACCAGGAATAGATTCTACCTCAAGAAACCACTTTCTTTGCTCGTCCATAAAAACAAACTCCTCGTCTGTTCAAGTTTGATCATGAGATAGCAGTCATTCAGTCACATCTTCAGGCTCCACTTCTCATTCTAGTCTCTTGCTATTTCTACCACATCTGTAGTTACTTCCTCCACTGAAGTCTTAAACCTTTGATTTATAAAAAATGCAGTATCTGCAAAGCATACAGGTATGTATGTATGTGTGTATATATATATGTATATATATATATACATATATATATACATATATATATCAGATTTTAAAGGAACACTAAAAAATTATATTATTTATCATCTAGCATTACTTAATAAATTGAACTGATAAAAACCAAGAAAAATAGTGGATGTACTAAGGTTATCTCAATATAAAAGGCCCCTATCTAACTGAGAAGTTCCTAGTCAGATGATTAGCAAGGGAAATTCACTTCTGACCCAGAGAGAATAACAAAGAAAGGATTTGCTCTTTCATCTGAAAAACCTAAAAATCAGAACAAAATACAGGAAAGGGTGTTTTAAAAAAAAACACAACATTGGACAATCAGCAATGAAGGATAGCAATCCATGAGATAGGAAACAAACTGGAAGAACACTACAATTGTCCTAAATTATTGCCTTGAGCATGCTGGCTTCACGGCCATGAAACCTGTACAGTTGCAGAGTCAAACACTTGGTGTGATGTCTGCTGTCACTGTCTTGAAATTCTTAATAATATTTGAACAGAACTTTCCATTTATACTGGGCCTGGAAATTATGTAACTGGTTGAGGCTTTGAGACTTTCTACATTGCAGTGCAAAATGGGGGATCCCAGTTAATGGATTCCCTGAGTGGCAAAGATGGAGTTGGGAATACGGATGTCTTCTTTAGAGAAGTGTCTATTCATGTTTTCTGCCCATTTCTTCACTGGATTATTTGTTTTTTGGTTGTGGAGTTTGGTGAGCTCTTTATAGATTTTGGATACTAGCCCTTTTGGACGACATTTTTTAATGTAGTGCTTAAAAGGGAATGTTTCCAGAAGTAGGAAAAATGTTCATGGGCAGAGCAAACAATAGAAAACAGTCGTTTGCCTGTGACCTTTTCTCTTCTTTTAAATGATTTCTCCCCCTAAGAAATTCCTGATCTTTACCCGCCTCCCCCTCGCCAAGCATTCCCAGTTATGCAATTCCACAGCTGCCAGTGATTTTGTCAGCTCTCTACCTCAATTTCCTCTTTCCCTTTTGTCACTGGGGAGACAGCACAACCACTCCTTAAGAGAGGGATTGGAGGCTATTGGGCATGAGCATTCCAGCTTCCTGCTATTTTAGTGGAGACTATTCGTATCTAAGGCATGTGTTCCCTCCTTTCCTTTTGCTCCCTTAAATTTGAAGTTTAGTATCTCCACCTCTACTCTACCCTCTCTCATCACCTCCAGGGCCATTTATTCTATTGTTATGCCATTTATTATATTTTCTAACCCTTTTTCTCTTTATGTGCTTTTTGACATACTCTCATCCACATTACATATCTGTAGCCTATCTAGGAAACGGCACTATTATCTATAGTTTGGCAGATGCCAAACTGGGCTGCACTGGGACTCACCTGGGGAATACTGCTCCTACCACAACTTCTGAATTAATTGTGAGGGATGTGGCTTGGGTATCAGGCTTGTTCAAAGTTGTTCCAAATTATTCTAATACGCAAAATTTGAGAAACATTGATCTATATAATTTCTTAGCTAGAGGCTAATTCAACCTTTATTTAGTCTGTAGCTGTACCAATCACATGCAATTAAGAACAAAAAAAAAAAAGCCCTGTTAACTCACTTCTTGACTATCTGTCAAATTCATTCCCTTGATGTATACACACTACCACCTCTTTATTGGAGGAACCCCTCTTTTCTCAGGATTATTTCATTAACAAAATTAATCTTACTAACCTCCATCTGCTTCCTGGTCAGTAAACACTGCAAACTGTCATCAGACTATTCTTTAAAATCACAGAGCATGGAGCCTCCTGGTGGCTCAGTCAGTTGAGAATAGATTTTGATGCAGGTCAGGATCCCAGGGTTGTGGGATTGAGCCCTGGGTCAGGCTCCATGCTGAGCATGGAGCCAGCTCAAGATTCTCTCTGTCTGTCTGTCTCTCTCCCTCTGCCCCTTTGCCCTGCTCACATTCTCTCTCTCTCTCTCTCAAAATATCAAACTAAAATAAAATCACAAAGCAGATATTTCACACCTGCTCAAAACACATTTGGAAATTCACTATTGTGTTCTGCATGAGGTCCAAATGCTTTATTGGAGGGATTACACCATATTTAATCTGGCACTTGCCTAGTTCTTCAGTAATCTACTTTATCACTTTCCCTCTAGCCCAGGCTTCACCAACCTAAGCCCTGTGCCCTGACTAGTGTAAACTTTCTTGGAATTGAACACTTAGCTGCAACATCAACTCTTCTATCTAACTTTTTTTTGCTGTTCACCTTTCAACTCCCCTCCCCACCCCCCCACCCCCCAACATACACAATACTCCAACATGAGTAGAGTTGTTATCCTCTGCTTTGGTGCCATAAATGAACTTTTTGTCATTTTGAATGAGGTCTATATGCTTTGATGCATTATTTGCTTATAGGTTGAGTTTCATTCTGTAGATAGTAAGGTCCTAAAGAGCAGGGACCATACATTATTCATCTTTGTATTGCATTTGTGTCCACCGAAGTGGTCATAGACGAATGAACAGACACTATCCCTCTCAAAATATTAATTCCCTTTAACAAGAGAAAATATGCTAGTGGAAAACAATGGTTTTCTAATGGTGGAATTCCAGACAAGAGGAAATATTTTGTGAATGATATCCTGCAATTAGATGATAGCCTGACCTTATCCAAGCATAAGTAGCAAATACACTTCCTTCAATAAGACCACTTTATAACCTTGATGGGTTTCTCCACATATCTGTTCTAGAACAGTGATGCTCAAAGAGTTATCCTGGAACCAGCAGCATTATTGCCAGCAAGAATTGGCTATAAATACAAATTCTTGAGCATCCTCTTGAGTCCTAATTAACTGGAAACTCAGAGGAAGGACCCAGCAACTGATGTTTCAAGTAGTCCCTCACATATTTCTGATGGCCCAAAGTTTGAGAACAACTGTAAAGGGTAGAGCTGTAGAGGGAAAGAGCTGACATTTGCTACCTGACTAATTTTGTCCCCCTTGCATCACGTGTGGTGACTGCAAGGGCCAGCTGTGAATGGGAGTTACAGCCAGCATGCATCATCTGGTCGCAAGAGGAAGTGGCTTAATCTTTTGCACCTAAGTTTCCTTATTTATATAATGGGCGAAAATATTGCCTACCCCAGGAGTTGCTGTGAATATTAAATAAGTTAATCAATAGAAAAGGCCTAAAACAACTCATGGAGGAAATGCTTAGCATAATGCCTGCTCCACTTAGTTGGTTTCTTTCTCTTCGATGTTTTGCTGCTATTTGTACTGTTATTGCTGCACAACTGTGGTTAGTATCACTTCTGCCATGAGTATCAGTTTTATAATGAAACTAAAAAAAAGTAGCTGTGACGTGTTGTATTCATGATCATCTTAGAGAGATGGAAACAGGCCAGAAGAGGTAAATGAAGAGGGTCACAGGGATTACGAAGTGAAACCAAGATTAAGCTATCAATCAGCTCGATCACACCAAAGAACAAAATTTTCACAGTAAATATCACTACTTAAATGACTTACATTTCAAGAGAAGCCAAAATACTTACTTTAGGAAATGTTTAGAGGCTCCATGGATGGCTCAGTTGGTTGAGCATCTGACTTCGGTTCAGGTCAGGATCTCATGGTTCGTGCCCTGCATCAAGCTCTGTGCTGACAGCCCAGAGTCTGGAGCCTGCTTTGGATTCTGTGTCCCTCCCCTTCTCTGCCCCCTCCCCCCGCTTGCACTCTGTCTCTGTCTCTCTCTCTCTCTCTCAAAAATAAATAAACATTGAAAAAATTTTTAAAAAGAAATGTTTGGTACCTACATGAAAAAGAAGTTCAGTCATCTGATAAAAACTGCAGATACTGTTAAATAATGCAAGGATAGTATATTTTTGGAGAGTAGTAACTCAATATGTCAAAGTGGAAGCATGTTAAAAGATGTCAAGAAATTGGGGCACCTGGGTGGCTCAGTCGGTTGAGTGTCCCACCTCGGTTCAGGTCATGATCTCACAGTTTGTGAGTTCGAGCCCCACATCAGGCTCTGTGCTGACAGCTTGGGGCCTGAAGCCTGCTTCACATTCTGTGTCTCCCCGTCTCTCTCAGCCCCTCCCCTGCTCATGCTCTGTCTCTCTCATCCCCTCCCCTGCTCATGCTCCATCTCTCTCTGTCTCTCAATAATAAATAAACGTTAAAAAAAGTTTAATAAAAAAAAGATGTCAGGAAATATACAAATTTTATGGGCCTATTGATATTTTTCTTTTGAGATTTATTTGTAGGTATGAATATCAACCCAAACTCAAGTGTGTAAAAGAAATAATATATTTTCCCCAATTATTCAACTTTTCTATTTTGATTGCCCGTAACATTGGGGTTGAAGACTTTCACTCACTCCATCTATAGTTTTTACTCAGTGCCCAGATGGTGTTTTGTTCACTTAACCCTTGAAATAATCTCCTAACATGAGAATGCTAGATTTTCTTCATCCCGTCTGGTCTTCAGTCAGGGATCCAGTCAGCTCGTCATTGAAACATTCCTCTTTCCTCTCTGCTGATTTTATTCAGATTTTATTGTTTTTGCTACCACTTTCACAACAAACCTAATATTATGGGCATCTCCTCTGACTTCTCTGCCACCTGGGACTGGAAATACCTGGAAGGTTATCTGTGATCCTTATCTGCTTAATGCTGAAAACATCCATTCCTCAATATATTGGTTATAAAATAGCCTAAATACTTTGCGTGATACAGAGTGAGTTACCAAAGGAACAAAAATATGTTAATATTTATCACACTCACAAAAATCAGCTACATTTATAAATGTGTCATATTTTCTGTGATATTACAAGGCTTAAGTCGTATGTCCTTCTTAAATTCACCTTCAGTCTGCAGTCACCTAAGCCCTTTAGCTCTCCGTCACAAAACAAATGAAAAAGTGACCATTCAGCTGATAAACTAATCCAATTCACTGGAACATGAGCTACACACAGTTCTAATATCTATAATGTGTTTGGCAACGATGAGAAAAGTTTGTATGTACCAGCACAGACATTAAAATTTTTACCCTGGAGGAAGATGAGGAGAAACATATGGTCCTCAAATGTTAGTGATTAAAGCTCAGCAAGTATAGACAGAATCATTAAACATACTGAAACTTGGGGGAAAAAGAGAATATCAGTAATACTGCATACATTAGTAGGGAGTTAAGGGGAAAAACCGGCTGAAGAAGAAAACGTGAGTTCATACTGATAAACTTATTTCAAATGGGCAGAAAGAAGTTCAAAACGGCATCAAGCCCCAGTCTCAGCCGTTGGAAAAAACTGACTCATAATATGATAATTAGCTTTGGGTCCCTACACACTCATCAAACACACCCACACATATATACACCTATGTACACGTCCTTTCCTTTTTTTTTTTTTTTTCCCTGCTGTGACACGTCTTTTAATAGGATCAGAGGCTATTTCTAGATTGAAACAAGTTGAAGTAAACATCCGCCTTTAGGAACTATTTTTCTTCAGCCAGGGTAGATTTATTTTTTTAATTTAATTTATTTTTTTTCAAATTTTTGTTTAAATTCTAATTAGGAAACATATATGGTAAAAATGGTTTCAGGTGTATAATTTAGTGATTCATCACTTACATATAACACCCAGTACTCATCCCAAGTGCCCTCCTTAGCCCCCGTCACTCGTTGAACCCACCCACCCCCCTCCGCCCTCCATCAAACTTCAGTTTGTTGTCTCTAGTTAGTTATAATGTAGGAGTTTCTTACGGTTTTCTCCCCCCTCTCTTTACTTCTGATATATGATTGTAATAACCTTTAGGCCATAGACAGTTTTGATTATGTAGGTTTATTTATTGCAGCAAATAACTCATACATTCATTTCAAAGTTATCCTAATAATTAAGGTGATATTTTCATCGTCTATGTAAATTGAGTGGTAGTTTATCAGACTGAACAAGCTCCCTTCATGATTTGAAACTTAAATACCTAATCCCACTGGTAAGCTAATTCATAAGATTGTTATTGATCCAGAAAGAAAACAAAAACATTAACACAATAGGTGCTTACTATTTTTTTTTTTAAATAAAAATATTTAAAAACAGTGAGGAAGAGAGAAAGGTAGAGAAGGAGGAAAATGGAAATAAAGAGAGAAGAGGGAGCTGAGGAAAGGGGGAAAGAAGGAAGGAATGAAAAAGAACTTTCAGAAGCCCTAGTGAGATAAAAATTCAAACCTCCTCTTTGATACTGTTCTATTATCATTAATTATTTCTTCTTTCAATTTAAACACAACTTTGTATTATGGTATCAGCCAGTTTTTCACAGTAGAACTGAAGAATCCTGTTTGTTTCAATATTCTTCCAGTTAGTTAACCTCAGAAACCACTTCTAAAAACTCACTTTCCTTAGACACAGATTGCAATAGCTTCTCATGAACTATTGATACATTCTTCTACTAAAGCATCCATGTTCCTTCTAAAAAGTTTGCGTCTACCCCCATATTTAGATTCTTACGTTCACCACTTTAATAATTTCCAGGCCCCAGACTCCTTATAGACTTTCCCCAAAAGGCACGTGAGAACTGTCAGGTTAACTTCCCTCAAAAATACTTGCTTGCTGTTACTTCTTTCACCAGTTCTCCATTTTCTGCAATATCGTATCCAAATGTGTACCCTCACGCTATTCACAATCTGCTCCTTGATTTCATTTCCAAATCAATCTCCCACGATCCCTAGACATAAAAGAAAAAAAAAAATCTCTATGTGGGTCGGCCCCTAAATACAACTCTCCTATTCTTTTGCCATCCCTGTTTCAGGGGTTCCTTAATGGGAATATCCTGGGCCCCATTTCTGTCACCTTTACTGTCTGAAAGTTACTTCTTATCCAAAGCTCATCAACCCCCACTCCTCTTGCAAGCTTTCTGGAGCCAGCTCAGCGCATGGGGCACTCAAACTCAGCTACAGCCTGGCCACAGGTACCGCCAGTACATGGTATGTCATATTCAGTGTTTCTAGTTAACATTTCCCAGAGGACTGCAATCACCTCCATCTTGTAGGCGACAGGGGTTTACTTTTGGCAAACAGGCATTATGGTATAGTGGTTCAGAGCATGGATACTGAAACCGGCCAGAGTGCACACATTCTGACTACAGCACTTACTCTCTTGAACAAATTACTTAGCAACTCTGGGTCTCAGGTTTCTTCCATGTCAAAAGGAGATAATTACCATATTAACCTGATAGTTATATTGTAAAGAGTAAATGAGTCAACGTATGTAAAGTTCTTTGAACAGTAATGAGGTGTAACAGATGGTATTTGGAGTTTGGATATAATACCTTGATCATTATCATTATTATTTGAAAACAACCAGTGTTGAGGCACCTGGGTGGCTCAGTTGGTTAAGCATCCGACCTCAGCTCAGGTCATGATCGCATGGTTCCTGGGTTCCAGCCCCGTATTGGGCTCTGTGCTGACAGCTCAAAACATGGAGCCTGCTTCCAATTCCATGTCTCCCTCCCTCTCTGTTCCCCCCTTGCTTGCACTCCGTGTGTGTGTGTCTCTTTCTCTCTCTCAAAAATAAATGAAGATATAAAAAAATTAGAAAAAAGAAAAGAACCAGTGTTTCCTGAGACACTGGACATGACATTGATGATTTACATATATCATGGCATTTAATACTCACAACCCCATTTTATGGACAGGCAAATGGAGCTCAGGGATACGAGTGACACTTTGTAGGACTTGCAGTGTTGGGTAAACTCTAAACCCAACTGTGTCTCACTCTCAAGTTCTGCAGACCTGGCGTCAGTTCCTAATAAACTGGTTTTGATTTGTTTACTGACTTCGCCATCATGTGAAAAATAATACTTAATATAGCAGAAGGCAAATTTTAAGGCTCTTCTTGGTCTTTTGATTTCCATAACCCAACAAGTAGTCTTTTCTTTTACTTCCTGTTTTCCACACGAATTGTTTCAGTGACTTTCTGCAATGGCGTTTCTAGTTTTTTCGGGTCTCTAAAGATTTGTGATACTCATGTTTAACCTCATTATATGTTGAATTAGTATTTCTGAAGCCAGACTATAAGCTAATAAAACGTATAAAAATAGCTGGTTTGCAAGGCAACACAAAACTAACACACAAATAGCAACAATTTAGTTTGCAGAAAAATATCCAGAGCTTTTCTATTAAAAATATTGCCAAGTACTAGAACATGTGTTCTATGCATAAAGAGAGGGAAAGAGTAAATTGTTACCCTGAATGTATTGCCACATGTGCATTAGGTATGATGTTTTTCTTATGAAGGTATTCATTTGTTTATGTGTAAGTCCAGTGTGAAAGCAGGTCTGTAAAATGCATCGATCTATGTTGTCCTACTGTTATGTAGCTTTAGCGATCTAACTATCTACAAATAAAGCCAGACTACCTCAAGAAACCAGACCATGTAACATATAAAGTGAAAAAACACGATATATAATTTGAGAAACCTTAACATACCTAACATCTGTTACACCTTTAAAATGATATTTTACCTAAATGATTATTATTCCAACTCTACTCCCAAAAGAGACTTCACTAAACAAAATATAAATTTAAAAAAACAACAACAGATATTTAAGGGGTGCCTAGGTGAGTCAGTCAGTCAAGCATCTGCCTACTGGTTTCAGCTCAGATCATGATCTCACAGTTTGTGAGATCGGGCCCTTGCATGGGGCTCTGCTCTGACAGCGTGGAGCTTGCTTGGGATTCTCTCACTTCCTCTCTCTGCCCCTCCTCAATCTCTCTCTCTTCCAAAATAAATAAATGAACTTTTTTTAAAAAAAAAAACATATTTAAGAGGATTAAATTTTTAATGGCCACTCAACATATTTTCATTCATTGTCACAAAGAAATATTGAAATTTTTACATACCATTTACCTTCCTTTATCATGACCTGAGCCCTTGAATCACTTAAAACATTTTCTCACCAACATTCGTTTTTGCTGAACATACTATTAAAATCTTTCTGGGGGCCTGGGTGGCGCAGTCGGTTAAGCGTCCGACTTCAGCCAGGTCATGATCTCGCGGTCTGTGAGTTCGAGCCCCGCGTCAGGCTCTGGGCTGATGGCTCGGAGCCTGGAGGCTGTTTCCGATTCTGTGTCTCCCTCTCTCTCTGCCCCTCCCCGTTCATGCTCTGTCTCTCTCTGTCCCAAAAATAAATAAAAAACGTTGGAAAAAAAAAAATCTTTCTGTCAGTCATAATCCTTCCATTCTTTCAAGCAATCTGACTCCAATCTTAACTTGTTCTCTGTATCCTGCTGTTCTTTTAATTTTCAAATTAATGAAAAACCACATAAAGACAAACACTTTTTACTCTCCAATTGCAAATACCTAATCTTTTATTTAACTGTTTTGTTAATTGCCATGCATTAGTTTCTTATCCCCTTAACAAGATTTTTAACTTTCAGAAAAAATATTCATGTCTTTTGCCCTAATAGATTAAGAGCTACAGAGTAAGGTTTCTCAATGACTTTATTTGATTAGGATGAGAATTCCATTATTTTCCTTCATTTCCAATCATATAATAGTAAAAGGTATAGGCAATACTTAAAGAGAATCTATCAGACTTGAATTTTATTTCCACACTAAAATGTACAAAAGTGGGGAGCGTGGGTGGCTCAGTCGGTTGAGCGTCCAACTTCGGCTCAGGTCATGATCTTGCGGTTTGTGAGTTCAAGCCCGCGTCTGGGCTGTCTATGCTGACAGTTCAGAGCCTGGAGTCTGCTTCAGATTCTGTGTCTCCCTCTTTCTCTGCCCCTCCCCCACTATCTCTCTCTGTCTCTCTCTGTCAAAAATAAACATTTAAAAAAATAAATAAAATGTACAAGAGTTATAAAATAGGATTTTTTAGCATTTAAACTGCAATCTGAAACCAATTAGAATCTAAAGCATTTGTATTTCAAGTGGTAGTTTCTAAAAGAACTGTTAATCATAATTATACTTAATTTATAATATTTATGCATGTTTTTTTAATATGAAATTTATTGTCAAATTGGGTTTCCATACGACACCCAGTGCTCATCCCAACAGGTGCCCTCCTCAGTACCCATACCCACTTTCCCCTCCCTCCCACCCCCATCAACCCTCAGACTGTTCTCAGTTTTTAAGAGTCTCTTATGGTTTGGCTCCCTCCCTCTCTTTTTTTTTCCCTTCCCCTCCCCCATGGTCATTGGTAAGTTTCTCAGGATCCACATAAGAGTGAAACCATATGGTCACTGTCTTTTTCTGTATGACTTATTTCACTTAGCATAACACTCTCCGGTTTCATCCACATTGCTACAAAAGGCCATATTTCATTCTTTCTCATTGCCAAGTAGTATTCCATTGTGTATATAAACCACATCTTCTTTATCCATTCATCAGTTGATGGACATTTAGGCTCTTTCCATACTTTGGCTATTGTTGAGAGTGCTGCTATAAACATTGGGGTACAAGTGCCCATATGCATCAGCAGTCCTGTATCCCTTGGGTAAATTCCTAGCAGTGCTATTCCTGGGTCACAGGGTAGATCTATTTTTAGTTTTTTGAGGAACCTCCACACTGTTTTGCAGAGTGGCTGTACCAGTTTGCATTCCCACCAACAGTGCAAGAGGGTTCCCGTTTCTCCACATCCTCTCCAGCATCTATAATCTCCTGATTTGTTCATTTTAGCCACTCTGACTGGCATGAGGTTGTATCTCAATGTGGTTTTGATTTGTATTTCTCTGATGAGAAGCAACATTGAGCATCTTTTCATGTGCCTGTTGGCCATCTGGACTATGTTTTATAATCAACTTTATCTTCTGGTTATGGGTCTCATCTACTAACTATATATTTTTGTATTTTGTATATTCCTGATGCTCTGGCATCTGGACCTGGCACTGACCAGAGAGGACTGTCCACCCCAAGGTTATCTATTCCTGAGAAATAACAAACAACTTCCCAGGAGTGTGCCATTCACTTGCCAACGAATCCATACTCCGTATTCCCCCTGTCCCCACATTCGCTATCTGGCTTTTTCACTATAGGTTAATAGTTCCCTGTCCTAATCACCCCAGGGTCAGGAACCAGACAACTCAGGACAGCCCTTAAATCCCCCAGCCTGCAAACTACTCAAACTAGCCAATCCTATACCTGCTTATCTGCCTCACCCATTCTTTCTCACAGAAACAACAAAGGACCTTGCCACATTTTCTTCCCATTTCTTCTGCCTCCTTACTGATCCTAGTGTTTCCCCATGGGCATGGCATATCCCACCATCTTGGGAGCTGCAATTAACAAATTATCTTTTCAGTGACAGTTCTCTCCTGATTTTTGTCCTCGCCAAATCTGAAAAGAATAACACCTGAATTTCACAACAATTAAGCCAGGGTGGTTTAGCCTCAGACTGCTTTCAGCTCAGACAGAGACTGAGACTTAGATGGCTTTTGGATGTAGACTTCGTCTCTTGGATTGGGTTGTGATTTTGCATTTTGGACGAGAACTGGAATGGTAATTCCCTCTTCTAATGACTAGAGCCTAGCAGAGTGTAAACTACATGGTGGTATATAAAAACAATTTATAAATTATAAAATACCATAAGCTATAAATTGTTAGTACATCAAATAAGAAAATACTAAGAAGCATTTTACTGGGCAGGTAGACCATTACCTGAGATATTATAAATAAACAATAATCACTATTATAAATATATAAATGTAGGTCATGTTTTTAGTTTTAATTATTTGTAGTTACCCTTGCTTATTACAACTATTTATAGACAAGTAAATAAACACACTCAAATTTCAAATTTTTCACGCAATGGATCATTTGACCCTCTGGTAGTATATGACTAATTTACTGTGTATAAATAATGACAATTTTTATTAAAATCTAATGACTTCACTTAAGTAAGCTAACATAGGATCAGACCTCAGCCAGAATCAAAGAAAGAGCTTAGATGAATAAAAATAGTTAACCTCATTTGTGAACATGTATTTTTCATTTTCTTCAGTCCCTTAATAAAGAACAGTTAGTATTCCCATATACTAACTTTCCCATTCCCACAGCATTACATTTTCCTTCCCCCATGTCTTTATTTGTAAATATTTAAAACCTATAAAATGAGTGTATGCCTGTCCCTCACCAACTTGAATCCATTAATTTTTAATTTTTTGCAATATTTGTCTCCTTCTACTTGAATGCACATACACAAGCACACACATGCACGTTCACACACATACAATAACATACGTGCTGAAATATTAAAAAAATAACCCACACAATATACAACCAAAGACTCTATGTATCTACTATTAAATAAAACCCATATATTCTTCTACCTGTGAGATACTGATATTGTTGAAGAGTTCAGGCCAGATGCCTTATATGTAGAAATAAGTGGACCATGCAAATGAGAATAAGCAAAATCTGTTTATTCAGAGCTTGTTGTACAAGGAAGTCAATCACCATCATTTGTGTTCTGGCAGATTCAAAGGCAGGCAGATGAGTGAGGAAGCATTTTAGTGGAAAAAAGAGACGGCTTCATGCCCGATTAGAGGCATTCACCTAAGGAAGCTCTTAGCTGGGCTACCTACACAGAGATATGCTGTGTAATTTGTTATGTGGCAGGATTCTTGCACAGAGAGTCGTGACACCAAGGCTTTTCTTTCCAGGAAGCAACTGTATTCGTGCCGACCCCAGCTCAGTTGGGTTCATACCCTAGGAACTGAGCCCCAAACGCCACATGGCATAGTTTTTTATATATTTTCTATTTCTTTGTTTCCCATATATGGTAAAACAATCATGCAGTCTGATGAAGTGGTCTCATGTTACAAGGTTGTGAGGGATGGTGTCACGTATATGTATATCCAGGTTGCCTTGAGTTATTACTTTTTTTTTCTCCTTAGGGAGGGGACCCTACCACAGTTAGGGTATATATTTGGCTTTCTCCTATTAACCCTGAGTTAAAAGTGGAAGTAAAAATTAGGGAAGCTGTCAGTTATTAATCAGTTTTAGCCCTTTGGGGCCAAATTTTATAGGGGTTTTGTTTGACTTCCCAGGTTGGTTGGTAAAGAAATGTTCTGACTCTACAAGTCTTGTACAAGTTGAAGATTCTACAAGTCTTGTAGAGATATGGTAGATAGACTGGTTACTGTAGATTATGAGTTGTCTTACAGAGCATGTTGCTCCAGATTGTGGGTCAAAATTCTATTTTCATGTATGGCCTAGACATTGTCCAATTGTATATTCAGTCTCTTATGAAATATCACACAACCTGGATATGGATGATCTGTTCTCATGATTACAACCTTATTAAACTTTGTTGCAAGTAACATTATGGTAGTATATATTTTTGTTGCATAACATATGTAGTAGGTAGGTATATAGAATTAGTGTGTCCTAATATTTATTAAGTTAAATCACTTGGATAAAATGTTCATCAAATTTGTCCATTGTAAAGGATTTTTTTTTGCTATCAATAAGTAATTTGTTAGGTGATACTTTGAGATATTGTAAATATCTTATAAATATCCTGGTATCCAATAACATTTTACCCAATTTTTAGCTCCATTGATGATTATTACATAGATGGTGGCAAGGTAATGATATTTCCAATTTTATCATTCTTTCTCTTCATATTAGCTTTCATTGTTCAGCAACTAAGAGCTTTCTGTTTTCCTTCCTTGTTAAAATATTATTATGGATCCATGGAAACTTTTGTTATTAAAATTTTTTAAATCTGTTAACATCAATCATTTTCTTATTTCGTTCTGTGCTTTTTTTTTTTCTTTCAGTACACAATCTGTCCTAAATTTGTCTTATAGAAACACC
This sequence comes from Panthera pardus, assembly GCF_024362965.1. Taxonomy (NCBI): domain Eukaryota; kingdom Metazoa; phylum Chordata; class Mammalia; order Carnivora; family Felidae; genus Panthera; species Panthera pardus. The sequence goes on from NW_026526721.1 coordinate 22,357,919, forward strand.
TTTGAACCAGATTTTTGCCCTTTTCATACATGCACGTAAAAATTTGAATACTCCCTTGCTTTTTAGAACACCATATTGCGTGCCCATATTCTAGTTTGCCTCACCTAAATATGAAATCAGTCATTTCTCCAAAGAATATTGGTGCTTTTATTGGAAAACATTATTTTATTATTAATGGAGACAAAATAAAAATAATATTTTCTACCTTGCTGAAAATATTTTAAGAAAAGCTATATTAAAAATATTAATAATCTTAACATTAAACAATTCTGCAATGACCAAGTAATCAGTATCAGTATCATGTATACCTCCAAATTACTTAATAATTTTCTTTTAAAAAAAACTTTTAATGTTTATTTATTTTTGAGAGAGAAAGAGACGGAGTGTATGTGGGTGAGGGGCAGAGAGAGAGGGAGACACAGAATCCGAAGCAGGTTCCAGGCTCCAAGGTGTCAGCACAGAGCCCTACGTGGGGCTCAATCTCACGAACTGTGAGATCACGACCTGAGCGAAGTCGGACACTTAACCAGCTGAGCCACCCACATGCCCCAACTTAATAATTTTCTATGTCACTGGTTTATTGAGTGATACTGATCTCTGTTCTTTTCTTTACATATGTAAATTCACATGAGTATTCATGGACTAAAGTGATAAAACAAAGTAAAGTCTTGCAAGAGACAAAATTATGTTAAATCAGATGTTTTCTTGACAGTGACTTCTTTTTTGCAATATATCAGTAAATAAAAATGATAATGTCATTTTTTTTCAAATTTCTGAGTATGGGTGAAAACAAATGCAGGAGAAGAAGGAAAAAGTATTTTATGTATTTTAAACGTAATTTTATATAATTTTTATGTAATTCTCCTCAGCCAGAGAAAATATTTGCTAGTTGTTATAATATGAAAATTTTTGGACTTAATGAGTAAAAAGAAGTGGGATTTCTCATACCTAGCCACGATTAGAAAATAATTAAAATTACTTGTTTGACTACTTCCTAATGATGCAAGATGACCTCAACAATATACATATACGGTATTCTGGCTAATACATGATGAATGAGATATAATTTAAATAATATACACCACTTACAAAGCTTATAAAAGAAAAGAAAAACAGCATGATTTACAGGCAAGTTTAGAAATCAATTAAAATTTGAATAATTCATTAAAATAATTTTTCAATTTAAATGTGACCTTTTCTATCTTTTATGTCAAATAGATCACATATTTCCAGCATATTAAACTATCAATAACTCGTGTAATATTCTTCCTAAACCCAGAAAAAAATAGTATTTGAGCAATACATTACTGGGTTTCTATGGAATGGTGTTAAAATAATTTTCAGTTAAATTAATGCAATTGACTTTTCATTTATATCAAAAATGATTACTTATTATGAGAGTTTTCTGCATTATTTCCAAGCTTTCTGTTCCCTTTTTAAAGGACTCTTAAAAACATTGAAAATGTTGAGGGCACTCATCAATATGATTTGACTCTAGAAATTAAATGCATGCATTTGCTTTATATGTTTTTTACATCAACCCTAAGCTCATTAGAAAAATTAACAAAAGTTATATATATATTAAAATATAAGGCCAAATAATATAGGTGATCCTCAAATTGGTGAAAGAGAAGAAAATAGAGAAAGTAGAAATTCCATCCAGCCCTGTTTGATAACTATACACACATGTTCATTGATTTAACAAACCTCTATTTAGCATATACTGAAAATGGATTAGAAGGAACATGGAAGTGTGTCCGCGATGATAATCAGAAGAATCACAATGCATATTTACTATATGCTTGACATTGTTGTGTTTGACTACCTAATCAATCTTCTTGACATCCCTATAGGAAAGAGACCATTACTGACACCATTTTATAGAGGGGGAAATGAAGCTCAGGTAAATTGAATAATTCACCTGCAGTGGCTTAATATTGGGTGATAAAGCTGAGACTCCAAACCAGACAGTGTTATTCCATAGTCTCTTGTCCTAAATCATGAGATAATAAGCCTTGAAAATAGCTTAAGAATAATATTAATAAAAAGGGAGATATATGCAACATAGAATATTAAAATGTCTGCACATTTTAACAAAGAATTTTGTTTGAAACGTAAAGGAGAAGAATAAGGACACTCATTTTTGTTTGTGTCTTGCCATTTTATGCATAATAAAACTAACTTTCTTTAAAGTTAGATGATTTGCCATAAAATTCAGAAAGTATTGGGATGGGGACCAGGTCATATTTTCTCAAAATAAATTCAGTTGTATTTTTACAAGAACATAAAGCCTACTAATGAAAATTATCAGGATTGTGACTGTTAAATAAGGGAAGAAAGGAAATAATAACGACGAACTCATATATAATGTTCATTGTATGCTATACTCTTCCCTAAGTGTTATAGATTTCAATGCATGTAATACATGGAACAACCATGTGAGGTAAGTTTTTGTTATTAACCCCGCTTTTGAGATGAAGAAACTAAGGAACAAACAGAATAAGTAAATTTCTTACTAATAATTAGCTAGTAAGCTCGTGTAGTTTAGGTCCAGAGTGCTAGCTTTTAAATCCAAGGAGAAGCTGACATCCCAGTTTTATGACTGGGAGACCTATCACTAGAAATAGAAAAGGTAGAGAAAGCAAATGGTGTCTCATAACTTTTCCCCTAACAAGCGAAGGTGAGTAAAAGTTTTTCATATGCTATTTTTGAGGTTTTGAAGGTATGTCATCCAAACAGAAATTGCATCTGAAGAAAAGTAAGATAGGAGACTCAATCTTAGTACAGGAATCAGAATTGACATTTGTAATTCATTTACTAGAGGGGATATTTAAACTGAGAAAGTGGAAATAATAATACTATTAACAAAAATAATTCTTATTGCAAATATAATATAGACTATAATAATTCATTACTTTTATATTTATTTTATAGTTTACAGCTAGAGTTCTTGTCCCATGTATTACCTTATTTAACCTCATATATTGTTTAATTTAATCTCAAAAATGAAGTTACAAAAGGAACAGAGTAGAATGCCAAGGCAACTCAGGAAGCAGTCAGTCAGGAGTAAGGAATGGTTGCAGAGATGAGAAATGATTCTAATATAAACCAGGTTTCAGGGGTTTGAGTACGGAGTGAATGATGAGCTAGTTAAACTGACAAGTTCTTTACATTTTCAAGAGGTTTGTAGAGAAAGAAAAAAAAGATAAAGAGAAATTAAAGAGCTGGCCAGAACTGAAGAAAATAATAATTCTGGGGATAGAACAAATTAGAACAAATTTGGAAACAGGGAAAAAGAATTAATGAAGAAAGATGAATTAAAGCATAAAAGGGGGGAAGGAACAGTAAATGGATTGTGTTCCTTGAGACTTGAGTGAATGAGATGAGAAAACCCCATATTCCCCTCCCGTTGGAGAACATGGACAACCTTATAGATAAAGGAAGTTTTGGTAGGAAATATGGTGTAGGTATATAAAAATTTTTGAGCCGTACGGCTTCAGAAAGGTAGGTGGTAAATTAATCTGTTGAGAATATGGAATGAGAGCACAGTACTGAGAAGAAAAAAATGGCATAGACATGTAAGGAAGTGTATTACAATGTCAAGATGAGAATCATTTTCAATAAAGATTGTGACATCTGTTAGTCAGCTTTCTGTCTAAAGCACTTTTAGTAAGACTATAGTTTTTAATCACTTCAATCCTTTAAAATTAAAAAAAAAGAATCATATTCCACTATAATGATAAAATTACTAGATATTCCTTTAATTGTTGTACTAAACAGGCAGTCAATGGCAAAATCTAAGAAAGACTGAATGGATTCTCAAATGGACCAGTAAAGGATTTCTGTCTTCATGAAATGTTAAATGGAAAGAGATTTTTAATAATAATTTTCATAATCTATATTGGAGCTCAGAGAATGTAGTAAAGTCAATCGCTAAGATTGGCAAACAGAAGCTGGGACATATTTTGGCATAGGCTTGTTGTGGCAGGATAAATATGCAAACTCAGTTTTGTTCCAGTTCCTAATCAAGACATGAGCCTCAATGCCTATGTGCCACTAATTGGGCTATTAGTACTGTTGTCTTTGATAGTAAATGCTTCATGTGTTTATACAATATCTCTTCAACTAGCATTGTTGCCCCTCACGAGATAGAGCATAGATATAAGATATAAGCATGCACAACAATAAATATTCTGAGAAAAATATTTTCCCTTTTGACAACAGAAAATCCAAGAGTTCAAAGTGAATTGTGTTCTAAAGTCACTCCAGCAAATCTTTTCCATCTATGGAAATGCCTAGCATAGCACCTGATACATAGAATGTCATAAGTAAAAGTATATTGAATAGAACCCATTGACACAATTTGTAAAAAACAATCAGTACCCAGATTAAAAAATATATATTTTAAAAACAAGCAAAAAAATAGTGCCCACCACCAGGAAATTCTTAGACAAATAAGATACTGTCATGTTTTGCTGTGGAAAAATAATAGCACTCAGTCATGATTTGAAGACTGTATCATCCTCATGTTTCATCTACCAATGACTTGAATCCATGGACATCACTCAGATTTCTAACTACGGCTTAAGATAGCTTCTCATAATGAAGGAAGGAGGGAGATGTTACAGAGACTATTCTATCTGGGCACATAGCCAATCAAAATAAAAATACATGTCCGAGTATAGTTTTAGATAGGTATAGTTTTGAAACTAAGTTCTGGACCCTGGGGATATAAGAATGCATAACCTTTGTACTTACTGAAATGTAGACGACTCAAACTTCTCTCTTTTTTTCTTGTCCTTTATGCAGTTTGGAATTTGTCCATAATAGTTACAGCTGGAACGGCTATCATACACTGTGAGAATCTATGTGAATAGAGTCTTTCTTCACAGGTTGAGTTGCAGATACTGAAATGCAGTTTGGAATGCAAGATGTTTATTAAGAATACCTTTCAGATCATCCACAGTAGAAGGTAGAGAAAGGATAGAGGATTGGACAGAGGGACAAATTGAACTGAGTGTGGGATCCCATAAGAGACTCCAGCAATCTCATGACATTTATGGAGATAGAATTGTCCTTCATAAATAGTCTCAAGATGGGTTGAAGTGGTATGGTCTTTATACTCCTGTATTGATCAGTCCCTGGCTGTGGCTAACCCTGGGAAGGCAGGAGGCCTTGGGAAAGACAGCTCTTTTCTCCTGAAACAACCCCTTAAGTGGTTGGCAACCATGTGCCAACAGCCCATCAACGACTGGGAAAGCAGATCCTTCAGTGACGGGGGCATTACAGTGTCCAAAGCAAGGGCATGTTCAATGGATAAGAAAATAGAGAAGTATCATGAGTCTTGGACCCCTGACAGAACTTTCCAGTCTTGGACTGCCAACTTCTGGACTTCAATATGACAGAAAAAATTCAAGTGATTCCATCTATTCCAGTTTTCTCCCTTTTCAAGTTCAGTGCCCACAGGTGATAAAAGTGGTGCAAAAAAAAAAAAAAAACCAAAACCCTGAAAAGTATATTAGAAAAGGTAAATTAGACTTAATTTTGTAGACAAAGTGGAAGAAGTCTTCAAGCAAAACCTTGAGTTTAAGTTCCAGGCTTTAGTCAATTAAAGATAACCAGAATGATAATTGCAAAATTGGAATTCTACTGGAAGTGTGTGGACAGTGTTCAGCTGTGAATCATTTAACAGATGGAACTCTGGAATCAAGATGATAGAATACCAACCCTGCTCATTAAGTCTTCAGATAGCATTAAACAGCAAGAGGGGAAAAGGAAGTAGCTTGAAACTAAGAGACGATGATAACAATTTAAAGTGACCTCTGGGAGTGTAAAGGCACACCGAACAAAATGCATTAAAGAGAAGATTAGGGAAATATAACTAGAGAGGAAAATAAATTTCAAAATGCAAAAACGTTAAGATGTGCAACTGTGGCAAATACATAGCTAAGTGTCACAGTAGATGACAAACCAGCCATGGTCAGTGGCACCGCTCCCGGGAGAGCAAATATAATGCTGAATCCTGAGAAGAAACAGTGCCTTCAGATAATGCAGTGATTCCCAAATTATATTCTCAGTGCTTTGGTTGTTTTTGTTTTTGTTTTTGTTTTTCTTTGGTTTCTTTGTTTTGTTTTGTTTTTTGTTTTTGTTTTTGTTTTTTTGTTTGTTTTGTTTACATTCGGCATCAAGGAGCTTTGTCGAAAATGTAGGGCAGATTCAGAGGAGGGAAAAAAATGTGTTTAGTGGTTAATTAGTAAAGGAAAGATTTGTACAGGAAAGGTAAGTAAGTGCGACCATACTGATGGTGACTGAAAGTTGGGTTCTGCAGATGATGGTGTCCAGGTCATCTCCCCCAAACTTTACAGTTTGGAAGGCAGTAAGAACAAACAGTAGCATGAGGGACTTATTATGACAAATGATTTCCCAATAGTTAAAAAAAAAAAAAGCATGAGATTCTATAAAGACAAAAACTAGAACTGAATTAAATAAAATTTTATTGAATAGAAAAGGATGAAAGAAATGCTTTTTTGAATCACACGCATTCATAATAAACATTTTGATAGTTTTTTTTTTAACGTTTATTCATTTTTGAGAGACAGAAAGAGACAGCGTGCAAGCAAGGGAGGGGCAGAGAGAGAGGGAGACACAGAATCTGAGGCAGGCTCCAGATTCTAAGCTGTTGGCACAGGCCAGACGTGGGGCTCGAACCCATGAACCGCAAGATCATGACCTGGGCTGAAGTTGGATGCTTAACCTACTGAGCCACCCCAGCACCCCTTGATAGTATCTTTCTTGAATATTAGTCTGACAAACTGATTTAAAAAATATATTGTCCAGGATAGATATTCATATAGAGAAAAAAACAATGATAGCGTTGTAGAGAAAAAGAGTGACTAACACTTAGGCAAAATGACACAGTGGAATGAATGCGAGCCTCAGAGTGATCTTGAAAATAGCAATGAAGGTTATTACCAGTGATTTGGTGGGTTCTCTGCTGGGAACTATGCCATTCAGTGCTTGGTCACCTTGAATTCTGTTGATGATTCTGTGGATAAATACTATCAAATTTACAGTGGAGAAACAGACTTAACTAGACTAAGCAACGTGCCCACACTCATGTACCTGGAATATATACCGAAACCTATGTTCGTTGGACAGGAAAATACTTGTTCTTAAGCATAAATAATACAAGAGTATCAGTCTCAAAAAAACCCCAGGAGAGTCAGGTTTTTTTTTTTTTCTTTTATTCCTCTATATCCCCAATGTTAAACACATGGTATTTACTTAAATATTTGTTGAAATGATATTATAAATGAAAAAATTTGGAAAATAAGATGAAGGTTGCTAATGAATTAATGTTAAGATTATGTATCCTTCTGTGATTTTAGATTGGATGATAATATGGACTGAATTGTGTTCCCCTAAAATTCATATGTTGAAGCCCTCCTAATTTGAGGAGAAGTTCTTAAAACTGCATTTAGAGTCAAACCATTTTGTTATAAAAGTCATTAAGAGTATTTCCGGATGAGGCAGAAGTATTTCCAGGTTAACAAGACCAGATTTGGCTTTGGCCTGTACTCTTTAAACAAATTGTAGAAAGTGGAGAAAAAATAGGTTGTTTACAGAAAGCAATATATGTGTATATACTCAGAGGTACAAATCTGATGACAGAAGAGACTTAAATACATGCTGCCATCTCAGAAGCAGTTCTCAAAGAACTTGTTTCTTTGTTTTCTTGAATTTTAAGAATACCTAAAACCCTTTTCCATCCTGGATATTTGGAGCCAAATAGCATTTTCCATGCCCACATCAGCAATTTTTTTTTCCTGTTAGGCACATTTTATTCCAAAACATTTTGGGGGTCATATTTTCAATGCTACTGAAAATTACAGAGAGTACAACCAGAACTTAGCTGTTCTAGAAAAACACACCAATGTAAGAGCCACTGACGCTCGGAATTCATCATTTTTAATTACATGGAAAACAAAACTTAAGGCCAGAAGACACTGAGCCTGAGATACACATATGCATGCACATGCACACACTTACAGTCTAACTTATAATGCACACTTATAGAATAACTATTTGTACAAGAAAAACAGATAATGTATTATGTATTATGAACATAGTTCAATATATTACAAATTCTAAAATAATTGACTGGATGTACAGTACACCAGAAAATCTCTAGTTTATTGCCAAGCTGCCGGTTCAGAAAAAGTAACAGCTGTTCAAAATGTCACTTTGATTTGTGGATCCAAGGCAGGAAGTAAAAGTATTGACATATCCTCTCCCATACATGTTCAGTATCATTGTTTAGCAGAGGAGGAAACAAAGCGAATCATAATCTAGATTACCAAAAAGATGGAACTAAAGTACAGTATATGATAGCGGACTGAAGTTCATATTAGGAAAAAAAAAAAAAAGGAAAAACAGATTTTTGAACGAACAAAACTACTATGAGATGCCTGTCATCAATGCTGACAGGTGGGGACTTAAAAGAAAAAGGAAGTAACGCGTTGAGTTTTTACTTGGATTGAGTCAGTAAAGATAAACACAACGATTGGATGGCCGGCTGTCAAAGAAGGCAGAATATATCCAAAAAGAAATACACATGACTTTCTTAGACTTATATTCTGATTAACTAAAAATATATATAATTTTTGTCTAATTCTATTTACTTATTTTTAAATTATGAATGTAATATGTCCAAACTGAAAAATTCCAGGCAGTAAAGAAGGGCATGAAATAAAAAGTAAAAACTATCCTCTCTCCCAACAGTGTATTTCTCATATAGTATGCACTCTAAAAGTGTGTCAATAAACTACGTGCAAACATAGTTTTCTTCAATTTTTTTTTGCTCCTAGGAAAATATTGTAAAAATTTTTTACATCTGTGAACACAATTAGGTATATGATGTGGTATTTCAAAGAAGAACTGTAATATTATTTATGAATATTTGAATTACTACCATATTTTTTTATTTACTACATTGCCTTTTTCTCCTTTATTTTTTTTAATTTTATTTTTTATTTTTAAAATTTACATGCAACAATGATTTCAGGAGTAGATTCCTTAATGCCCCTTACCCATTTAGCCCACCCCTCCCCCACAACCCCTCCAGTAATCCTCAGTTTGTTCTCCATATTTATGAGTCTCTTCTGTTTTGTCCCCCTCCCTGTTTTTATATTATTTTTGTTTCCCTTCCCTTATGTTCATCTGTTTTGTCTCTTAAAGTCCTCATCAGCAATTTTATACTCCACAACAAGGAGTCCACCCACAGATATGCTGAGTGTTACCCTAGGGGAGAGTGGAGGGCTTTTGTAAACAAGTCAGATACTTTAGTGCAAAAGTTAGCTAAACTGGCTCCTTTCATCTCTGTGATAACAGATTCCTACTCTTTATGGAGATTGCTTGTTTCTGACAACTTAATATTTCTATTTCCAAGTTCTGCGTGTGCTAAAGGAATAGACAGGGAGATCTGTTGTATTATTGTCATTGTCATTTTTTTTTAATCCATTGTTAAGCATAGGAACAATGCTTTTAAATTCCCTCTTCATGTTTTTATTTTTTATTTTTTTGATATATTGTCCTTTACTGATGTTAAGTAGATCTAATTTTTCAATATTCATGTAATATTTACAATAATTGTACATATGCAAGAAAAGATAGCATGGAAGTAGGATGATAGAAATCTGTTGGGGTGGGAAAACAAAGAAAATCCCCTTCATTATCATTTTTTTTAATAATTTTCTTTTTCTTCCCTTTTTTTTTATATGAGAGCGAGAGTGTGCAAGTAGGGGAGAGAGGCTGAAGGACAAAGAGAATCTTAAGCAGCCCCCACGTTCAAACATGGGGCTCGGTCCCATGACCACAACCCTGGGATCATGCCCTGTGAGGAAATCAAGAGTCAGATACTCAACCTGCCGAGCCACCTCGTAGTTCTTCATTCTTAATGTCACTTTATGATCTTTCTGGGGAGAAACTCGTCGTAACTTTAAGAGAACTATCCTGACATCTTAGGTTTATTTAAGTAGGAATTTGATTCATATTAAAATGTAAAGTGGTTTGTCTTTACTTAAAATTGTACAGTGAACTAAAACTTGTGAACAACACAATATCACCATAATGTCATTTCCTTGATTAACCTTTTGAATTACTTCCAGTAGTAAAAAGTTTAAATAAGAAAACTAAATAAACAAACCACATTGAATTTCTTTGATAAAAGGAACTAAAGGGTTATAAGTAATTAGAGGATTAATGGATAATGGAATATATAGGGAAAGATTTTACTTTCTCCAAAATATAAATTTGTTGATAGAGATTTGGTTTTATATTCTAAGCCATTCCTTGATCCTCTGTGTCCCTCATGCATAATTTGTTTTCTGAGGAGAATGACTTTCTGTTATGATGTGATTTCTGATCCAATATTTTTAAGGATGTTCTTCATCATTTCTTGCAGAAATATATAGAGAGAAGGCTTTTTGATCATCAGTGTTGCTGTTTGTTAATTACAGATATAAGAAAGAGTATTTCACTGACTTTTGAAAAATGTAAGCCCCTAACAGTATATAATCTTAGTTCAATTTTTAATTATGTAGCAATGTTGAGAATTTTTACTATTTTCTGTCTTTAAGTATTAAGCTTCTCTGAAACTGTTTCCTTATTTATATTTTGAAAAGAAAAATTGCATCAATATGGTAGGCAGAACTGATGTGAGAAGTACCCGTTTTGCTCCAAAGACATAAAAATAATGCATTAAAAAAAACACATTTTTTTTTTTTAATTTTTTTTTCAACGTTTTTTATTTATTTTTGGGACAGAGAGAGACAGAGCATGAACGGGGGAGGGGCAGAGAGAGAGGGAGACACAGAATCGGAAATAGGCTCCAGGCTCCGAGCCATCAGCCCAGAGCCTGACGCGGGGCTCGAACTCACGGACCGCGAGACCGTGACCTGGCTGAAGTCGGACGCTTAACCGACTGCGCCACCCAGGCGCCCCTAAAAAAAACACATTTTAATTCATAACAAGGTCTTTACCACATAGCAACAAAATATTGACAATTTGCCCCAAAAGTAACCAAACAGGTAACATTTAGTCATATATAATATTAATTATGTTTCAACTTATTTGGTCTCCAAAATAGTTACATGTGTTCCATAAGTAAGCAGTGGCATGTAGGTAAAGATTGAAACATAGTTATTAATAATCAAGCATTCATTAGAAAAGAAAATGCATATTACGGTCTCAGAATAGAGATTCCAAAATATCATTTTAAAAGGAGAGATTATATAGAAACCTCATATTATAAATATATTAGAAAAATATAAAGCCTGAAATAGCATTTTTATAGTTCAAGTAAAATATCTCAGTGTAAAGCAATTTTAAATAGCATGTTACGCTACACTTATGGGTAAAGCAAGACCAATTTAATTTCTTGTTAGCTGTGTAGCCCAGGCAAATCAAATGCCATTTTGTGAATACCATTTTCAAAGTGAAAATCTTTTTTTTTTACTTTTTTAAAACCACAACAACCTAATTGTTACTCAGAAACTAATCATATTTATAGAAAATTCCATTTTTGAAATGTGCATTTGATAGAACCCTTGCAGTTGAACTTCACTGAAGTTTTTCAACTCTTAAGTTGCATTATTTGAGCCTCTGAATCTTAATAAGCTTTTACAGACACATTTTTTGCTGTTTGAGTAGCACTCTCCATCAATGTTAATGAATATTTTTACAACATAACTTGTAAAGAACTGTGCTGTCCATTAAATTAGATGGGACTTTTAGCATCATCTTGAAAAAAGGATGCATCAGCTGTTTCCAAGCACTTTTAAGTACGAGATACAGAACTTCTAGACTACAAAATGAAGTTGGCAGAACTCATATAAAAATGCTCTTGATATTCTCATATAGAGTTTTCTAAGACTAGTATCAATGGAGAGGGCAAAGGTTAGATAAAAAAGGAAGAAAATGTTGCGAATTCTGAGGAAAAATAGGACACAACACTTGGTAAATATGTTTGCAGCCAAAATGTGTGGAGAGCAATAATGAGCATACCTATTAAGGATAAACAAGGTTTTAGCATCATATAATGACCTTGAGACAAATACAGGCAAAGACAGACTTAAAATATGTTCTAATACATATCTCTGATAAAGTTTTGCATTGCTTTTTCTTCCCAGAGACTTAAGGAATATTAGGAAGAGTTTTAGACATGACTAAATTGAGACTTTTTATTGCTGAAACTTTTTCTTGCTAGAGGGCTCTGGGAAATAAATTTATGTTACAGGAAGAAAATAAATATGTTATTAGTTCCTGCTGTGAAAGAAAATGCTACTTTTTCTGTATTGTTTTATAAAAATGTGTAAAGGGAAGGAAATTTTTCTTGAATGTTTTCACTGCTTACAATATTAACAAAATATTGTATTTTAAAAGTAAGAATAATTGAAATAACTCTTAACATTTACCAAATTAAACCGGTAGAAAACATTAATGAAATAAATATTTTATCACACCATGTTTTATGAGAGTACCTTCCAATATTTAAATTTAATAGCAATATAACCCAGAATGTAAAAAGAAAAAAAAAATTAAACACATGTAAAAGGCAGTTTCTTTCCCTCAGTAAATCTAATGGCAAGTGAATTATGTTTTTGTGGAAGCTACTGAAATTTCTCTGTTCAGGTTGGAATAATACATCAGAAAAGTGATGGAAAACAAGTGTCTCCCGTGCCATAAAATTATGGCAACATAAAATACATTGTGAAGTCATCCTCTGGACATCAATGAAAAAATATATCAAAATGTCTGTGTGTGTTTTATGTTTCTTATCCTGCCAGAAACACATCCTCCTATAAACTATGAAAATGTGAACAAGTTTCAATTAAACATGTCTTAGATTTTATGTACATTTCATTATTGAACCAGTGCTCAGATGCACATTAGAGATAGTATATTCTGTCAATATTAAAATTTAGATCAGATAAAAATCTGAGAACTTAAGCTTTTGTATATAGTCTCTTTTTAGAATTGACAGCTAAATCTTCAGTCTCCTCAAAGTATTTCTGTTCCAAAAATCTTCAATTTTTTTTTTTTAATTCATCATGGCAGCCTAGTTTTACCATATGTCAAGATAGCACATATTGTGTGGGCCTTAATTTAAGGCCATCCACCACAAAGTATATTTGAAGCTTTTTATTAATCTTTTTTTAAGATTAAGTGACTATATATTTGCAGCAACTGAGATAAAACATATGATAAAACACAGGTGCATAATTACTTATCTGAGATTAGAAAATCCAAAAACTCCTGAAAACTGGAAGTATTCTCGTAACTCAATGGGGAGTGATACTTGACCTGCTCTGTATGCACTTAGGATGTGACTAGATTTGAAGTTATTTACAGTTTTTCTTTCCTACTTAGTGTGAATATTCATATGACTTTCTGTGAACCTGACACTATGCTTGATGATAGACTTCACTAGGTGTGTTAAATATATAATATATGTGAAAATATCTCTAAAATTCTAAATTCTAAAATATACTGGGTTCACGGGTTTCAGGGAAAAAAACATTATGGATATGTGTAAAGATTTAAGGACATTGGTTGACTTGCATATGTTGAACTATCCTTGTATCTCAAGGATAAATAACAATTGGTCAAGACGTATGGTCCTTTTAATGTGCTTTTGGATTTGGTTTGCTAGTTAGTATTTTACTAAGGATTGTTGCTTCTGTGTTCCAAGGATATTGACTTGTAGTTTTCTTTTCTTGTAGTGCTTTTGTCTGGTGTTGGTATTGGGGTGATGCTGACCTCATAAGATGAATGTAAAGTGTTTTCTCTTCTTTTATTTTTGGGACATTTAAGAATTGGTAATACATATTTTGTAATATTTGGTGGAATTTACCCATAAAGCCATCTAGTCCTGGACAATTTTTTCGATGGGAGGTTTTTTTAAATTAAATATAATTCTTTAAATTAAAATGTTTTAAAATTTATTATTTGTCTTTTTTTAATTTGTTATTGGTTTGTTCAAGTTTTGCATTTCATCTTGATTCAGAAAGACTGGTGCACCCAGGCACACACAGAGAGATGTTGTACAGCCTTTAAAAAGAAGGAAATTCTGCCATTCGTAAAAACATGAATAACCTGCAGAACATTATGTTAAAGAAATAAGCTAGATAGAGAAAGACAAATATTGCATGATTTCACTTACATGCAAAATTTGAAAGTCAAAGATACAAAATCAGAGAGTAAAATGGTAGGTGCTAGAGACTGAGGGGCAGGGAAATGGGGAAATGTTGGTCAAAGGGAACAAAATTTCAGTTACTCAATGTGAATAAGATTTAGAGATCAGCATTGTGACTATAGTTAACAACTGTGTCGTACACTTGAAATTAGCTGAGGAAAGATCTTAAGTGTTATCACCACACACACTCAAAAAGAAAGAAAATGGCCCACTCAGTCAGTGGAGCATATGACTCTTTATTAGGGTTTGAGTTTGAGCCCCATGTCGGGTGTGAGGAATACTTAAAAAATAAAAAAAAAATTGTAAAATTTTTTTAACAAAGAAAGAAAATGGTAAATATGTAAAGTGAAAATAAGTTAATTATCTTATGATGATTATTTCACAACATATCTGCATATCAAATCATCAAGTAGTACACCTTAAATGCATATAATTGTTAATTGTAACCATATCTCAAAAAGAAAAAAGATGTATGGGTAATATTCTAGAGTAAGTAAATAAAAGCAGTCTTATGTTTTCCTCATATTCCTCATTATAGCAAGATCAGAGCTATGAAAGTCTCTCTGACCTTGGACCTACACCTCCTACATCTAGAAATCGCATCTATCTGGATGACATTGTACTCACGATTTCACTTTTTGGGCAGTCTCATTATCCATTTTTGGCACCTGGGGTATCACCAGAGAACTCTCTTCCATAGTGGCAGAAATGAACTCCTTTGGCAATAATTTTGTTGGAAGAAAATATTTCCTTGTTTCACGGTCAGAACTCCCCATAAAATGCAGCCCTCTGATCTGACCACCCTAGGCTGAGCTGGGGTTACCTCAGGAGCCACCAAACTGGTGAACCTTTGTCCACTGTTATAACTTTAAGTTCTCTTCTTAATAAAACAATTGGCATAAGTCATGCCATTCCTTTTACTAAAACTTTGCTGTGGTTCTCATTTCCATCAGAGTACAATACAAATTCCTTCTGATAACCCAAAGACCCCTTTCTGTCCAAGCTTACCCATCTCTGATCTCCTTTTCTATAATAAGTGTCACACACTCTTATTTGCTCCAGCTACATTGGCCTCTGCATGGCTGTTTTTGAACAGCTTAAGAGTTTTGTGCTGACTACTTCCTCTGCCCAACATGTTGTTTTCCAAAATGTCCACCTGGTGAACTTTCTTAGACCTTTCTATTCTTTGCTAAAATCTCACCTCTTAAATGAGGGTTACGGACTACTCTTTTCAAGTTTCAGCAGTCTCTATACTCATTCTCTGCACTCTAAATGTCCCTTAATCTGTCCCATGTCCTTTTCCATAGTACATACAGTCTTTTGACATAGTATATCATTTGGCTAGTTAAGAGTCACAGTGATAATAGGGGATTTTGTATGTAATGCCAAGTTTATATGATAGATTTGTCATTCGAGAGCCACCCACTAAATACTTGTTATATGAATGAAAGAATGAATGACTAAAATAAAAAGATTGTTATTGATTTAATTCAGCCCGAATTCAGAAATTATTGTATTATTAGAAAAAACATTGAGTGGGGTGCCTGAGTGGCTCTGTCGGTTGAACCTCTGACTCTTCATTTTGGCTCAGGTCATGATCCCAGGGTGGTGGGATGGGGCTCCACACTGCTTAAGATTCTTTCTCTCTGGGCACCTGGGTGGCTCAGTTTGTGAAGCGTCCGACTTCAGCTCAGGTCATGATCTCGCGGTTTGTGAGTTCAAGCCCCGCGTCAGGCTCTGTGCTGACAGCTCAGAGCCTGGAACCTGCTTCAGATTCTGTCTCCCTCTCTCTCAGCCCCTCCCCTGATCACATTCTGTCTCTGTCTGTGTCTCAATAATAAATAAACATTAAACAATTAAAAAAAAAAGATTCTCTCTCTCCCTCTGCCCTTCTCCCACACTCATGCTCTCTCTAAAAGAAAAAACAAAAAGAAAGAAAGATTAAAAAAAACTGGATGAGGAATTAGGAGATCCAGGGATTTTTTTTATTGTTTAGTTTGTAACTGATTTGGCTAACTTTGGACAAGTTACTTATATGGGCTTCAGTGATGTAATTTATTACAATAGAAAAGAAAGGAAATTGGATGAGTTCATTTTTAATTTTCTTTCCTTCTCATTTTCCATCCTCTCACTCTGTGAGCATTCTATAGTTTTCCATAAAAAATATAGGAAACATGTTCAACAATCAGCTTACAAATGTTTGCAAAACATGACATATGATAGGGATTGAATATATAGCTGTTGAATAAATAAATGTATGGATGGCTGAAAATTTTCAAGTGCATCATTTTAAATATTCAAATGATAAGTT
Source organism: Panthera pardus (assembly GCF_024362965.1). Taxonomy (NCBI): domain Eukaryota; kingdom Metazoa; phylum Chordata; class Mammalia; order Carnivora; family Felidae; genus Panthera; species Panthera pardus. The sequence continues at coordinate 22,374,484 of NW_026526721.1, forward strand.
TGTGAGTATATTTTGGAAAGTAATTCTGGGACTAAATAGAAGCTGGAGAGGCGCTGCCAACTCTTCCATGATCTGAGCATTGAAAAGGGGCAACAACATAAAAGCCATTGATGGGTCACATTCCACTAAGTGCAATGAGAAATGATCCTTGTGGGATTATAGAAAGGATACTTATGGAAGCGTGCCATGCCTGGGAAATTCTTTCTTAGTCTTGTTAGTCTTAAAAATGTATCTGTAGTGGAAAGTGGATAATGGCCTTCTGGAAATAAAGGATGACCTAAGCTTTCACAGTCTTGTTCTGAGGAGAGTAAGAAGAAATGTAGCCAACAATTAGTCCATGCGCTGTATTTCTGAAAACGCTGCAGTCTCTGTCTTCAAAATAGATGATGACGTAGTGATACGTTAATTTGTACTTTTACTACAAATCTGAAAAAATCATTGAATTCCACATGCCACCAATTCATAACACCCTTGAAAAGTTAGGCAAAGGTTAGTTTAGTCATATTGTTACACAATTTAAAAAATTAACTGGACTTGTCGAGGTTTCGATCAGAAATATCTTGGCTCAGAATTAGTGGTTTTGTGCTATTAATAATTGTGGTATAGTAAAAATAATCACTAGAGGTAAATACAAATGGATGTATTAAATCCTTTTACATAGGAGCAATACGTTGCATTGAGAGAAATTAGAAAGAATTTTGAAAGTATTTTTTTGGTCTCGTGTGAATGATAGAGTGTATCTGAGTATTTTCTAAAAGTTCAGGGAAAAAAAAAAAAAAAAAAAAAAAACTAAGTTCAGAGTAAACCAGGAAGGAACATAATCTACAGGGCAGAAATGGATTAGGAGCGTTCTTTGAAATAGTCAAATCAGGAAGGAGGAAAAATCCACGGCGGCCTGAGGCAGTCAAAACGCAGTGGAAATTTGAAACAAAATTTGCGGGAAGCCAACACCATCATTTATGATTCTAAGTGTTCCTCATATCAAGGGGATATAAGTAGTAGGAGATAAAACAACATGTGGAGGCAAACTGTCTGGGTTTCAGAGGTTCAGAAAGGGCCGCAAAGGGAGTGATTCTGAAGTAGACACGGGCAATCTGAGGGTAAAATAGAAGTGAAACAAGAAGCCCTTTAAGGGTGTCTGTCATGTGCCCTCTTAAGTGGCAACCTAAAACACGCACGTAGAGCAGACTGTCCCCTCCCATCACCGATGTGGGTGTGACGCTGTTATTGCTGTGAGCATCTGGGACTCAATCCCTTGGGGACCCTGTAAAGCACTATATAGAGCAGATTCTAGAATTGTCCTGCATAGGACAGGAGACTGGCACATTCATCCATTGACTCTCATCCCTAGGAAACAAGGTTTTTCCTAGTGGCCTTAATGTCCCTGAACTTCTGTATAGCACTTGCAGGAGGGCTGAGTGACCTGTTCAACTTTAGAAAAAGGCTTCTTGTAGAAAGAGAAATGGGACGTGGCACTTTTCATGTGGGATAGTCAGCCTACAGGATATTTTCATCGAAGTTGTGCTGAAACCAGAGGTGTGCACCAGTGATGTGATATGAGGCTTAAAAGCGTGTGCTGCATTGGGGCATTTGGGTGGCGTGGTCGGTCAAGCATCCGACTTTGGCTCAGGTCATGATCTTCCGGCTCACCGGTTCGAGCCCTGCATCAGGCTCTGGGGTGGCCGCTCAGAGCCTGGAGCCTGCTTCAGATTCCGTGTCTCCGTCTCTCTCTGCCCTCTCCCACTTGCACTCGCTCTGTCTCTCAAAAATACAGAAACACTAAAATTTGTTTAAAAAGTATATGCCACATCAGGTTAGTTTAATATTCTATTTTTTTAAATTTTATAAATCATGCTAATTAAAACGTGATCTCAATAAATTAAGTGCTCGGTAATATATCATAAAGTGCCAGTATCCCATTTCTATACATGATCACCAGTCAAGTGCATGCCTATATCCCTTAACACATAACATGCTTCAGACACAACAGCAGTGCCTTGACTTACTAATTTTTTCATTCATTCAACATATAGGTATTGAGAGATACTATAGCCAGGTACTTTTCAGGCAAAGAGAAAACGTTGAGAAACAGGAAAGACAAGGAATCGCCCTCCTGGAGACTTTGTTTTGATGGAGAAGTGGGTCCCAGGTCTTATCTTATGCCAAAGGTTTAACCTGGTGAATATTCAGAGACTGGAAAGGCCACGGAAAATCCTGTTTTCCTAAATAAAAGTTAATATATCTCATGTTGTGTGTTCTGTATTCACCTATAGAAAAAGAACTGTGAGGGGTGCCTGGGTGGCTCAGTCGGTTAAGCGGCCAACTTCGGCTCGGGTCATGATCTCGCAGTCGGTGAGGTGGGGCTCTGTGCTAACAGCTCAGAGCCTGGAGCCTGTTTCAGATTCTGTGTCTCACTCTCTCTGACCCTCTCCCGTTCATGCTCTGTCTTTCTGTGTCTCAAAAATAAACTTTAAAAAAAAGAAAAGAAAAGAAAAAGAACTGTGAGTGAGCAGGTCATGAAACTATATTTGATAGGTTGCAACCCCATTTAATTTTTAGCTTTAAGTATATTAAATTAAGTTTAAATAGAACACATCTCCTGCTAATAGCTTGCAGACAATTGAAAGCAGGCTCCTTAAATTAAATTTTAATATTGGTTATACTGGTGATAGTAACAATGACATCGTCAACTGACAAACACTTGTTCAACAGTGAGGCTAAGAGAATTTATATACTGGGGCACCGGGGTGCCTCAGTCGGTTAAGCGTCCAACTTCAGCTCAGGTCATGATCTCACAGTTTGTAGGTTCAAGCCCCACATAGGGCTCTATAGTGACAGCTCAGAGCCTACCTAGAGCCTGCTTCGGATTCTCTGTCTTGCTCTCTCTCTCTGCCCGTCCCCCACTCACACTCTGTCTCTCTGTCTCTCTCTAAAAAATAAATAAACATTTAAAAAGTTAAAAAAAAAGAGAGAGAATTTATATATTGAGAATTTTGGAAGAGGTTAGTGAAATGAAAGCAGAAAAAATTTAAGTTAACAGTGAGGTTAAAAAAAACGTTCTGTAAAGCATAATTCCTTAGTCTGACATGTTATAAATCAGACTTCCTATACAGAGCCTGGGTATACTGTTTCCCAGAAATATTTTTTGCAAGGAAGTTAGTACAGTAGTTAGACATCACGAAATCTGGGATGCAGAGAGCTCTGTCGCTTCAGGTGTGGTATTGACGGGTGAGTCATTTGCTATGCCTCAGTTGTTTATCAAGTAAGCATAATTTTTACACTTGAAATGTCCTCGAAAGTTTCATAAAGTGTTCTCCAGAAGTTCTCTGTTTCTGTGAATAATTGTTGGGGGAAAACCCAAACCTGGTCAAATCACGGTCTACATTGGTCAAAGTTTGTTGATTTGGACATAAGCTACAAAATAAGTTTTACTTTGCAGCAGATAACATACAATTTAAAACTAAAAATTATTTTGACTTTTCTGATTTGTTTTCTCAATGCTTATGATTCGAGATGTATAGAGAGAGGCAACATTAGAAATACAATGTGAAGACCAGAATCTGGTCAATCAACATGGCTTCTGTTAAAATATATACATTTACTTAGGATGAACAAACATGCATCGTAACTTAAAAAAATTGGAAAAGACAAAAATGATAAAGCACACTTTAAAAATATTTCCAATGTCTTTTCTTAATAGCTGTGAAAGGAGAAAAAAAAGACATCTAAGTTCATACATAGCTTATGTGACAAATGAAACATGCTTTGAAAATACGATGCACTCTTTACTGTCTTCTGGGACTTTAAGAATTCTTGGAAGAAATGTGTTTACCTTTAGTCTGAGTAATGGAGTTGTCTTTTTTTATGTTCACTTATTTATTTTGAGAGAAAGAGAGAGAGAGAGCAGGGAAGGGGCAGAGATAGAGGGAGAGAGAGAATCCCAAGCAGGCTCTGAGCTGACAGCATAGAGCCCAACGTGAAGCTCAATCCCACGAACTGTGAGATTATAACCTGAGCTGAAATCAAGAATCAGATGCTCAAACAACTAAACCACCCAGGTGCCCCTAAGTTTTTATTTTGATCCAGTTCATTAACATACAGTGTTATATTCAAGTATACAATATAGGGATTCAACCCTTCCATACATCACAAGTACACTCCTTAATCCCCATCACCTAGTTAACCCGTCTCTCTCAAGCCCCTCCCTTCTGATAACCATCAATTTGTTCTCTCTAATTAAGTGTCTTGTTTGTTTTGTTTCTTAAATTCCACATGAGTGAAATCATATATTTGTCTTTCTCTGACCGACTTTTTTGCTTGGCATTATACTATCTAGTTCCATCCATGTTGTTGAAAATGGCAAGATTTAATTCTTTTGTATGACTGAAATCTATTTAATTGTATGTATACACCATTTCTTTACCCATTCATCAGTTGATGGACACTTGGGCTCCTTCCATGTCTTGGCTATTGTAAATAATGCTGCTATAAACATAGTGATGCATGAATCCCTTTGAATTAGTGTTTTGGAATCTTTGGGTAAATACCCAGTAATGCAATTACTGGATCATAGGGTAGTTCTATTTTTAACTCTTTGAGGAACCTCCATACTGTTTTCCACAGTGGCTGCACCAGTTTGCATTCCCACCAGCAATGCACAAGTGTTTCTTCACATCCTCACCAACAGTTTCTTGTGTTGTTGATTTTAGCCATTTCCCTGATGGTAACTGATGTTGAGTATATTTTCATGTTTCTGTTGGTCATCTGTATGTCCTCTTTAGAGAAATGTCTGTTTATGTCTTCTGCCCATTTTTTCATTGGATTATTTGTGTTTTGGTGTTGAGTTTTATAAATTCTTTATATATTTTGGTTACTGACCCTTTATCAGATATACCATTTGCAAATATATTCTCCCATTCTGTAGCTTGCCTTTTAGTTTTGTCCATTATTTCCTTCACTGTGCAGAAGCTTTTTATTTTGATGAGGTCCCAATAATTTATTTTTGCTTTTGTTTCCCTTGACTCAGGAGACACATCTGGAAAAAAAGTTGCTATGGCCAATGTCAAAGAAGTTACTACCTGTGTTTTCTTCAAGGATTTTTATGGTTTCAGGTCTCACATTTAGGCCATTAATCCATTTTGAATTTATTTTAATATGAAATATTTTAATAATGTACATTTAATTTTTAAATGATGTTATTTTATTAGATACTATGTAAGAAAATTTTTGATTATTTGCACAGTAAATTTCTGTATTCTTTTATGAAATGTTTATTGAGGGGTACTTGGGTGGTTCAGTAAGTTGAGTGTACAACTCTTGTTTTGGCTCAGGTCATGATCGCAGGGTCCTAGGATTGAGCCCTGCATTGGGCTGCATGCTGGGTGTGAAGCTTGCTTAAGATTCTCTCTCTCCCTCTGCTCCTCTCCCCTGCTCATCTATCTCTCTAAATAATAAGTAAGTAAATAAATAAATGGAAAAAAGAAAGAAAGAAAGAAATGTTTACCTAGTACCTACAATATGCAAGGCATTATAACAGGTATTATGAGGGAGGAAAGATTTTAAAACATGTATAATCCAATGCTTAACTATTTTACATAAATACCTTTCGTATATAGTCTTCCTTTTTCATAAGCTTTATTTCCCTTTTTCTTTCTTTCTTTCTTTCTTTCTTTCTTTCTTTCTTTCTTTCTGCTTGCATGTTTCTGCTTCAACTGCTACATAATCCATATCAGCACCCAGAAAGGAAATGGTGAAAATAGCATATCTGCCATATATTCTCAAATTTGGAAAGGCCCTGACATTTCTATATAAAGAAAGATCAGAATAAAGAGAAGGTGGATGAAGATAAAGGGAATTCTGAGGCATAAAGAAAGTGTAAAAATTTATATTAAACATATCCTTCATCTTTTCCAATTCGTTAGCAATTTAGGCCACTTGATATGAGAAAGTGGGATAACTAATCTCCCCAACAAAGTAAAGTGTGAGCCTCATCCACTGGGCCTAGCCAGAGGATTAGAATAATTTACCTGACTGGGTACAGAATGGGAAGGGACATGCCATGGCTCCTGTGTGTTGACTCAAAAGAAGAATAGGAAAAACAGTTTTACAGAAAAGTTGACATTGAAAGCCAATGATATACTCTAATAGAGTAATTGCTCTGTAAAGGCGAATTAAAGAGCAACTAGTAATGAAGCATAATAAGTCATGGGAAACCAAAATAAATATGGTGGGTAGAAGGTACAGTTCATACAAAACCCATGAGGTCTGTGAAAAGAAATTCGCAAGTGCTGTGTACATGTGTTGGTGTGCATGTATGTATGTATTTATGTCAGTTTAGAGAGAATCCCTCATACAATGTGCTAGATGAAGCTATCAAGAAGACAAACCAAACTATCAGGGAGCTTAAAAAGTGGAAAAAGATTTAAAAACCCCTTTGGATTAGGTTGTGGGAAATCAAACAGCTATGTCCTGGGTTAGGAGATTATAGGAAATACATTGCAAAGCAGACCACTGCTTTCTTGCCTTGCTGAAAACCGTGGGCAAGCTTTGCTCATCTAGTTAATATATATCTAGGGGGTGGGTCCCGCTTGTGCTCATGAATTCCTTAGACCATGTTATCAATGGAATATCTTATCTTGTTTCCCACCATTTTCTGCATCTGCTCTTTTGTAGTCTCTGGGATGCCTTAACTTCTTTTTCTGCACACGTTCTATACTTTCTTACTGGCACATAGCCCACTGACATATTGCACAATATTTTCCCTGTAATGTATACCTAATAAATATGGGAACTTGAGAGCAGCTTGGGGAGGCTTCCTTTAGCCTCCCTCTCACCTCTCTTGAATTGCATGGAGTCTGGAGTAATCTTTTTTGCTGTCCTCGGCTTTGCTGGACAAAGCTGAAAGTTGAACCCACATTATGTATTAGGGAAAATAATTTCAATGAGTAAAAGTTAATGATGAAGAATTATCTTAAGCTGGATGACAAGAATTTAAGTAGCCATCATTCATTTTAGGCTTTTTCTTACAACCTTTTAATGATGCAGTGGTATCAGAACAGGGCTGTCTAAATGTAAGGAGTTTTAAGATTGATGCAATTAAAAGCCAGAGAAAAATTAAGGGTGTTATGAGTAAGTTGACTGACGGAATTCAAGATGGACAGAAAAAAAAGGCAAATAAGACTAGAAACAAACTGATGAACTCTGATAATAACATTTTGAAGAATACATGGTGTGATGAAGGAAATATCAGATGTGTTAGACATGAAGGTGTGATAAATGAGAAGGATGGTATACAATAAAGGGAGACAAAATTTTAAAAATGTGAAGATTAGAAATGACTCTGTGTCTCTGTATTACTTAGTGAGGGCTACCATAACAAAATACCACAGACTAGGTGTCTTAAACAATAGAGCATTTACTCTTAACTATTACACAAAATAACTGTCTATTGATTTATTCCCTGCATCAGACTCATTGAGGATTAACATAATAATAAGTATTTTACTTGCTATTTGAATTATAAATAATATAATTTTAACTAATATTTTTGTCACTTGAGAAAATATACCTATAGACTAAGCTTTCCTACTTACTGCATAACAGGTTCATAAAATTTTAAATATAAATCAGGTAGGTAAAGTTTTATTTTGCCTTATATCTTGCTTCTCCTACCAAATCAATTATTTCCCATCTGATTTTGCATTTTATTGTATACCTTAAAAGTTCCCAGACAGCTCAAATAATTTATTATTCTCTGTATGATTGTTTTTTAAAATCTAATATTGGAGAAATGTGACCTGAGCCTAGCCATAGCACAAATTTAGATATTCATAAACACCAAATAATTTTATTTATACTTACATTATACACTATGTATATTATATTTCTGAGATTATATATATATATATATATATATATATATATATATATATAATTTCTTCATATAAAGTAAAGAATCTATATTAGGAAAAAACTCTTCAAGTTCTTCACACTTTTTGAAGGCCTTTGCATTTTTTAAGACTTGTAAGTATAGGGGCGCCTGGGTGGCTCAGTCAGTTGAGCGTCCGACTTCAGCACAGGTCATAATCTCACATTCCATGAGTTCGAGCCCTATGTCGGGCTCTGTGCTGACAGCTCAGTTGCAGATTCTGTGTCTCCCTTTCTCTCTGTCCCTCCCCTGCTCATGTTCTGTCTCTCTCTGTCTCAAAAATAAATAAAAACATTAAAAAAAATTTAAAAAAGACTTGTAAGTATGTACTTGTAGTATTTTGGGATATATTCTAAGTATACACCATACATAAATTTTATAGATGTTATCATATTCCTAAAGAACGTAGCTTTAAGCAATGTGAAAACACAAAACGCTGTATATAAATCAGTATTTTTCATATTTTGCATCGTTGTCTTCTCTATATCCCAAATTTCTTTTCATGAACAAATTCACAATTTTGTTGTCATTTATGAGGTTTCTACCCTGTAGTATTCTTGATTCTTTAAGCCCTGTGTTCATAGACACATGTGGACTCTGCCAATATACCAGAGCATCTATTAAATAGAATAAGTGATATGACAGAATTCACACAAATAATGATCTAGAATTGAATGGATCTTAAAATTTTTGATTCATATGTGCAGCATCTTAGAGGTACGGTGTTAAAAAAAACAAATATTTTAGAAGTGTTATTTATATGTTATAATATCACCACTGATCCTTGAATAAAAGTAATAATTAGCCAAATGTTAGCATCCTCTGCCACTGAGCCCTGGTATTCGTGTTCTCCAAAGAAACGGAACCAATGGGATTACATTTCATATAAGTATAAAATGAGGTTTATTATAAGATACTGGCTTATATAGACTAAGAACTCCCACAATCACCATCTGTCAGCTGGAGACCCAGGAAAGCTGGTGGTGTCATTTGAAGGCCTGGGAGCCAGAGAACTAATGATACAGACTTCAGTCCATGTCTGAAAGCCAGAGAACCAGGAGAATAGAAGGCAGACCTCCTCTACCTTTGTGTTCGATTCATGCCCTTTACTGCCTGAATGATGCCCACCCACATTGGGGAGAGTCATCTGCATTAGTCAATTCACCAATTCAAATGTTAATCTCCCTCCAGAAACACCCTCACAAAGGTACCCAGAAATACTGTTTAGCAGGGTATTTAGGCATCCTGTGTTCCAATCAAGATGACACACAAAATTAACAATCACTGGTCTCATAAACATATTTTATCAGGCCAAGATGATTCAGTGATGATCTTAAATATTTGATCTTTCCTGGTATTTCTGAATAGCCAGTCAACTGAGCTCGTATTTTTCTCCCTTATATTCTAAATTCTAAAAAAAAACCAAAAAGGCACCTTATAATCACAGTCTATTTCAGAGAAGAGAATGTATTGAATTTCTTTCTTCATGTGTACTTCCACCTGGTGAAATTGCAGCAAAGCATTAAAATCAAAGAGTTGATATAGGTCAGAGTGATTCTGCATACCACAGTTAAAGTTTTGTTTAACTATACAAGAAAGGAATGGTTTAAGCCATGTTTGAGTTATCAACCCTTTGTAAACATAGTTCTAGAATTTTTTGAAGGCTCATGAATTTATTCCCATAGCTAAATTTTAAACAACTCATGAAAAAAACAAAGATCAAATCATCGATGGATTCTTTTTTCTTTAAAAAAATTAATGTTTATTTATTTTTGAAACAGAAAAAGAGACAGAGCACCAGTGGGGGAAGGGGCAGAGAGAGGGAGACACAGAATCCAAAGCAGGTAGGCTCCAGGCTCTGAGCTGTCAAAACAGCTGACATGGCTCGAACCCATGAACCATGAGATCATGACCTGAGCCAAAGCGGGCGCTTAACCGACTAAGCCACCCAGACACCCCACTGACGGATTTGTAATTTTTACTTTCCCATTTGAGACAATGTATTAGATATTAAACTTTGTATTGTTCATTATGGGGCCAAACACATTTGTTTCAAAGGGACTGTTTCTTACCCTAAGAATTTGGAATTTGGTTGGAAGGACTAATGTTCCTATTTTCCAATATCTTTATGAAAAGATATTTTGTATTCCCTCAGTACATTACTGGTAGAAGCTTAACTTAAACTGTGATTCAAAATTTTCCAAACGGCAGGTGGAGACAGACAGCTAGAATTTTATTAAGATGTTAAGGAAAGTTCTGGGATAAACTCATTTTAAAGGATAAGCTGGACATAGTGAACCTGGCCTGACTAAGCCATTGGAGAACATGGTCATCGCTTCTGTCCTCAGGTTCTTCTCTTAAGTTCTAAGGCAAATTTAAATTTAAATTCAGAAAGAACTATTTCCCTAAAATTATTTTGAGATATTGAGGCAGAAACAGAAATACTTCAGTATATTTTAAGCCAGAAGAAATGATCTATTGTGTTAAAGGCAGCTGAGATGTCTAATATGATATACTAAAAAGTACTCTTTGGACTTACAGACTAAAGCTTTATTTTGACATTTGACAAGCCCCTCTAGAATAGAGTGCACAGAGGAAGTGAATGGTGATGACTCTTCCAAAAAAAATCTTGTGGTGAAAGCAAGATTCTATCCTCAGAGATACTGAATGAGTATATTGACAACAGACAAACTTCTGCTTTGTTTTGTTCAACGTGTGCCTATTTGCTTTAACAATGGGGAATATTGAACCATGTTATATGAACAGAGAATTAAAGAGTAGAAAGAGCAGAATCAAAGATCTTAGAGAGAAGTGAAGTGGAATGATGAGGTACCAAGAAAGAATGCAGGGATAAAATCCACAGCAGGTGTGGAGGGTTTAGCTTTTATCACAAGCAGATTCTGCCACACTGTAGTAGGAGAGAAAAAGAGTACAGATACAGATATCCTTGTAGAACTGGAGGTTGAAATCTGAGGCTGCAACCACCTATGTCCTCAATATTGTCTGTAAAGTAAGAAGTGAGAGCATATAGAAAAGTTTTGGTGTGCAGATGAGGAAGGAAGCAGAAATGAAGTTCATGTATTTGAAGACGGTGAATAGATGGCAGATAGCTATCTAAAGACACACACAATGCTATTTCTGACCTTATATGCTCTTCCCACTGTGGAATGACCACTTTCCCCTCAAGAATTGAAATCTGTTTCTTAGCCTTTCTGAATCTGAGCAGACCAACTGACTGCTTTCACTAATAAAATACAGGCAAAAAGATAATGTGTCCGTTCCTGATATAGACCTTAACTGGACATTCAGTTTCCGATTCCCATTCTTGGAAGCCAGCTCCTTATAAGATGTATGGATGTCCTGAGTCCAGCATGTTATATGAAGGGAAAGCCATGAGGAGAGGCCATAGGGAATGAGATACCACTGAGAGAGAGATAGGGAAAGAAGCATCGGAGTTAGATTCCCACTTTGAATGTGCAGCACACTTAAGAATTCAGACTAATCTATCCTGGGACATGATCTGTCTACAACTAAAGGACATGATTACTCAGCTGAGCAGAGGCAAATTGCAGAACTATGAGACATGTTCATGAGAAATTATTGATTTAAACCACTAAGTTTTGAGATCATTTGTTACATGGGAATAGATAACTGGAAAATAATGTAGAATATGTTGTTTTGGAGGGTTCCAGGCTGTGCTAACCAGAAAAGTACAGTAGGAGCTATGAAGCAGTGTTTAAAGCCTAAATAAGTGTTAAACTAAACTTAATTTGGAAACTCGATGTACAGTTGAGTAAATACAGCCAGCTGTAATCATGAGCTAAGTATGAGCACTGACACAAAGAAAAATACTTGTTCATAGTCTAAAGAATGTTTATTAGGGGCGAGTACAAGAAAATGAAAGTCATTCAAGGAAGTAAAAGATCATAATAAAGAATTATTTAAATTATTATTTTAAATAAATTATTATTTTAAACTAAATGAATGTTTCATTGTCTTTTTTTATTTTTTAATGCTTATTTTCGGGAGAGAAGGAGAGACAGAGCATGAGTGGACAAGGGGCCGAGAGAGAGGGAGACACAGAATCCAAAGCAGGCTCCAGGTTCCGAGCTGTCAGCACAGAGCCCTAAGCAGGGCTCGAACTCACAAACCACAAGATCATGGCCTGAGCTGAAGTCGGATGCTTAACCGACTGAGCCACCCAGGCGCCCTGTCTTTGATTGTTTTTACCACTTTTACTCAAACTGTTCTGGAGTGCTCTCAGTCTCCATCATCATCACCTCCATTGCCACTATCATCATCATCATCATCTCATCTTTACCACCCCAAAATATGCTTTTCCACTGAATCTAATCAGAATTTCTCTGTAAAAAATTGTGGGTGGAAATCACTTTTCCTTTAAGCTGGTGTATAGTTTCTAACCTTCCTCAAATGATTGGCATTAATTATAGATCGTCATTCTTGGGAGGATCCATTCTTTCAAATGGTCTGATTTGGCACTGAAGATTCTTTTTGTTCCTCCACAAGTTGATGCTTTGTAACTTAAGATCCAGAAGACTGTATTGAATCTGGAAATAGCAGGCAGGCCCTTGTAAGCCCTTGTAATTCCTCCTAAATAAATTTATTTAATGTAGTTTCTTTCTTTTCCTTCCTTCCTTCCCTCCTTCCTTCCCTCTTTCCTTCCTTCCTTCTTGCCCTCCTGCCTTCCTTCCTTCATTCCTTGAAAACACTTCCTATACTGTTATTTAGGATTAGGATTATACCTGAAGAAATTAGAGAAACTATCTAGAACAGAAAGTGAACTTTCTCTAGGTTTGCTTTATTTTTTAAGAAGTCTTGAGTACATGAAATTGTTGATGTTCTTCAGCAGGCAACTTTACAATGATATGTCACACATATGTCACACCTACGTTTTCACCACACTCCTGAACTGTGAGTTACAGTTACAACTGCCAAGAAAAAAGAGCACTTTAAGTTTTAAGAACTGATTTTGTGTGTTTTCTGTTTTGCTGGCTGCCAGAGAGGAACTGCTAGTCCTTTTTTTATGCCAATGGAAACCAAAATAGATTGAGACTCATTTATACTGATTGTGCCAAAGGGGAATGATGTGAGAAGCTGATATAAATGAAGTTGAAATGTTCTTTCTAGTTTTATTACTCCTTAGGAAAGGAATTTTCCTAAGAAAATATCAGAATCACATAACAATAATCATGTTGAATTAACTTTTTAAATTAAAAATTGAGTATTCCCTGTGTCCCTCAGCAATGCACAGGGGTAAATACTTGATGGAAAAATTTTAGCATAACTGTTCAAAGAAGTATGTAGAACATATTCAGTAGATAAAAAAAAAAATGTGACCTCACTTTTTCTATTCAGTCAGTCATGCAACCTACACCTAATTCTCTAGTTCAGCCATTCTATTAAGCAGTGCAGTCATGTCCAAAAAAGAAGAAAATATAAGCAAGGCGATTTGTCTTCTGAGGTAGTTTAGCCACTAGAATTTATCCCCTCCATTTTACAACACAATCCTGATAGATATTCAAATTTACTTTTATTTACATAATAGGGGATTAGACAAGCCCACATTTATATTCTCTTTCCATTTACAAATGCCCTATTTAGTCATCTATTATTGTCTAATAGTCTTCCATAAGGCAAGGACCCCATATATCATTACAATAAGATTTCAATACTGCCCGTCCTCTAACCTGTAAAGACTTAACATCCATGCACGGAAAACATGAGACTCATATTATTGTTGCAGGATTTTTTTCCCTCAATACCCGGGGTTCATGGTCTCACCACTTTGAAGACTGAAGAGGTGGACACAAAATGAGCAGCAGGCAAAAGTTTATTAGAGTAGAAGATCAGAAAGACAAATAGAATGAAAGCTCTCTTTACAGAGAAGAGGCATTCAAAAGTGAGTGCGATGGGGCGCCTGGGTGGCTCCGTCGGTTAAGCGTCCGACTTCGGCTCAGGTCACGATCTCACGGTCCGTGGGTTCGAGCCCCGCATCCGGCTCTGTGCTGACAGCTCAGAGCCTGGAGCCTGTTTCGGATTCTGTGTCTCCTTCTCTCTGTGACCCTCCCCCGTTCATGCTCTGTCTCTCTCTGTCTCAAAAATAAATAAACGTTAAAAAAAAAATTAAAAAAAAAAAAAAGTGAGTGCGATGACTAATGCAAGGGTCCTTGTTTTGTAAGTTTCTGGTTAGCCCTTATTTCTCTTCCCCCTCCTTCCTTCTCAGGTCCTCCCCTTATTGGCTTGATAACTCTAGGTTCTGGGTTGTCCATTCCTGATTGGTTTGATTCTGTTTCATGAGGGATGTTCTATGGCCCTATCATTCCTGTGGGTCATATGTTTTATTGTCTGCTACTTATTTTTAGCAGGTCTTTTGTCAAATTCCTGAAGGAAACCCAAGGGGGACTAGGTGGTGTGTGTTACATTCTCATGAGGAACCTTATGCCTGAGAGAGTTTGCTATGGTCAGATGCTCCCAGCATTGTTCCAAAATACCTGTTTTTCCCCACCCAGGGACCTCAGGTCCTATCCTTTTCCTCTCTGCCTAAAGAATCCTATCTTTTCCTATCATACTCTCTGTGTTGTAGTAAAACCAGAGATGCCTGATAAACCATTCCTTTCTGCTAGTGAATTATCTTTGAAAAATTTTAGACAAACAAATGGGCATGCACGCCGATATTGATTACAGACCCTTTTTATCCACCATTTCACTTTCTGAGGTGTCAGCTACCCCCCCGGTCAACCACACTCAGGAAGCAGACGATCCTTCTTCTGACTATGGTCAGAAGGTCAATAGTAGTCGAAGAGATGTCACAATGGCTGTGCCTTTCACCTCACTTCATCTCATTCTGTAGGCCTCGTGTCATCTCACATCATTACAAGAGAAGGGTGAGTACAGGGCAAAAAGATATTTTGAGAGAGAGAGAGAGAAACCACTTTCACATAACTTTTATTACAAGATCTATTATTTCAAATTTGTATGGAGTTAGATGTCACAATGATAAAATACTCTGTCTCTCGGGTTCACATATTCCTAACAAACCGCAGTAGATAATATGATCCTAGTGTTTTACAGCTACTCAGAACTAAGAATGTCAGAGAACTTGAAAAAGCAGATAAATAATGATAGAATTAAGATTCAGACACAATCATGACCAAATCCAATATGACCTCCATGAACAAAGGAGTACTAATAAGAGAGTAATAAAGTAACAAAGTAATAAAAAGCACTATGAATTTTATCCTTTTTGAGAGAAAGAAGTTCGAATCATTCCTTTTTGGGAGGAAAGAGTAAGAATTGTTTTTTTAATGTAGGTAGATACATGTAATGATACATAATTATTATGAGGTGCTAAGTTTTATTCAGTTCAAAAAATTTCTTTTATATAATTATCTACTGGTAATAGTTTCTAAAAGCTCTTTTCCTGAAAAATAACAGAAATTGATATGGCCAAGGTATTTTTCTATCTGGACCTGCATGTTTCACTTTATTCCTTTTCCAAATTAGCTTTGAAATTTAATGATAATAAAATTCACTGAGTAACAAAATCTCATCTTAAATGCTGCTGTCAGATGAAACTTAAGACAAAATATTAAACATAGAAAGAAATTTTTAAATATTCAATACTAAATATTTAAACGTAATTCTGTAACATTTGGATATTGTAATTCCTTTAGTGTTTCTCTAAGATGTAATAAAACTTTCCCAGTTAATGGGGTGCCTGTGTGGCTCAGTCAGTTGAGTGTCCGACTTCGGCTCAGGTCATGATCTCACTGTCAGTGAGTTCAAGCCCTGCATCAGGCTCTGTGCTGACAGCTCACAACCTGGAGCCTGTTTCAGATTGTGGTTCCCTCTCTCTCTGCCTCTCTCCCACTCATGCTGAGTCTGTCTCTCTCTCTCTCTCTGTCAAAAGTAAATAAACATTAAAAAAAAATTTTTGAAAACCTTTCCCAGTTAAAATTGTGATTATGCACAATAATGATCAATCACTTAAAAAATAACATTTAACAAAAGTATATTTTATTTTTCTACACTGAATTAAATGATAACATTCAGGAAATTAACAATGTTCAGAGAATATTTTATTCTGGGCTTTGAATTTATTCCTTTTTTTCTTTCATTTTTCTATAGTATATCCTGCTAGCTGAATAAGTAATTTGCTATTTGTTATTGTTTTTCTTGATGGGTTAAATACCTTAGCCAGTTATAATTATCTGCATATTTTTTAAATGTTTATTCATTCATTTTGAGAGAGAGAGAGAGAGAGAGAGCCTGATCAGCAAGCTGAGGAGGGACAGAGAGAGAGGGAGAGAGAGGACCCCAAAGAGGCTCCATGTTGTCAGATTGGTGTCAGATGCGGGGCTCAATTTCACAAACTGTGAGATCATGACCTGAGCTGAAATCAAGAGTCAGACCCTTAACCAACTGAGCATCCCAGGTGCCCCAATTATCTGCATATTTAAATCAGGTACATTTCTATCTTAAAGCTAATTTTTAAAAAATGTTTATTTATTTTTGACACAATGCGAGAGACAGAGTGCAAGCAGCAGATGGGGCAGACAGAGGGAGACACAGAATCCAAGGCAGTCTCCAGGCTCTGAGCTGTCAGCACAGAGCCCGACGCAAGGCTCGAACTCATGAACCGTGAGATCATGACCTGAGCTGAAATCAGACGCTTAACTGACTGAGCCACTCAAATGCTCCATTAAAGCTAATTTTTAAAGAGTCCTTAGTAGTACTTAACTTGTCTTCCTATTTTATCTAGAACAGCCCTATACAGTTTAAACACAACATAAGTGACACATGTAATTTTTAATTTTCTCATAGCCACATTAAGAAAGTTAAAAGAATTAAGAAAATCCATCCACTAAGATATTTGCCTGAACCAATATATTCAAGATATCATTATTTAAACATGTAATCGATATAAAAACTATAAATAGGATATTGTACTTTCTATACTGTATATGAAATGTATTGTGAATTTACACCTTAATTTAAATTAGCTACATGTCAAGGGCTCGGTATTCATATGTGACTAGTGGATATCACATTGGACAGTGTTGTTCTTGAAAGCAGAATGTGTCTTTAAATTACTCCAAATAAGTGCATAGAAATTGCTTAAGTAAACTAAGTGTTCAAGTATGCTCACTTTCTCTAAATGTTAACATTGTTTTTAATTTTTATAATGGAAAATTTCCCCACTAATTGAAAAGTAGATTCAATAATGTAATAGATCTCTTGGGTACATCACTCAGCTGCCAGAATGATCCACTTATGGTGGTGTTTCTTCTCAACTCATGTATCATCTATATCTCCACCCATTCTTACCTTTATTTTTATGATAAAGCAAATTAGATACATCATAGCATTTTATTCATATGGTTAAGTATGTATCTTTTCTTTCTTTCTTTCTTTTTTTATATATTTTTATTTATTTTTTTTTATTTTAGAGAGAGAGAGAGAGAACAAACGAGTGGAAGAAGGGGAGGGGCAGAGGGGAGGGAAAGAATCCCAAGCATTCTCCACACCCATCAGGGAAAAGATGCAGGCTGGATTCCCAGGACCTTGGGATCATGACCTGAGCAGAAATCAAGAGTGGAATGTTCAACAGACTGAGCCACCCAGGTGCCAGGTTAAGTACGTATCTTTAAAAGGTAAGCCTCTTAAAAAATATAACCACAGTATCTTTAATACACCTAAAATATGTGCAAATACTTTTAACATTCAGTGTCAGTATTCGAATTCCAATCATTCTATAAGTGGCACAATTTTTTAACAGTTCATTGAAATATATGTAAGTTGCTATTTTTTTAAGTTTCTTTTCCTCTACAGACTTTCATTCTTTTCTTTCTCTCTCCTCCTTCCCCCCCTTTCTCTCCTTTTCATTCATTTGCTGATTCAACTGTTCTTGCGTTTTGTGTTATTTCCATTTTGTTTTGTTTTTAAAGTTTTTGCTCTGAAGGATTTCCTACATTCTGAATTTTGCTGACTATATTGCGGTGAAGTAATGAAATGCTTTCTCTGTTCATGGTATACCCTATGTATTGGTAGATGAAATCCAGATTCAGGTTTGATTTTTTTAACAAGATTATTTTATAACATATGTATACATTGTTTTTTGTGTGTGTTTTGTTCTGTTTTGTTTTCAACAGAAGATGTAGCAGGATTCTCCCAGAGAGAGTCTTGACACGGAAGCTTTTATATCCAGGAAGCAACTTTATTCGTTCTGGAAGCACTGAGTCCCGAAAGCCATGTGGCATAGTTTTTTCTACATTTTCTATTTATTTGTCTCCCATATGTGGTAACACACACAAATACGTAGTCTGATAAAGCAGTCTCACTTTACAAGATCTTGAGGGATGTTGTCATATAGGCACATCGCCAGGTTACCTTGAAGTTACCTCTTTTTTTTTTTTTTCACTCTCTCCATAAGGAGGAGACCCTACCGCAAGGACACGAATTTTTCATCAGGCGACACACATGGTCTGGTCATCTTTTTTTTTACGATGCTAGCAACTATTGGTGATTGGTGATTAATGCATAAAATCATTACTTCACTGAAGATTGAAAAAAAAAAAATCCTTGCCCAATTGTTCATTCTTCAGGTATTATCTGGAAAATTTCTGTGAAAAAAAAAAAAAAAAAGTTTCCCATCATTTGCTGTTTGATTACCCAGTAGCAAATACAATTTTTAAGAGAAAGACTGAAATACTTAAAAAAAAAATTAGCAGTTAATAACACAGTTTTTCCTCAAGTTTCAAAAATGAATTTTTAAAAAAATTAACTAATTCATAGGTCTAAATA
Source organism: Panthera pardus (assembly GCF_024362965.1). Taxonomy (NCBI): domain Eukaryota; kingdom Metazoa; phylum Chordata; class Mammalia; order Carnivora; family Felidae; genus Panthera; species Panthera pardus. The sequence continues at coordinate 22,393,235 of NW_026526721.1, forward strand.
CATTTGATTTTTGTTTTGTTTTGTTTTGTTTTGTTTTGTTATTTTTGTGATGTCAAGCATGAGCTACATTTGGCCAGTGGACATTGCTTCCCTTAGGTTGCTGACTTTTTTTTGAAATAATACTAACATTTTTCCAGAGCTTCCTTGCTATCTGATATTAGGATGTGGGGACTCATCTTGTTTATTATATTATCCATAGCTAGAATAAGACATTTCTCCTCCATATCCTGACTCACCTTTTGTGGAAAGGCTATCTGGGTACTACCTAGATACGCTATCACTAGGGGATAAGCCATTGTTTCTAGGTCTTCTTAGTAAAGTGCTAGAAAATTTTTGTTATTGTTTGCTGCTTTTCAAGATAAAGTACATAGTGAGTTCATGGTAATATTTATTTAAAATGCCAGATGATAGGAATTTCACTTAATCTATTTACCTTATATTTGTATCTCCTTTACTTATGATGGGAAGGTCATTCTTATAGGACCTCAGGAGTGATTGGAAATAAAATATTATATAATTACTCAATTTGTATACTTCACAATACATACGGCTATCTCAGAATGGAAATATTAATCCTACTTTAAGCAATATGATTTTTGAAAAAAATTAATATTTTTATAACACTTATTTGGGTTCTGCTACAAATTTAGTCACATTACTGTGTTTGAAATTCATTTGGCATAATTCCCACCCGTGTGGATATGACCAACTTTGTGCATATTTATATGCATTTGTTACATTTTACTGTTTGTATTATTTGGGATTTTTAATTTAATTTTGTTTAATAGTCATATGAAATATTTGCATGGCTCCAAAGCAAAATGTACAAAACAAGGGTTATTTAAAGGATCTTATTTTTTTACAGAAGTCCCCTTTATTTTATTTTTCATTATAGAAAAACTTTATTTTTTTATTTTACTGTATTTTTTATGCTTTGCTTATTATAAGCAGATATTTTTGTATACACCACCTTTCTGAGATAAACTGAACCATACTATAAATCACCTCTATATAATAATATATAGACATGAAATGTCTTTTTTTTATTTCTTTTTAACATTTATTTATTATTGAAAGACAGAGAGAGATAGAGCATGAGAATGGGAGGGGCAGAGAGAAGAGGAGACACAAAATCCGAAGGAGGCTCCAGGCTCTGAGCTGTTAGCATGGAGCCCGACGCGGGGCTCGAACTCACGAACTGTGAGATCATGACCTGAGCCGAAGTCAGACGCTTAACCGACTGAGCCACCCAGGCGCCCCTGGACATGAAATGTTTTGACTTTAATTCAGAAATTCTGTAACCTAAAAAACCTTTTTACATAAAATGGAAGAGTAAGATTATTTTTCATATTTTGTAATGTCATATTTGTATTTTATATTATCATATTTGTATTTCATATTTTGTATTGTAAACTTTCTGAGGTAAGAACATATATCCAAAAGGTGAAAACTTTATTGTCTCCTTATGAAGGGAAGGCTACATGGCTTTTATATATCATAGACTTTTTATTGGGATACATAGTTGAACCCAGGGCAGTCTTTCAGAGAAGGGGCAAAGATGTGATAGAGTAGCCTGTCACTTAGGGTGGAAAAAATGGCCATTGTATCTGGTTCATTTTGGAAAGTGGAGGGTGGTTTCTAAAAACCTCTTATTTCTTTTGAGTTTGAGAATACACCTTCTCCAGCAGGCAGTGAAATTGGCCCTCAGCAAGATGAACCCATCTTCTATAAGTATCTTGTATTCAATTAAGCTTTGCTTTTTAAAATAGCATTTATTAATATGTCTCATTTAATGGATGATAGATCCAAGTGAGAACATTTCGCTTTAAGTAATGTAAACCAATTCAAAATTGCCATTAAGTTGTGAATTTGAATTGCTCTAGTCACGGCTAATTACCAAAGAACTAGTTTTAAATTCTTTCCATTCGTCTTCTCTCTTAAATTTACAAAAGAGAAAAGATGTTGATGGCTGAGGTGGAGTGTCATTTGCTCCAATCAGAGAATTTTGTCAGGTGTTTATACTTACCCTCTCCAAAGAAAATTTACATGTCCAAAATGCCTGGAAACAAACCTGCTAGAAATCATCAACCTCACATTGCACATTTGGGAATTTTAAGTGTGTTTACTTTATCCAAAAATGATATTACACACACACACACACACACACACACACACACGCACACACACACAGCTAGAATTCCTGTAAGAACTCATTATGAGAAGGTCAGAAATAGATTGATTCCATGTATGTACGCATGTATGTATATTTATATATATTGCATAAATTTAAACATCAACTACCATGTCAATTAGACTACATATTTTAAAAGTAAGCACCTAGGAAATCAGTTCTCTCTCCAAAATAAAATATTCTTTTATTTTTATTTTAACGCTCAAGAATATGAACAAGGACTTATCAGTTAAAAATAAAGGAAAACACCCACCCATAGCCTAGAGTGTTGCATGCATGTGATAAGAGAATATGTGAGCAAAGGTCACTACAGTGTGAGAGAGTAAAATGTTCTGATAGAGAGATTTAAGGCATAAGAAATGCAACTTTTCTTTAAGTATAGATAATATTGACCTCATATCCTCCAGTTACAGAGAGATACAATTCATTTAGTAAGCCATCTTCACAAAAGATTGGCGTATTGAGACAGGGACCAAAGGATAGCATAGATAATGATGATGAAGCATGTTTTGAAAAATCCCATGAGCTTATATGGCTTTTGAGATAAGCTGCTTTTCCAACTTGGTTTTTGGGAATCCAACCACAGGAACGAAGTTAAAGCAGTTAGGAGCTGGTTACAAAAGCCGAGCAATGATTAGCTGAAAGTGTATGCATCGGGTAAGCAGTTGCATGTTGAACAGAGTCTCTGTGTCTAACTTTATTGCAAAAATATTTACCAATTCCCTCCATATTATAATTGTTAAATTATATGTCACTCTTCCATTATCATGGATAATTCAGAGCTGAAATCTAATTCATTTCATTTTTCAAATGCACCAGCAAATGATTAATTAAAGATTTTATGATATACAGGAAAAAAAAAATACCTAGAGGCTTAAAGATAATCATAACAAAAGAGATCCACTGAAATTGACGGAAAATGCATGAGTCAAATATCTTATTCCTTTCCATTCCCTGTTACACATTGTCCTTCTAGCAATTAAGCTCCTTTTCATTCAGCTCTCGCCGATATTGAATTCTAAATATTGAAGAAACCACATTCATTGAAAAATGCAACACTTTCATTTTGGGATAAAAGATTTAGTTTATAAGAGATGAAACTTTAATCTGAATTTCTCTTTTAAGGGTATTGCATTCCATTATCTGAAAGCCCTACATATAAATGGGGGATGATAGATTATTTTTTCCATACTCAGGATGTTTAGAGATCTTTTCAAAAAATGTTAATTTACTTTTTAGATATGGAGATTTGATTTTTGAACTGTTGGATTGTTGGATTGTTATTTTAAGGCTGAAAATTGTTTATCAGTCAACCTAATTTTCCATTGCTCACCTTTAAATGAGTCCTCTCCTTTCTTAGCCATTATTTCAGATGTGTGGTAGGTGGCTGAATTCCTATTTGTAGCAACGTTACTATGCCTCACCCCAGGAACACAGAGGCATTGACAATTGTCTTCACTGTCTCAGCTCCTACTCTTGTCTACTAAAGTCAATAGGAAATGCATGGATTTTACTGGTGACCCAATCCAGCTTACCAACACTGTCTTAAAAGTTCCAAGATCAGTGGAAAATGTAGTTTCTAATCAAACCACTCCATAAACCTGTGTTCGTATAAAGCTGAATTAAGAACTTATATAAACTACAGCCCTAATTTTTAATTTACTGTTAGTACAGAAGGATGGGTATCATTATTTTCACTTTACAAATAAGGTGACTCAAGCCCAAGAATAGTTACAAGTCATGCTCAAAAAGAACCAGCTTGGTGAGACTGAAGCAAAGATTTAACCTACAAGCTCTGGCTCCAAATCCAGGGTTTCTATACACAGTCTCCATGCATATGTGTGGACCAGGCTTAGTAAAAAGTGAATGTCTTGAAAGATATATAGATGCTTAATTTCTCATTCCATGTTTACCTCCTAGTGTTGAGCATCTCGGGATTAACTTTGGTCCACTTTTTCCTTGTCTGTTAATATCCATTCCCCAGGCATTTCACCCCTCCCCTCTCAATGATAGCAACAATGGTTTTAAAATCATGGAATAAACAAATCTGTACTTCAATCCTGTCTTCTCATCTGTTGTTTTGTTTTGTTTTGTTTTGTTGTTTTGTTTTAATCTCAAGTGTCCAACTTTATCACGTGTCTTTTCATAAATGTCCTACTAATGTCTCCAGAGTAAGTGCTCAATTTTTGCCTTTCTTCATAATTTCTCTGCAATGCCAATAGTTTTGCATTGCCATTTAACTTTTGTTAAAAGTTTGATTGTCCTTTACCCTGAATAACCCATATACGATAGTTTTTTGGTTCAAAGGCATTATTATCTCTTCTCACCATTGTCATCTTATGCCAGCACTTGGGGAAACACGAACTAGAGACATTTACCACAGAGCGATAAAAATGCACATGTAAAAAGTAACTTTAAAAAATAACTTCAATATTTCCATCCAAAATTTACATCAAAAAATGTCATGAAATAATTGTACTACAAAATTAAATATATATATGTATATATGTACATATACATATATGTATTTAAATGAACATATAGCTGAAGCAATTATGCTTATTAAGAGGTCTCTTACTCTAAGATATTATCTCTAGATCGTCCAGATTCCTCACTCAGATGGCTCAGTCACATATGGCTCACCTTCAGAAGCAACGTGAACTCCTAAGGCTGTTTGTAAAACAGCTACTCCTTTTAAACAAAAAACAAGGAGGAGAAAAGAGTTTTAGCGGCATATTGAATTTCTGGTAACCTCACAATTTTCATCTCTCATTTTGTAGATTTTACTCCTTTAATTATAATCATTTCTTACCACCATCACAGCCATCTTCCTATGATTTATGCAATCAATCTTGCAAAATCTCCATTGGTCACCACACCCACCAGTCCTTCCACCCAGCCTCCTGTTGTACCTCTAAGTTATATCTAATTTCCCTGAATGTTCTTATCTCAGACAGAAAACTTCCTCGGGTTCATGCTGTATACATTCTTCTATTTTACTTACGTTATTATTATTTTCTTAATTTGCTTTCAAGTTTTCTTGTTCACCATATACTAATTCTCTTAGCCATTTCTTCTTGGTTGCATGATTGACAAATGAATGGCAACTCCTTCCAGTAGAGGCTAAAAAGGTGGTTAATCTCTTTTATAAATCTATCACTTATAATGAAGGGTCACACGGAAACTTGCTTGACGAGATTATCTCTCCTTAAGTGTTATTGCCAATAACCCATTTTGCTAAGATATTGATATTGAACACACTTTTTCTGTTTTCCATTGTTCTCTTTTTCTGTAGGACAATGTTATGTAGCAAACCAAGAATTGGACTCAGAGTCATGCAAATTGAGTTTTAATCTCAGTTCTGCCACTGAATAAATTTTTTGTCTACTCTTAGGCAAAGTCATTAAAACACTTTGGGCTTTAGTTTTCTCAGTCATGAAAAAATAATGTAGAGTTGGTAATATTTAATTTTTCTTCCAGTTTTAAAACACATTGAAATATTTTCATATATCATATTATGTCAGAGCTACAGTAAATCTGTCAAAAGCAGAAACAAATTCCTTTCTTCTTTCCCTGGTCATGTGTAGTGCATGAGACAACATAAAACTTCTTGTGCTCATGAAATATTTAGTAATTAAAAAAATAAAGGAAAATAAGTCTTGCTATTTGCTACAGATTATTTAGCTATTTAATTATTTTCAAAATCTGAGTAATGTGCAGAAATACATATCACTAGATTCAGTTTGACCTAAGTAGACTAATGCTTGGACAAGTTATCAATATAAAAATACTGCAAACGATATTAGTTTCTAGAAATTAAGTAAATATTTTTGATAATATACTTATTCAGTACTTTTAGTACTAGCTAACAGCCTATGTTCATTACATATTTGATTACTTGTATATTTAAAGAAAATCTGAGGGCGCCTGGGTCGTTCTGTTGGTTAAGCATCCAGCTTCAGCTCCGGTCATGATCTCACAGTTCCCGAGCTCGAGCCCCCCCACCGGGGTTCTGTGCTGACAGTGCGAAGCCTGCTTCTGATTCTCTGTCTCCCTCGTTCTCTGCCCCTCCCCTGCTCGCATAAAATACATTCTCTCTCAAAAATAAATAAACATTAATTTGTTAATAAAATATATTTTTTATTTGATTCATAGATTTTTATTTTTTTTATTTATTTAATTAATTAATTTATTATTTATTTATTTTTTGCCAGACATGTAGTACCTGCACAAACAATATAAACAGATTTTTCCCAACCTGGCAAAAAAGTTTCACCAAATATCAGAATTATCAGCATATCAGAATATCAGAATTTTAAAGACTTCATGCTACAATAGTAATTTCTAAGAATGATCACATTTATCCATCTGGGTTTTTTTGTGTGTTAGTTTGTTTCTCAAATGTTCAAAGCAATTTACACGAAGTATTATGTGTAAATTTAAACTGAGTGTTACTGAGAGACAAAATAAATCTGTAGGCTTCCTTATTCTATGTTCATATATTTGCAGGTTCTACTACCAATTTTTGAAAATACATTTAGATTTGAATATATTTTTATACTTTTAACCAATCCTTCCCCAAAATGTTATTTAGTAAATTCAAAACAAACAAATAAATAAAGACTTCTAAGATTCAGTTTTGTGAAGATGGTATTTATCTCATGTCCTGAAAGACTGCACTTTGCAATAAACCTGAATTTAAGAAAAAAACGATATTTTCCTTGTATGCTACCAGAGACCCAGGCATTCTTGTTAAACATCATATTTAAATTTCCTTTATGGACCCACACTAAATTACAATGTGAGTGTGTATAATAAGATCTTTCCCACTCTCGTAAAATATAAAAACTCAGTTAACGTGCTATCAACGTATATTTCCAAAAAGTTAAAAATGTGATTTCCATCCAGGTATAGATTTAACACATATCAAAGATTTATAAACTTATAAATGAGGGAGCCAGCAAGATCGTAAAGCTGCTTACAAGAGCACTTGAGAAACTGATTCCGTCTAGACAAAAATAAATAAATAAGTAAACCGATAGTATTGCTAGTTTAGACACAAAATTGGTTAATGTGTGTCTTAGAGCGCAATTAAACCATATCTTTTGAATTACTTTTTCTTACAGACAGAAGTATATGACTCAATGTGTAATCTTATAGCCTCAATCTAAATAGTAACACCAAACAAGTTCTATTCTTCTACAGCTGGAGTCCCTAAAAGGCTGTTCTCAGTAACTCTTTGTGATATCAAAAGTTATTGAAAACTTACACAGAGAAAAACTTTCAAGATACTAATGGGTTTTGGGGCGCCTGGGTGGCTCAGTCGGTTGAGCGTCCGACTTCGGCTCAGGTCATGATCTCACAGTCCGTGAGTTTGAGCCCCGCGTCGGGCTCTGTGCTGACAGCTCAGAGCCTGGAGCCTGCTTCGGATTCTGTGTCTCCCTCTCTCTCTGACCCTTCCCCGTTCATGCTCTGTCTCTCTCTGTCTCAAAAAACTAAATAAATATTAAAAAAAAAAAAAAAGATACTAATGGGTTTTGTTCTTGCAGCTTATAGCTGCTGAAATTTAACATATTAGAAATTAAACCTAACAAATCCTTAGACATGTTTAATATTTCATTTAAAAACAGTAAATCCATTGAACATTAACATAAATAACATACAGTATCCTGAAAAATAAAGATATTTCCATAAAAAAAGGAAAATCTGGTGGCAAGTGTAACATTATGTTATATCTATTTGCAAATCTTTTCAATATTAGGAATAAAGCTGCAGGATTTTTATTTCTGCTTCTGCATTCCATAGGATGTAATACATTATTTACCTTGAAATATATGAAGAAAAATCAGTCTCACACCACTATGAAGTAGGAAAGGTAAGTAGGAAACAGAGACGTTTGAAAGGATTTTGGAGAGGGCTTGGGACCTCCAACCTATACTTTGAGAATCAAATAGTTCTTAGACAGACCTGTTGAAACAAACCCAATTATAACACTAAAAGAACATTATAGAAAATATTCCATTTTTCCTTGTTTCCAGATTTTAGATAATTTTTAATACTCTATCCTTTTGACAAATCGTATTGTTCTGCCATCTTCAATCAATTTCTTTTATTTTATAGACATGTTTTATTAAAACATTAGTCACATAAGAAAGAAAGGAAGACAGGAAGAGAAGCAAAGAAGAAAACTCATAATATGTAGCAGTGTAAAGCTATGAAGAAATAAAACTACTAGTTTCAAGAGCTATTTCTTCCTATTCTTGAACAGGAAAATGGTGGTGATTCCCGTTTCCACACAAGCATTATACCCAGTTTAAAGGAATCTGTCAGAATCTAAGGAATGAATAAAAATTATATTTGATTTGATCTTTCAAGTAATCTATGTACAAAATTTGTGGACTAGAAAAAAAGCAAAATGCTCCAACTACAATGAAGATGAAGAAGGTCCTTACTCAAACTGAGCTTCCGATGCCCTCTCACAGTACTATTCAGTACTGACGGGGTTCAGCATCACATTAGTCGCAGGAAAACTGTCGTGGGCAATAAATGACCTTGTGTGCCCTCTTTCATACAGTGAATAAGATTTGCAATATTCACTGCCATCAAGGAAGCAGAGTAATAACCACGAGTGAGTCCTGAGAGGACAATACTAACAGGTGGCACAATGGGTGATGCAGAACCATGAGTAGTGATGTAACCAGCATAAAATGTTATGTCAAGAAACCGTGAGGAAACATTCATTTAGTTTTAATACAAAGCCGTGGCTTTGTGCTGTCCTTTTTCGATGTGGATGACGTGGAATTAGCCAGCGACGCTACAAATGACAAACACACACACACACACACACACACACACACACACACAGACACACACGTGCATGCGCATGCCTATATACACATATACACATTTCGATAGTCCCCATACAGCATAGGAAGAAATGTACCTGAACACCGGGAGCATTTTCACAGGCCCTGACTGAATAATAAACAAGTATGCCCTGCCTCTTCCCATTCATTATTTTAAAACTTAATTGACGAATTACAATAATTCACATTGGCCATATATAAATAAGGCCCAGCAAATATTTGCCTGGCCCTATGTCTTCTCTATGTGATCTTGACCTAGTCACAGGTCTGGTCTTCTACTCTTAACAGCCAGTTGCCTCCATAAGGTTAAATATTAAGACAGCAGGTTCATGAGAAAACTATCTACAACCATCAAGTTGAATTTACTAATTAAAAAAACATGTCAAATCAATTGTACTATTCCGGGACATTTCTCACCAGAAAGATGAGGTTGCATATAACATTATTGTTTATTTAGGTAACTTCCTGAATATCTCTTTATCCAAATACCAGAGTAATAGTCCTCTTCTCAGAACGATTGATTGTTGAATTTTAAAAAATTATTTCAGAACTCTTGACTTATTCTGAGCACTATTACGTCACAAAATTTGATTGGGAGTCTAATTTTTAAAATCCACTTTAAATCAATCTGAAATTCTTATCAATATCCTGGCTTTGACCCCTCCTCACTGTATGCTATCAAGATTACAAAGTGTAGGAAGCAATACATTTGGGGTGACTCTAGCGGCGTCTTTGGGAAGTTGACTGTTGACCTACACGCACAGTTAAAGTCCTTAAACAAATATGCGAACGAATAGAGTAGTAAATATTTATCCTCTTGCAAATAAGACAACTTTAATAAATATAAAATTATTTTATTTTCTTAATTTATTTTTGAGAGGAGGGGTAGGAGCAGAGAGAGAATCCTAAGCAGGCTCCGTTCTGTCACAGCCCACCATGAGGCTTGATCCCATGAGCCAGGAGATAATGACCTAAGTCAAAATCAAGATTCAGACGCTTAACCAGCTGAGCCACCCAGGCACCCCCTATAACAATGATATATATTAAACTGTATTTTACAGTATTTATTAGTTACTTACTACCGTAAGTGACCTAATAAAGGGTTTTGCATTTTTTTAAATTTTTTTTTAAGTTTTATTTATTTTTGGGACAGAGAGAGACAGAGCATGAATGGGGGAGGGTCAGAGAGAGAAGGAGACACAGAATCTGAAACAAGCTCCAGGCTCCGAGCTGTCAGCACAGAGCCCGTCGTGGGGCTCAAACTCACGGACCGCGAGATCATGACCTGAGCCGAAGTCGGCCTCTCAACCGACTGAGCCACCCAGGCGCCCCGGGTTTTGCATTTTAAAGACAACATTTATAAGACAGAAGTGTCTTATGTACATTCTAGTTCATACCTATATGTAAAAATAATACTGTTACAAGGCGAGAACTACTCTAAAAAAATTGACTGCCAAATGACGGAAAAACAATTCCAGACAAATCGTGTATGTTAAGGTTTATTTAAACCTCTTTATTGCATAATAAGAAAAAAACAGGCCCTTTATTATGCATACCAAATAGTTTCAAATACTTATCTCTCTTCTTTGAAGCTATTTTAAGGATTGATTACTAAAGTTCATCTTTCCATTTTAATATCATGTTAATCAACATCTTAAAATGTAAAGCATTCAAAATATCACTTCTTCAATACTAATTTTTCCTCCAGTAGATATTCTAATCTAAAACAAATTTTAGTATTCCTATCTCATAGATGGACATGGTTTAGTCTGTCAAATAAATGTATGTGAAATGTCAAGTCTCACTTTTGCCCACAGAAAGCTCTGTAGCATTCCATGATTTTTAGCTTCGGGCTTTGGCAATCAGTATGGATGTAAGGGGGATGAGACTCATTCTGTGCCCTAAAGTAATGTATACTCCGATGAAACTCCAGGAAAGTACAGAGGGAATTGCAATATAACTGGCTAAATATGAAGATTAAAAAGGAATAGTTGGAACTAGAAGAGGAACAAGCGAGCCTTGGAGGTAGAATTCTCACTAAGAACTACTGAGAAAACTAGATGTGATTTGAATATTTTGTATCATATGGGAGCTTATGTAGTTGACAATTAGGGTTTGACTGCCCAACAATGAGGGAAAACCCCCCATTTATAATCAGCAGAACACTGTGATATATGTAACTAAACCATCAAAATATATCTTTAACGATTTTTACTCCTTTAATGTTTTATTTCCTTTTGATTATTTTGTATTCTTATTTTTGTAATTACTGTGACTCACTTTGTTTTCAAATATGTATTTAAATATCTCAGAAGTATACTTTGCCATTATTGAAATTGCCCTTTTAAGAAAATGAGTATTTAAATATTTTTTCAGATATAGATTTACCTTATTGCTTCAGTCCTCACCCTTTCCGACATGTACAGTTAAATCACTTTCCAAATACATATTACTAGGCACTGTAATTTCTTTTGCTTTTGAATGTAAAAAATTTTCCTTCCTTTTCTAATCTCAAAATTGATAATTGGAAATGTGGGAAAATTTTGATTTGCACTCATAGCATTAAAGTGTTATAACTGGTGTGGTATCTCCTGTTTCTGGATGGTGCTCAATTCCCTTAGTTTTTCCACACAGAAGATTTCCAGGAAACAACAAAATATGTGTCAGGACATATGCTTTCATTAAAGATTTCTTATAGAGTGTGCTTTTGTTTCTTTAAATCTTGGTTATACTGGGGGAAGTCCCATCAACTCAAGATTGATTTCAAAAAAACTGAAAGTATCAGCCTCTATTGGAGTCAAGATTCAGATATATAGCACTGGTTTGCGAATCAGATGAACTCCAGAGAGACTTAAATTTGGAAGGGACTACAGTTGAACAGCATGGGTTTGAACTCTGGTCCACTTATATGTGTTTTGTTTTTTTTTTTTTTGATAAATATAGTAAAGTATTATTGTATTTTCTCTTCCTTGAGATTTTCTTAATAACATTTTATTTTCTCCAGTTTACTTTCTTATACGGATACAGTATAAAATACACATCAGATACAAAATATGTATTAATTGTATTAATTGACTTTTATTGGTAAGGCTTTTGGTGAATAGTAGGTTGTTTCTAATTAAATTTGGAGGGTTCAAGTGTTGTATATGCGGCTTCTCAATTGCACAGCGGTCAGCGCCCCTAAACTCCACTATGTTCCAGGGTCAACTGTCATTGGAAAAAGCAAACACACGCCCAACTCTCAAAGTGGTAGTGATTGTAGGCTTGAGTCCTTTATTTCTTTCTTTTTTTAATGTTCATTTATTTTTGAGAGAGAGAGACAGAGTGCAAGCAGGGGAGGGGCAGACACACACACACACACACACACACACACACACACACACAGAATCTGAAGCAGGCTCCAGGCTCCGACTTAGCACAGAGCCTGATGCGGGGCTGGAACTCATGGATGGTGAGATCATGACCTGAGCGGAAGTCAGACGCTTAACCAACTGAGCCACCCAGGTGCCCCATGAGTCCTTTCTTATATCAGTTTCTGTGGCTATGGAAACTTCAGGCTGTTAGCCTGAGGTGGTTTAAAGATACTTGTTGGGTGGGCCCTCTCACATGCCAGTTTGCTTCATCAAAGAACAAATTGGGGAGGCAATTGGAAGAGTGTGCTAGCAATACAGATGTTACAGTCTTTTCTAAAACATCTGGGAAGTGACATCTCCTCAACTTTGCTATGTACTCATTGTTAGAAGCAAATGACTAAAGGATATTACTCAAGACTGAATATGAGGAACAGAGACGATTGTTCGTTCTCTTGAAGTCTGCCAAAACACAATTAGACTTTAACCAACCTACAGATGACCTTTCTTAGGCTTAGTCAAAAAAATAGCTTAAAAATAAGTTTTTATGTTGAAAGCCATGGAAGGTATTGACATATAGGTAAAGCAATTGCATTTGTTAAGGAATTCATTTGGGGGAAGATTTGAGTTTCAACTATTTGTGTGGATTGTATAATTAGAAATTAACAACCTAAGAGCTCTAACATGAAATAATAATAAAAAAAAAAAACAACCTGTAGTAGAGGGGAAAAAAATAGTGAATGAAGACAGATTTGGAAACTTCAGAAGACATCCACAAACTTACTCTCTTTAATTACTGCTTCAACACAGATATAAAGACATTTCTATTCAATTGTGAATATTGCAAATAATATTCGACTAAAAATAGTTTGTGTTATAAAATGAGACCAAAAGAAGAAATCTTAGATAACAAAAAGGAAAACACTATAGCATGGTGAAGGATTTGATCACAACTAGGGAAAATTTTAAAACTACTTTTTATTTGACTGACAAATGTGTTTTTCCCCCCACATTTATGGTAAGCCTATGACATAGGCAGCTTAGATTTTTGACTCCCCAAAAGATTATCAGAATAACCTGTTCATCAACCACAGCTGAATTTACAACCTGCTGTATTAAGGGCAAGTATCAATTTGACAGGATTTGAGTACTGCCTGGGAAAAGGAAAAATAGCGACAGATAGTAGTGTCATCAGTTAAAGGAGACATTTTTACCAAGAATAAAAATGTGCAAATCTTATTATATAATTAGAGAATTGTTGAAACAGGTTCTCTTTCCCAGGGAAAAAAAGTGAACTCAGAATTTGGGAAATGGGTGATAGGAAATTAGAACTCAACCCCATTTAAATCATCAGTCTCCATTACTTTGAGAGAGACCTCAGAGAAGCAAGTCATTTCTGAAACAGGAGTATTGAACAGCAGTGGTAAAGGGACTCCGTTCCATCTTCCCAGGACTTCTAGGACTGTTGGCTATAGGTCCCCAGAAGACCATCAGAGCCGATCACTCAAAGTTGAGTTTGTTGTCTGCTCCTATAAGGCATCAGTTTGATGCATCTTAGTGGTGCGGCCATGGGTCAAATAATACTAGGTGTTCACTGTCTGGGAGTAAGATTTTAAGGTAGACCTATCAATGTGGACATTGATTGAAGTGAGCAAATTTTATGAAATAATTGTTTTTTTTAGGATTAATGGGCACAGTGAGTCTTGAAAGTGAGTGTGAACAAAGGTTTGCTCCAAAATTTAATGGTTTGAACAAGTTATTGTTCAAAGGGGGCTTTTGACGCAGATAAGCTAATTGCTGTCCTGAGATGGGAATTACTTGAGTAGGTTGTCTTCAGATAAATTGATTTCTGAGAAGTTCCAGAAGCAAACAATGAAATGATTTACTGACTTACAGAATTGTCTTCCAGGGAAAGAATTTCCTGGAACAAATAGCAGAATGTAGGCAGCTTTAATTCTCAGTTTTAACAGATATGCTGTGTCTTCAGGCAGTATTAGTTCTCAGTATTGTTATTTTCCATACTTGTAAACAGGGAAAATTAAGCTTATAAGAGGTTTAGTAAGTTTCCATCAAGTATTCTGGAATAAGAGCCAAAGGAATAGAGAGAAGGAGAAAAGGAAAGTATTAATTACTGCTAGCAGGAAGATTATTCTGAAAGTAAGAAGATACCTATTTATTGGCCATGAGGAGACATTTTATATATTATTCACATTTAGATTGGTCATGCATGATAAAAGGGACGGAAAAGCAAGAATTTGGGTTACTAGGGGATGGGTATGAAGCAAAATGAATGAACAATCTCTAGTTCTCAGAAGCACATGTCATAAGGGTAAATAAATTGGGGGTAAATACATTTTGAAGATTAGGTTTATCAATAAATTGGGTGATTTAATCCCTATGACTGTAACTTTGGCAACATTAGCTTTGCAGGAAACATCTTAACTACTTACCATCCAAAGTTATACAATTATGGCACAATCTATATGGGCATCTAAGAGTACCTTACTAAAAAACAAAAGAAACAACTATGCTTTCAAGTAGGGGTTGCATTGTCTTATAGATTGTTATGTCACTCACACACACACACATACACACACACACACACACACACCAGATGCTTGATGTACATAGCTAATAGATGTTTGGCAAGCAAATAAATATGCTATGATGTCTCCAGTTTTGTACATTGATAGTTATTCATTATTTTAGTTGTATCCATTTACTATGCATAGGTGAATACATGTGGGGGGGAAGTAAATATATGGCAGCTTATTTTATTTCGTGTGCTATTTAGAAGGCAATGTAATAATGGATACTTATTCTGATGAAATAAAGTGATTTCCTGTTCTTTTTCCTAATAAGGAGAAGTAAGAGAATTTATTATTTTCCTTAAGAAAAAATGTGCACTGAACTTTTTGTTCTAGTTATTCTTTATCCAACTTTATTTAAATATTACCACTTAAATACATAGATTGAAAAATTTTATGGCCATAAACAAAAAGTATTATAGGGCTGTAGGAACTGACAGACAACACATTCATCTGTTGGTTGATTTATTCAGTATATTTAATAGAATATTTATTAATGATTTTTATGTGCCAGATGCTGTTCAAAACAATGGTTTAATTTTAGGATCCTTATATTGGCTTAATACAATGATATACTATTAGATAAAACAAGTTATAGGACAATCATATAAATTCACATGTGATGATTTTATATATATAAAACATATACAGATATGTATGTTATATATGTACATATAAATATGAATACATAAATATATCATTTGTATTTCGTCAATAGGTCCAAAAAATACTTTTTACCTATGAACACTAACATTTGAAAAATAGGAAAAAATATTTAGCTTTCTTTTTTTTCCTCAATTGAGAATATTTGTATGATTTTTACTTTTACAACAAGCATACACTATTCAAAATTAAAAATAAAGTCAAATATTATTATTGAGCAAAGTTCTTGTTTAGCAAGAAATTTATTTTAAGAAATGCACTAAAATAGTGTCAGTATTAGCTCTAATACGAGAACAAGTATTACATATGTCAAATTTTTTTAATTAAATTATCTTAAATCATTACTTTTATTTTATTTGTTTATTTTTATTTTATTTTAGATATAGAGAGATTAAACACAAGTGGGGGAGAGGGGCCAAAGGTCCTTAACGTGGCTCTATCCCATGACTTTGAGACCATGACCTGAGCCCAAATCAAGAGTTGGATCTCAACTGACTAGGCCACCCAGGCACCCTTGTCATTACTTTTAAAGCAAAAGCCATATATTTTCTGAATAAACAGGTTCTTCATCTGTGAAGTGAGTTACTTTAGTATAAAGTAATGTAATATCCAATATAAAGTTCAATGTCTTCTGATTCTAAATGACAACCAATCGGAATACCCATGAGAGAAAAATATGAAGAGTAGGGAAAATGCAAAACAAACTGAAAACGTTATGGTCACTAAAGTTTACATATAAAAACAGGAATCCTCAGATTTAAAAGTATGCCTTCATTTTTCTCCATAATTGTATAAGATTTTTTAAATATGTCCACTGATTGCAATTTGCATAAAGCATGGGGAAAAGAGACAATCGCTCAGGTAAGGGAACCAACTTAAATCCTTAAATAATTTTTCTCAAAGCAAGGTCTTTGGAAAACTAGAAGCAGAATAATTAGAGTTTATTAAATATGCTGATTCCTGGACTGCACCCATTGAGCCATTGAATTAGAAACTTGAGGTGGATCCCAATGATTGACATTTATTCTTATAGCCAATGACATCGGAGAACCACCTAGAATTCGTATCAGAATTAGGAAAACATGGTAGCCAGTAATAACTAAGAAATAAAAGTAAGCAGTTAATTGTAGACTTCATCATATATGATTTAACATGTTTTTTAATGAACATGCCTTGAGTCCCCAACGCTGTATCTGGATGACCACTGACTCTAACTTATACAAATTTGAATTGATAACCTTGGAAAGAGTGTAGCAGTAATATCGCCGGAGTGAAGTTAATGAGAAATTTCCAGGGTAACGCAGAAGTAGATTTAAGCAATGGTAACACATCAATGGCTGTGCAGTGTGTTTACGTAGTTCAGTGCGACCATAAGGAAGTTTCACAAGTTAGAGTCACTCCCATACCAACTAATATAAAGCTCTCAAATATACTGCAATTATAGCAGCTTTCTTAGCATTGACTCTGAAGTGAACTGTGGTTGCCCCGCCACATGTCAAGGTAAGGTGTTAAAGGACAAAGTGGTTATTCCCAAGTTCTCCACACTGAGCCTAATCAAGCAGTGACGTGTTAACCCCTTAGAAATGACACAAGTCCAAATGCAAAGTAAGACCTTTTGTACTACTCTTGCTCAGCAGTGCACTTAAAGCGAACTATTTCAAAGGATTTCATGTCAATAAAGACAGCCGACAATTTTAAGAGATACAAGTAAGTTAGGGAATGGTATATTTGGGGGGGTGGGGAATTGAGAAGAGATTTATATTAGATTCTTTCACTGGAGCCATACATTTGCAATATATTTTTGGTAGGGTCATCATTTTATTATTTGTTCCACAAATGCTTTAAATGTCATATAAAGCAGTGACAGTAACATAACTTCACCAAAGTCACAAACTTGACAATATGATGGAGATTTTGAACTTCGCACAAGCAAAGAGCATATATATATAAGAAATGTTCATATTTTCCAGAATCTCTTGGAATCTCATTCATGGATTCTGAATTTTTAGTTTAGAGGATGTTTCTGTGAAATTCGCGTAAGAAAGTAACAAATATAAATTGATCTGATTAAAGATTCAGCTTTTCAAAGTTGGAAAACTGAAAGGTGCTTTATGATTTTTTTAAGTGTCAATCACACCACAGCATTAGGTAGGTTGTTCTACATATTAGTCATTTAATTTTATCTGTCAAAAGGGAAAATATGTGGGGAGTCACTTGAAAGTTCAAGCAAATTTAAATGAA
Organism: Panthera pardus; assembly: GCF_024362965.1. NCBI lineage: Eukaryota > Metazoa > Chordata > Mammalia > Carnivora > Felidae > Panthera > Panthera pardus. Next base: position 22,411,134 of record NW_026526721.1, read on the forward strand.
TTAAAGGTTCAAATAAGTAATTACTGTCATTGGATAAAAGGTTACTTAGGATTAAACCTGACCACTCCATCTATTTTATCGTCTCCAGTCAGTTCGGTGGCTGTATATCATTGCCACTCTTTTTTAAAAAGCTGACATAGGCATTAGCATGCTGACATTGAAACTAATTTTACAAGATATTTTGAATGTAACTAAGCATGAGACCTGAGCTCTAAAGATAACCTGTTCCTCTTTAATTCTAAGGACGAATCTCTGACAGGTTAAGTGCTGTAAATCTCCTCCAGATGCTGTCATCACTGCCTTCAGATGCCACTCAATGTCCCCAAAATGCTGTCAAGAAAGAAAGATCAATTATGGGTAAACATAAAGGGAAGGTAGCAGGAAAATCAAATTCTTCAAAGAATTATAACGCTGATTTGAATTTCATAAAATGTTAGTCAAAATCCTTGACGACAGAATTAATGACAGTTGAGAAGGTCAATTACGAGCGCTAAAGCTTTGACAGCAAAAATTTTAATAATAGAAATTTAAGGAAACATAGATAAATTATATTAAGCCTATATAATGAACATGTAATGAATAAATTAATAGTTTATTGAGCATCTACTACGTGTTGAGTGTATTTTATTCACCAAGTTTAATCATCCCAAATGAGCACAACACTCCGTTTTATACACTGGGACCAGTCTCCTTCTCTTATGCGTACGAAACTGAATCTTGCATTTATGGAAAATAATTGAGCATAATCAGCCTCTCTGATGAACAATCCATGAGATATGGCATCTTCAAAATTTTCCTGAAATCCTTTGCACCAGTTAGTATTCAGGTGTAGCCAAGTTATCATTTACAGACTACGAGTGTAATGGTAAAAGTGCTTCATATTACTAGATTAAAAACTCAACTTTGTTTTTCATTGTCTGTAACTTTCATTTCCTACCCATTTGTAAAAGACACTTACCAGCACATTAACCAGCACATTTAAAAGCTGGTATTTATCAGCATGTTTGAACTTTTTTCTAAAATAGTAATTGTTTGATATCTATGTTATAGATTTTTACTCTTCCCAATGTATATAAGGGAGTACGATGCTCATAGTCTCCCTATGATGCTTGATTTTGAATGTTTTCACAATGATGATTTTGAATTATTCTAAGTGAAATAAGGAACTAAAATTTACCCTGAATTCAGAAGAAAAATATTCTCTGAAAGCATTAACTAAAGTTTAAAAAGCCATCTTTTTTTTTTTTAATTTTTTTTTTTTTTACATTTATTTTTGTGACAGAGAGAGAGCATGAATGGGGGAGGGGCAGACAGAGAGGGAGACACAGAATCGGAAGCAGGCTCCAGGCTCTGAGCCATCAGCCCAGAGCCTGACGCGGGGCTTGAACTCACGGTCTGTGAGATCATGACCTGAGCTGAAGTCAGACGCTTACCGACCGAGCCACCCAGGCGCCCCTAAAAGGCCATCTTAACGTATGTATATGTGTATGTATGTGTGTATGTGTGTGTGTCTGTATTCATCCATTTGTCATTTTATGTTTTACATTAAATGTATAGATATGTGCTTTCATTCCCTTTTCACCTTGTAATTGCCTGGGAAACTTCACAATAAAAGGAAATCATTAAAAAATTGCTAAAAGAACATATATATTTGGATAAAAAAAAAAAAGGATCACTATGGTGCTGTCATAAAGAGTAAAGCCAATACGTCCAGTGTTTTACCAATATGCTATGTGGATCTAAATAAAACCAAAAATGGAGAATTCGCCTTTATTGCCTGTTTCTTACACATCTTTTTACTTGTCTCCCAACCCTACCATATAATTTTTTCCTAGATATAGGCTATCTAGATTAAATATGCTAGCTAGGACACTACTTCAAACTCTGGTCTATTTAAGGAACTACCTCTGGTTTATTCTCTCACAAGTCTCACCAGACCCAGTGCAGTTTTCAAACATGGCTCCAAAGTGTTTGGTATTCATTCCATCAAGAGTAGGATCTCTGTCTCCTCCCCTTAAAATCCGCATGGGCTTGCGCCAGCCTCAACCAATAGAGTATAGAGGAAGTGGTGCTCTAACGCTTGGGAGGCTCTACCTCAGAAGGGCAGCTACCGCCTGGTTATCCTATTTCACTGGCTGTCAGACGCATGGTCTCTCTTGGGATGTACCCTCTCACATTCGAAATTCCATTCTGGGAGAAGTTCCAGCCTCAAAGACAGGCATCTATAGGTGTTTTGATCCATCTTCCTTGCTGATCCCAGCCTTGGAATCATCCCACTCAGGCATCGGATATGGGAGCAAAGGAGTCTCCAGATCTTTGATTTTCCCCAAATCATTGGTGTCTTTCCATGGGAGATAAGCCAGTCCCTCTGTGTCCTGGTTCTAATTCAAAATATAGAAAATAAGCAGTCATAGGGAAATGGTGGGTATTGAAGCCATTAGGTTCTAAGTTTGTTATACCTCGATAAGCAATTGGAACACTTAACAGCTGCTCCTCACCCTAACTGAACAACTGATTATAAGCTGCTCTTCTTTAATCAAGATGCGTTTACATGAGCAACCCAAAATTTTGGGTTATCATTGACTATTTCATCATGGAAAGAAAAATAGATACTGATAATCCATCAAGGAAAAAAAATCTACAAAATAGGTAGATCTCTTAAAACACTCCACTTAACATGGTCCCCATAGCTGACCTAGAAAGAAACACTTTCTTTCTAGGTCAGCTAGCTTGTCAGGGACAAATTGGCTGCACCAGTGCATTCAATGGAGACACCTCTACCCCATTGCAGTAAGAGGAGCCAGCTAAACCTGAACTGATTATAGCTATCGTAACATAGCAAAAATAATCTCTTGTTAAAGTACAAAGAGAGAAGAAAGACAAGAATTATTGCTACTTCCAACAAATACCGCGAAAGCTGAGAAGATTTAGTTAGTAAACAAATCATAATTTCCACTCTAGAAAATATTTTGTGACTCTATAAATGCAACTTACATGCACATCAATAAACACACTTATAGGAGAAACTCAGTTGTTCATAGCTAAGGCACAAATTAACGTTTTTCAAGTAGCCACTAAATTAATCCATATATTAAAAAAGAGATACATATAAATTGTATTCAGTCTGACATCTTCAACAAAAAAACAAATCTTTGACTTAAATGTCTATAGTTGGATTTTCATATACATGCCAAAAATTATAGCACTAATTAACTAAATCATCTGTAAGTATTTTGATTTTAATCAGTTTTACCTAGACTGTTAATGGCCAAGGGATTCTACCCCCACCCCGAGGGATTTTTTTTATCAATTTTATTAATAATGCATTTCAATAACACTTATTTGCCTATAATCCATTTTCACTTTTAGTTTACTAGATTTCTGTTATATATGATACTGCTGTATGTGTGTAACTACATGTATATAATTGTGCATGATCAACACTAAAGAATATGCTATAATCAAAATGTTATTAAAGAGTGTTACATTAAGTGCATTACATTCTTAAATTCACATTTGCTATTAGAAAGGCTTTTTCATTTACCTACATTTTGTGATGGTTAATGTGGAAAAGCAATGAGCATAGTGACAATATTTCTGTAAAAATGAATCAGCAATGAAGAAAATAGTAATTTATAAAAAAAAAGTACATAAAATCCAAAGAACTTTGTCTTGTCGTTTTTTACATTACCCACAAATATTGCATTTATTTTATTTCATTTACATGTTTAGTTCATCACATATTCCCCCTCCTGAAGATTTGTTAAGAGTTACCTTGGTAAGCTGGATTGAAAGATCATTTAAGTAATACTTCTCAAAGCTGCACTCAAAATCTTCTATTGGCCTTCATAAGCAGCCTCTATCTTAATTCGTTCTAATACTTTCTTCTGGGGTTGGTGGTGGGACGAAGAGAGGGGATTCCCTCCAAGTTCAGTACAGTGTCCCAGGTATTAGAGAAGGTGCTTAGTGTCCACGTCTTCCTGAGTGTCTAGGCCTAAAGAGTTGACAATCAGTCTCAACAAGTCTGGTCACATGATTCCCATGAATTCCGTCACCTTCTCAAGCACACTGATGATTTCAATCACTAAAACCTCTGCTGACATGTCTGAAATCACAGATTCTGCAAATTGGGCTTCTTCTGGGGGCTCTCACCATGTATGTCACCCTTAGAAAACATATTTAAGGCTATTTACTTAAAGTACTTTATATAAAGACATTTATAATTTTACACTTATTTAAACCATACATATTATAATACACCCTAAAACATCTTTTGAGGACATGCTCCTGCTGAAGGCCAAAAGTGAGTGAGGCAGCATCTGAGTTATGATTGGCAATGCATGCAGGTTTTGAATACTATCAAGAGAATAACTAGTACATTAAGTAAGTGACACCTTCGCATTTACTGCAACTAAGTTCTTGAATCCAATTCTCATATGGGTCAGTTAGCATCACCCTATCCTGTCCTCCAACTGCAACACTAATGTCAACCGGACGTTTTATGAGTGTTTGTTGCCTCTTGGTAGCTAGGCCAAGATAATATGAAGGATTTCATGCCAACCGTCAAACTTCTGGGGGAAAAGAATTCAAAGCCTGTGCTCTACTAACAGAGGGTATTATACCATATTTCATAAGTGACACTCAGGCTAGAGATACTAGCCTATAGGTATGATAGATAGTAGTTTTAGAAAAAAGCTTAATTTGTATTCCATATGCCAGTTGAGAGCAACAAAATATTTATTATAATGAAATGATTTTATCAAAATGTCCCTTTTAATCAAAAAATTGTATTAAGTATATGGAGTGTAGACTCTCTCTCTCTCTCTCTCTCTCTCTGTCTCACACACACACACACACACACACACACACACACACACACAACCGAGGAGTTTATTAAACTTAACTGGGAGTAATTCAGCATTCTGCAAGATTAGATAGATGACCAAAATTGATCTCTAGTTCAGCAGTGCAATTAAGTCATCGTCCAGATTACCTGATTTAGTCCTTATGAAACATGAGAATGGGAAGGAAACTCAGGTATCTTGAAAAGTATATATCTTGCCACTTGAAGAAACTTCCAACATAAATGAAACAAGATAAGTGTATCAACATCTGTATGTATGTCAATAACATTACAACCCCCCTGGCCCTTGGAAAATATGTTCACTCTTCACATCACTGAGGAATGAACATCAGGCATTGGTTGGGAAAATTGAAATTAACCTTACTGTCTTACAATCCTAAGAATAAAGTAGAACTGTAACTGTAGAAATGCCGAAAGTTAATCAAATTTGCAAAGCTTCAAATGGCAACACTCTCATAATGTTACAGAGACATTTGTTCCATATTGTACAGTGGACACTTAATTTTCAAACATGCGTAGCATATATGTGGGTAAATTCTCTAGATTTGCAAGCAAACTAACAATGTTGTTGAATGAATGAGGATTGGGGAAAAGGGAACAAAATATGTAACACAATACTGGTTAATATCCACAAATACTATCCCATAACACATGATGTCTTTTGAGAAGTGATTTGCATTTGTAAATCATACTTTAAAATAGATGAATCCCACTAGTGGGATAAGAGAGTTTATATTTAAGATAAGAGTTTATATTTAAAATGGCTGAAAATTCATACCTACAGTATGCATTAAATAGAGGCTTAATTTTTTTTAATTTTTTTTACATTTATTTATTTTTGAGAGACAGAGTGAGACAAAGTGAGAGTGGGGAAGGGGCAGAGAGAGAGGGAGACACAGGATCTGAAGCAGGCTCCTGGCTCTGAGCTGTCAGCACACATCCCGACATGGGGCCTGAACTCACGGAGGGCGAGATCATGACCTGAGCCGAAGTCGGACGCTCAACCAACTGAGCCACCCAGGTGCCCCTAGAGGCTTAATTTTTTTAAGTCACGTGCTTCTATAGAAGGGAGAAAAGAAGGGGAAAGAGTGAGCATCACATTACTACAGGCACTTGTAGGATTGTGATTTAGGGTTCTTTACAGTATACTCATGTTCACGCGCTTGAGCTAAAAGAGTATACGTCCCAGGACTGTGGCCTATTTAACTGAAGCATGTGAGGTGGCCAAAGTAGGTCACTGTTACTTAAAAGTCACATAAGGAATTTAAGGTTCATGAAATTAAGATGAATTTATAGTATTCTGGGTGTATGTGTGTGTTTGTGTACTTGCACGTAATTCTGAGACTAAAAGTCACATGATATCAAATCGTCAAGGGCTCCAACGGAAAACATTAGCGAGACTCATCCTACCATAAAATTTCACGTATTTTATTACTCAGAAACCTTTATTAGTCATCTTTTTAACGCCAGAAAAATTGGCCATGTTTGGTGGTCTACTAGGTTTGGGGCAGATTCACATCAAGGAGAAAATAGAAACTCTAGACACAGAGAAAGGAAATACCCAACTCTGGAATCATTTGCATTTATTCAACCTGTAGCTATTGTGGCTCCACTTGTCTGCAGGCACTAATTCCAAGTGCTGAATATTATCAGTTCGATCAGGTCCCTGCTCGCATAGGGCTCGCATTCACGTGGGATGTGACAGACAATAAACACAGGCTACATCTCTCAAAGCTAGCTGGTGGTATTTTTGTAGAGAACAAACATAAGCAAACAGGAGGAAAGGGAATACAGGGGTGGAGATGCATATGAGTGTGCAAAAGGCCTTTTGAATGAGGTGAAAATTGAGCCTGGAAGAAGTCTCAGTACAGTGTGTGTGCAAGTTCATCCAAAGCAGAGAGAAAAGCGAGTGAAAAGGTCCTGGAGAAGGAACGAAGTTGGCATGCTTGAGAAAAAAAACAGCAGCGTAGGGAAGGGAAGGGGTCAGAAGAGAGTGGACAGTCTTGCACCCAACATGAGGGGATCCAGAGCAAGATTACAAGTGGGGCTCGAGAATTTCATGTCCAGTACGTAAGATGTATAAATCAGTGCAGCCAACTCCTGAATAAAATACATTCGAGCTTCCTACATTGACAAATTTACTTTCCAAACAATCGAGAAGTCTGTTTGAAGTTAGAATTCTAGGACTCCATAGTGTTATCACAAAAATACAGTGACACAGAGAGCCCAATAGGGAGACCAGTTAGGATCTACTGCAGTTATACACATGAGATGATGGCGGGGTAGGGCTGGGTTGTATAGATGAACACGTAGGACCTGATAGATTCTGAATATGTCTCAAAGGCAGATTAGATAGGGTTTGTTGATGGACAAGATGTGTGACATCAGATAAAAAGAGACATCAAGGATAAATGCAAGATTTAGAACATAAGTAATTGGAAGAATAAATCTACCCCCTCCCTTTTTAGCATGGGATTGGAAGGTTTTTTTGGACACACTAAAATTTGAATGTCTCTTACACATCGAAGTGTGTATGGTGAGGAAGCTTCCAGATGTATTAGTCTGGAGTTCAGGGGAAAGTTTACGGCTAGGGTTAAGTATTTGGGAATGCTCACTGAACAGGTGCTGTTTAAACCTGGTGTATTCACCCTGTGAGCAGGTGGGTGAATTTTGTGGTCAGAACATGTGAATGTTCTCTTCGGCTTGTTCATATTCTCTCAGTAAAATAGGAAGTAAGATTATCTTCTGTGAGTAAGGATGGTGGGGGAGCTTTGGAAAGTTTGAGAAGAGGGGGCAAAGCATGAAATCACCCAGGAGCATGGATCGGAGAATTCCCACATAGCATTAATGGCTTATATCTACAAACAAATGTATCTCCCTGAGGACAAACCCTATGTATTAACTTCCTTTGTGTGCCCACAATATTGATAGCATATCTAGCATATAACATTTACTAAGATTTTATGGAGTAAAATTTGAATGAAAATGAGTGCTGCATCATGAGACTTATCCCTGACCTAATAGTTATTGGCTCAAGCTTATCTAGGATTCAGTCAAAGGGAGAAAATCTTTACATTTGATTTCCTGATTTTCCTTCATCACTAATGCTGGGACTTGGATACAGAGCACTGGTGTTGGACAGTGTTGCACTCCCTCGTACATGATTTTTGTTGCATTTGTTGCCGTCAGTCCTTAGAGAGGAAGTTGTAAGCTTGGGTAATGGAGGACTGCCTTTGCTTAAGTCATTTCCACAGGAGTCAACTGAGGTGATTCTGGGGAAGAAAGCTCAGCAATTTTAGACGCTTCTTCCTGTGATTGCACTGCTGGTCTTAATCCTTCCGGCCTTTTCTAGTGTTCTACTTTCTCTTCCCTCTTTAAAAGTGCTTTCTCTCCAAATATCCTTGAAAATGAAATGTCCCTCTTTTGTAGACCATTTAAGCTGAGAGAAAACAAAAATAATAAAGAGAAGCTTCTACCTTTCCGACTCCTTTTTCCCTCTCCCCACCTTGCATCACGTCAAGAACTCATTGTGTGGTACCAGAAACCTGAGAGCCGCTTGCCTAGGGGTGAAGGTATAATAATTATCTTTTATATGTACCCCTGGGTTTTTTTTTCTGAGCACCCCTGGTGACGCTAGCTCATGACCATTGAATCAAATTGAATTGTAATTTTAAATATCACACTGAACTTAATTTAATGTAGTAATTAAAATGACTTATAGCTCAATCATTTTTCACTGTTCAATTTAGATACCCTCCCTTACTCTCCCTTTCACTGAGTGCCTCACACACTGCACTGTGCTTAGCAGAGAAGACAGTATTGAGAAGTATCATACTAGATCTTTCTCCTCAGGACATTTACAATGTTAATGGGGAGACAAGAAATGTATGCTTAAGAGTTTTGAAAACCACTGTCAAATTTCTGTATCATAATGAAGTCCGGAGAATTACATTTTTGGTGTAGAAGAGTTTAGTTTAAATGGTGTCAGTTAAATGGTGTCAGATGATGGAAAAGCATTCAAGTGGAAAAGTCCTGCAGGCGGTTGAAAATGTAGGGCGGATGCTCAGAGAATGGTGAAAACGAGAGATAAAGATGAATTATTCTATCGCATAGAAGTGGGTGGGTTTTTAAAGAAGCTTAACTATACGGAGAAAAAAGTAGTAGGGCATTGAAATGACTGAACACATTGGAGAACTTTGAGTCAAGCCATGGATTAGAACCTGATTCCACATCATTCACCTGAGTGTTATGGTACAAATCAGTTGCCTTCTCCGAGACTCCATTTCTTCATTAAGTGCTAAAATAAAACATTTCTACCTTTGCAGTGTATAAAATAAGTGTAAGTTGTCAAGCTGTAAAGTAAGTGTCGACTGCTGACGTCATCACAAAAGCAACAGAAAAATCTGTTAGTCAAGTAAAGTTTACTGGTCCTACTACAGAGAGAGAGTCTAAGAGTCTTTGCAGTGTCTCAGAAGGGGATGGTCAGAGGAGGACATTCATAGGTTATCGGGGTCTGAGATAAAGCAGGTATGTCAGATTACTTTAGATTATTCCCCTCCTTCAAAGAGGAGAATTAATTGGGTTTGGGCAAAGATTATGACATAATAATTTAAAAGTAATGGAAACAGTGAGTTGAGGGTCTTGCAATGTAAATCGGTGTTTAATAAGCAAGGGTTTTGGCCAGTTTACAGCCTATTACCTGAGGGGAGACGTGTTTGCTCAAATGAGCTAATTCCTTGCTTGGAAAAAAAAATAGCTTGTAAGAATTTCCTGAATAAAAGTCAACTCGTTTATTGATTTACACCCTTATTTATCTGGGTAAAATTTATGGACAAAATTGATAAGTCATGCCACTTGCCTTTAGCTCAGTGAGACTGATTTTAGACGTCTGGACCTCCATAAATGTAAGATAGTAAATCTGTGCTATTGGAAGCCACTAGGTTTGTAAAAACTTGTGATGACAGCAGTTGGAATGTAATACAAGTGAACCCACAAGTCCCGAGATATTTTTAATTTCTGTCATGTTGGGTATACTCAGTTCTTGTGGAAGGGTAGAAGTGTTTGAGGTCAGGGGGATAGGAGGGACGCATTCCTACCAAAGTGTTTCAAAACTGACTGCACTATAGACTTACTCAGAAAACCTAAAACAAAATGTAGTAGGCAGAATTCTAAAAATATTCCCACCAACTTCCCAACCCCTGGTTATTTCATCAAACACCAATCTAGATAGTGCAATGAAGGGGCATTATAGGGGAAAGCAAAATGAAGAGATGGTTTTGAACTATCCAGGTGGGTTCAATGTAATCACATGGGCCTTCTGATTTGAAGAAGGAGGAAAAGAGTCACATGGATATGGAAGAGTAGGCAAGAGAGATGAAGCATAGGGTTGGTCAGAGGGATTTGATACATAAAAAGGGCTCAGTCCAGTGACGGAGTTAGGTGGGTCATGAGCCAGGGAATGTGAGAGGACTCTAGGATCCGGTAATAGTTCACAGCTTAGAGCCAACAAGGACACAAAGACCTCGGTCCTACCTATGCAAAGAATTGAATTCTGTCAACAATCTGAATGAGCAAGAAATTCATTCCCAAAATCTCCAGATATGAACATATACCTGCTGACACCTTTTGGTCTTTTGAAATTCTGACCAGACTAAGGACCAACGAAGTCATCTGATCTACAGAACTGTGACGTAATAGATTTGCATTGTTTTAAATCACTGTTTGTGGTCATCTGTAATGGCAACAGTAGAAAAGTAATAAACAAAACAATACCAGACTCCCATCCCAGATGAATTTAAATAGAATCAGTTGGTAGGAGCTTGGGCGTACATTTTTTTTCTTGCAAAAATTCCAAGATAGTTTGTACAGTTGGAACCAAAGTTAAGGTGATCCACTAGTCCTGCCTTGGTAGGATTTTCCTTGTTTGAGCACTCGAAGTCCTATGTCCTGAGAAAGACTTTAGTGTTGGACAACAGATGCATTTGGTCAACCCAAAAGTCTTCCTAAATGAAGTTAAAGCCATATGGAATATATAAGAGGTGTTTTTGGAATTGTACCTTTTAAACTCCCTGAAAATTCCTGTGCAAATAGTTTCTTTCAGAACTATTTCAAGAGTTCTCTCCCTGTCTTCCTAGAATATGGTCCTGTGCATGTTGAACTTCTATTCCTTCCAGCATTTTCATGTCAGTTCAGCCTGCAGCTTAACTAAAACTTTCACCAAATATACTTCGTGTCCTTGCAGGAAATTTGGTATAGTCATTCATGCAGTTGTTGTTAGCTATTATGGGATGAAAGTGTTACTGAAACTTTACTGTGTTATAACTGTACCATGTTGGGCATTTCCACCGATAACATCTCAATTATGTTAAGAAGCAATATTCCTTCATATTGCATTGAATCCTAGTTCATACTTTTGTGAATTGTTTTTACATGATTTGAAAGAAAATCAGTATTCAGTTTTAGCATGTACATGTATGGAATATCTGTAGACTATAATATGACTGTATTTATCTTTTTCAATTCTTGGTGACTAAACTCTTATTGTAGGTTACCTTTATAATGAATACTTATTCATCTGTATTCAAACAATTTGTCCTCCAAAAATTATTTTCTATAACGAACAACATAATATTATAGAAGCAGCTAGTTTCAGCTATGCATAGCATAAGTGCTCCCCTCAATAATATCATTCTTCACATTTTACGTAATTTTTTTTTTTTGCTAACCCATATTCAAAGAGGCAAACAAATGTATTTACCTTTACTGCAGATTTTTCAAGGGAATACACACACTCAAACACTGCAAGGCAAAATTACTTGATATTTGCATATCAAGTAATACTTGATAAATGCATCCTTAGCATAAAAATGACAAATATATTGATTTAAAAGTTTACATGTTTACATACTAAAATAAAATCCAGGGGGGAAATCATAAGTTAGAATAATTAGTATGTTAAATTGCTGACTTTGTGTTCTGTAATCTAAATAAAACAAATAAAACTATAAAAGTAAGCTCTACAAGGAAATACTGTTAGAATTTTTCCATTTAAAAATGACAATAGTAAAGGAAACTAGAACATCAAGTGATTTTTGCTAATGCCACCAAATAAAACTTTGATTAGAGTAATTATAGGCACTAAAATTAATATATCAACCTTCATTTTTCTTTGAGTATTCCTTATCCTATTTTTGCTTTATCATATTCTCAGCTAGATCTCAATAATTATTAAGTTTTGTATTTTACACAAGTCCTTAAGGTAGAATATCTGCTTCAAAAATTGTTATACTTCTTATTAAATATTAAATTTTTCAAATTTGTGTTCCATTTGTATATTTTATGCTTACTCTGAAAAACTGAAACATGAGGTTCGGAATTATATTTGTCTTTATGTCATATCCTTCTTCATGTATAAATAAACATGATACTTTTGGCTAAATTGATTTTTAGCTCAGGGAAATATAAATATAGAATGGATATGAATATCCTGTATTATTTTAACCAAAATCTCTCTCTAGCCTCAAGTAAGATTGATTGAATCTTATCTTTCTTCAAACTAGTTCCAAAAATAACTCAAAATTTCTTTTTTGAAGGACATTTATTTATTACACACTCAAATCAAATATTTTCTGAACAGTTCAAGAGGGTTTCTTTTTCCCACCTTAGAGAGGATCATGCAAAGTTAATATCACCTGACCAAGATAGTTCACACTATTGAACACTCTCTAAATTTAGTATTTTATATTAAGTTGGATTCTCCATGCGTGTTTCCACAATGACATGTTCAAATGACCTGAAACTATTTAATTTGTTCATTGTGATCAGCATGGTCAAATTGCAAGACTGAATCTAATATGAATAAATTGGAATTTGTTAACCCCATCCCCCAGTTTGGTTATTTTAATAGCAGGGCTAGTGAGATGTTGAAACAAGTAATTACATAAGGCAGCTCATTGTAGTGGACATACAAAGAGTGACCCCTTATGTGTTATGCCCTTGAAAATCCACTTACCTTGAGTGCGGTGGAAACTTTTAACTTGATTATGCCAATAGAATATGGCAAAGGTGGTGAAATAGTCACCCCTATGACTGTGTTATGTTATATAAGACGCCATCTTAGAAGACTAAGCCAGAGAGACTGCTAGTCTTTAAGAAGCACACTGTCATGAGAAAGCTCACATGACAGAAAACTGGATGGTCTCTGGGAACTAAGAGCAGTTCCCAATAGCCCGCCAGCAAGAAAAGCAATGCCATACTTGTATAGTTATCAAGGAGATGGATTCTACTAATAATCACATGAGCTTGGAAGAGGATCCCAAGCTCCAGAAAGGAATCCAGCCTTACCGACACCTTCACTGTGAAAATTCTGAGCAGAGGCCCTATCTATGTAATGCCTGGCCTCCTGGTACACACACACACACACACACACACACACACACTATGAAATAATACACGCTTACCAACGGTCGGTTTCAAACCTTATTATTTTGCCAATATATTATGTATAATATGGTGTCTTACTTATTTTAATTTGCATTTCTCTACTTATAAATGGATTTGTACATCTTTTATATATTTACAAGACATTTTAATAGAAAATTTTTATTGAGGGTTGTCTGGGTGGCTCATTTGGCTAAGCATCCTACTCTTGGTTTCAACTCAGGTCACTATCTCACAGTTCATGAGTGCGAGCCCTGTGTTGGGCTCTGTGATGACAGAGCATTGCTTGGGATTCTCTCCGTCTCTCTCTCTCTCTCTCTCTTTTTCTCTTTCTTCTCCTTCCCCATTCTCTCTGTCTCTCAAATATAAATAAATAAACATTAAAAAATAATTTTAGAGATAATTGTAGACTCAAATACAATTATTGGACCTGTAATGTCCAATATTTATTATGTTTTGAACCAAATATACTAAACATATATTGTTATTATTTCTACTTTATTAATTAAATATATTTGTTATATTATATTTTGTTAGTTAAACACATATTTTTCTTTTTAGTGTATTTGCTCTCCAAATAAACAAGCAGTAAAACAAGCATAAAATATGCTTATTTGGTGACCATATTTCTTCAGTAAATGTATATGATTTATTAATTTATTTCAGGTTGTCTGGTAGTAAGCAACGGAAACAAGTATGGCACAGTAAACAAGTAAACAAACTTAAGTATATAGTCTGGCTCATAGAACTTACAGAGAAGCTAAGCACATGTCATATATAGAACAAAAAATGGATAAGCTTCAAGGATATAACTAACAGACACCAAGGGACATTCAGTCTTAGGTTCCCCTGTTGAGATTAATCAGCTCTAAGTGTTGAGTGCCTGTGTCGCTCCACTCAAGATACAAGAGAGTGGAGGACATTTTGACACTTCTCATCAGGACTCTGCCCGTTCTGTGGGTGGCAGAAAGAGAGGTGGGAGTATGAAAAGGCTAATTAGTATGAGTAACCAGAAAAAAAGGTCAAATGGATGTGATTCCAGCAGCTATAACAGATGTCTACTACATCTATAATGTTATTTTAATGACTTATTAGTATTCCACTTAATGGATTATTTAATCAATCACTTTCTGTTGGACATTAACTGCTTTCTAATTTTTGTCAGTTTATTCAACATTGTGATTATTGAACTAGCAGTCAAGGCTTTCTAAGACATCTCCAATGTCTGGTTCAATGCAATATGAACCTTTTTCAACTGTCCATCAGAAAGTTTATATTAATTTCAGTGCTTGAGTGGCTGAGTCAGTAAAAGAATCTGATTCTTGATATGGGCTCAGGTCCTGATGTCCGGGTGGTAGGCTCGGGCCCCCATGGGGCTCCTCTCTGAGTGTAGAGCCTGCTTGTTATTCTTTATCTGCCTCTCTCTCTCTCTCTCAAAATAAATAAACTTAACAAAAGTTTATACCAATTTAAACTTAAACTCCTAGTTGAAGGGACTATTTTCTAAACACAAGACACTTGCTTGGTGTTTTATTTCATTGCCATTTTATTTGTAGTTCTTGGATCTCCAGTTAGATTTTCAAAATAATGTATGTGCTATTCGTGATAAGTTTTTCTTTTGTGTGTTGTCTGGCCTAACTATAGGCTCAATTTTTTCACTAGAAAGTTTGTCTATTATTTATTGACTTACAAGAGGTCTTTAAATGTTTTGTTTGTTAACTCTATGTATCTTACATATACAGTGATTACTTTTAAGACATTGTTGCCTCATCTCTGAGCTCCCATTTCTGCCTAAATTGTATAAAAAGAGGGCTTTCCCCCTAGAATGTACATGCTGCAGGGAAGTTCTACTAAACTGTCTGTTACCTACAGGTAAGATACTGACAGTGCTATTGTCAAGGCAAACTTTATTCTGGAGCTGATTTATATGGATATTTAAAAGTACTGGAAGCACAATTAACCATGGTCAAACCAACATATGAACTCCAACTTTGAATGGTACTTACTTAAAAAAAATATATGGATGTTGGGTGCTTGGGAGGCTCAGTTGGTTAAGTGTGTCACTCTTGGTTTTGGCTCAGGTCATGATCTCAGTGTTCATGTGTTCGAGCCCCAGCACAGAGCCTGCTTGGGATTCTCTCTCTCCCTCTCTGTCTGCTCCTCCTCTTCTCAATCTCTCTCTCAAAATAAACAAATAAACAAAAAATATGGATGTCATAATTTTAATTTTTGAAATAAAATAGAAATTCTGACATTTAAATGTTAATGGAATATTATCATGTAGACTCTAAGTAAAACTTACATAGTTTTGGGTATCACAGAATGAACAATTGTATTTTTAAATTATTTCCTGATATTGTAATATGGAAATAATAGGCAGTGCTTTTTTAAAAATTTACTTCTAAAAGATAACCTGAAAATAGTAGGATTAGCAATTATTAACAAAATTCATTTCAATCTATTTTCACAAAAAAGAAAACATATGAAGTCACAGAAGTCAATACAAAATTTTTTTTATACAGGTTTTTGAATAAACACAAAGGTATAATTCTTATCTCACAAATCTGTATTAGCGTCACAGACATTTTTGAAAGGAAATACTGCCTCATTTCTTTCTCTGGACCAATCTCTCTGGTCCTAAGCTTGAGGGAATTCATTATATAGGTCAAGGTTTTACTATAGTTAATGGTTGGCTTTGGCTTTCCTGATTTCCTATAATTGTAACAGCATTGGTATTATTTCAGGCTACAGTCTAGAGTCTTTAATAAAAGCATGGACTTTTTTTTTTTTTTAATCCTTGATCATCCTTTTCCTCCTTTACTCTGTCACGTAACTCACCAGGACTTGGTCCAGAGTGTGAACTGCAAAGCTGCAAGTGAACCAGTTTTAGAATCAGAAGTTCTAGACTTATGACTCAGCACTTTTTCCTAAAGAGGTGACCTATGGAAAAAGCTGTATGGTACAGAGCATTGATTAGGGGCTTCGGAAGCAGTAGAAATTCATGCAAACCCAGGTCATATCTCTTTACAGTTGCATAAACTTGGCAGGTTACTTAATCTCCTTGAACCTTGGTTATTTTTCTGTAGAACAGTGATTGATGCTGTCTGCACATCACTGCACTGAATCTTAACCAGGAAAACTTTTGAAAGATTGGACCCGGAAAGAAGTTCCAAAAAATGGTAGGTGTTTGCAACTTCCCTGTCCCCCTGTACTACAACTGTTTATCTGTATATAAACCTTCTTGATGCTTCTGTGATCGTACTTAAGCACCCCTCTTCCATCCCCTCAAGATTTCAGCCCCAATTATGTTCCCTCTAGCACAGAAGCAGTACCTTTTGAATTCTCGTTCGAGAATTCGAGAAAGGAGACATTTGTGTTTCCATCTGTCCCCTTACAACCGTCCCCTAATTACAGCTGTCATACTCAGCTGGCTGTGCTCTCATTTCTATCTCATTAACTTTGGGAAGATTTTTACTCTGTACTAAAGCCACAGTTATCTTTACTAGACAGTGTCCATGAGATGAGATTCTAAAAAAATGCATACCAACAGAAGACACTTGCTTTCCTATGACTATGAATATTCTTCAGAATTGAGCAGAGGGTGAGCAAGGATTTTAGTTGTTACACTTTGGATCTAATGTCACTGATGGAGAACTTTAATGACACAAAGGATGTTAAATCTCTGTTTTTGGTACCACACAGGATGCCTTTAACTTATCCCCAAGAGTTTCAGAGTATGCAGCCATATATCCTTTCCATCAATGCCTCATTTTTATCAAGAAATACTACTCTCCAGAACCTTCGTTTGAATCAAATCAACCAGGGAATTTTCTGCTCTGCTTCCCTGGTTCATTGTTCTTCTTTTTCCTCTATTCATGATTTCCATTTTCTTTCTAAAATGTTCAGTCCTCACCTATTAATTTTTTTTTTCTATCCTCAATGGATGTATTGTTTGGAGGAATATGGAAATTTGGATAAATAGCTATTTTTTCAGAGATCTTTGCTCCACTGTCTTCTAGTCTCTTGTTACTGGTAAAATACGTGCCACCAGGTTGACAATTGTTACTGTTTACCGGTCTCTTGTTTACTGTTTGGATCCACTGTGTCGTCTCTTGGCCGTAAGAAGTTGGAAATCCCACGGTGTTATGTATTGCCTAAGTCTTTATGTAGTTGTTCCATAATTGTTTTGAACAATCAATAGACCTTTTCAGTCAGAGGCATAGATCCTTATTCATCAGTAGAAAAATAAGTAAGTAGGTAAGTAAGTAAATAAATAAATAAATAGTTAAGAAATAAAGCTTGATATTTTTTCTCAGTTCTACTTTCTACTTTTCTCTGTTTTGGAAAATCTCTTAAGTCTAGTATGGAATCTCCTTATGTCTTTGGGTGTCTCTTCTTACTACTTTCATGCATGGTGTTTGCTTCTGCTTCATCCGGATTTTATTGGTAGGACTGCCCCCCTCCTCTGAAGCAGACCTCCCGTATCCAAACAGTTTCAAGCTGTGACTTCATTTGGGCTTGCGTTTTCATTTTCAGTCAAAATTCATGTCTCCTGTCTTAATTCCATTAATCTGTTGAAAATCTCTCAGGTGCTATTCCCTATGTCACGCAGTGACTCGATAGTCCCATTGTCCTTAGTCCTTTGCTGTCATTTTAACACACATAAGAAAAGATAAACGCGGTTTTTTTTTCAACACAATATCCTGACTTAGCTATCTGAGAATTTAGAAATAAATGAAGAACAAGTTGGCTGATGTTTTAATTTGGACCTAGAATGTCCACAATTTGATACTTCGCAGTGATTCTTAGTGAAAGGTGAGGTCCTATCACAACTGCCTGGAAAGCTCTAACAGACATATGGCCATCTCCTCTCTGCTTTTACTACGCCTTCCGAGAGAGGGCACACCATTCTTTCCACGGAGAGGTCTCTGAACAGGAGTGGAATTAAAACATAACAAGGTAAGACAAGACCTGTCCAGGAACCTCAACTAAAGTTCCTTAAACTCGACAATCACCAAATACAGGGATTGTTCTTATCTGTTCAATCTTACCTCAATTTATTCAGTCAGATCCTCCACTGTTTTCTCTAATACTTAGCCTGATGGCACTTTTCCAAGTTCTAATATCAAACCAAATGGAAAGAGCGATGTTGCTAGGTGAATGGTTGATACTTCTGCTGCCTCGCTTCCAGGGTGACCTAATCAAAGAGCTGTTGAAGAGTAAACCAATTTGCTGCTTCTGGTTAAGAACTCTCCCTAATCTTTCTTATACCCTGCTTCCCTTGCTTCCATTTTAAGGTCTATAGCATTTCTCATTTTTACTACATGGAGACAGGAGGACAAACTTTCAGGAGACAGCTTTCAGGACAAGTTTTAATTATTGATAAAGCAAGTCATTTAAAATAAACTCTTTCTGGGTGCCTATGTGGCTCTGACTGTTCAGCTTGAGACTCTTGATTTCGGCTCCAGTCATGATGTCATGGTCATGAGATGGATCCCTGTGGGCTCTGTGCTGAACATAGAGCCTACTTAAGATTCTCTCTCTCTCTCTCTCTCTCTCTCTCTCTCCCTTTACCCCTTCCCCACTCACACGCAAGGTCTTTCTCAAATAAAATGAAATAGAACTCTTTCTTTGTATTTCCCAGCTGGTTTTGCTATTAAGATACTGGTGTTTACAAACCACTTTTTAATTCAGGAAATATTCCATGAAATTTCCAACTTAACCATCTAATACAAAATTGTTGAGAAAGAGCCTATAGAAATTTCATATCTGTGGAAATTCACAAAAGACTAAGCCAGGGGACACCTGGGTGGCTCAGTTGGTTAAGCTTTGGACTCTGGCTCAGATCATGATCTCACAGTTCGTGAGTTTGAGACCTGCATCATGCTCCCTGCTGTCAGCTCTGATCCTGCTTGGGATCCTCTGTTCCACCCCCTCAACCCCCACCTCTCTGTCCCTCCCCCACTCATGCTATATCTCTCTCAAAAATAAATATACATTAAGAAAGAAAGAAAAAGAAAGAAAGAAAGAAAGAAAGAAAGAAAGAAAGAAAGAAAGAAGAAAGAGCAAGCCAGAAGTGAGCTGCCGCCTTAACACTTTAGAAATACTGCATAGACATTGTTTACAAACTTGGAAAGAGCAAATCAGAGATTCTGGAAACCCTCACCCGTGATAATTTATAATGGCAACACTTGAAAGAGAAGCATAATAGGAGGCTGAAAGGAGAGGAGAGGTCAGATATATGGGCAATGACGGGGAAGATGTGAGTGTAGAATATGCTTTATTTTCTTCTCTCAGTATTTAAGTAGGTGAGTATTTGACACCGAGATCAAATCACAAACTTATCCTGAACTCTGAAACTTTGTTTCTGATGCTTTCTTTTTTCATTTATATCACAATTTTTATGAATTCTATTCTTTAATGACCATTTTATTCTGTAGAGTCTCCCTCAATTATTTCAATACACATTAAATATGTGTCATTTAAATGCCTATAATTTTTTTAAGTTTATTTATTTACTTTGAGAGAAAGAGAGAGAACATGAGTAAGGGAAGGACAGAGAGAAAGGGAGAGAGAATCCCAAGGTGGCCCCCCACTGTCAGCACAGAGCCTGATGTGACACAGGCTCAGTCTCACAACCTCAAGATCATGACTTGAACCAAAATCGAGAGTTGGACGCTTAACTGACTGAGCCATCCCGGTGTCCCAAGTCAAAATATTTCTATGTAGGTGTCAATGCCTCGGGATTCTAATCCCCACTTTATTATATTACATATTTTTGCTACCTTCCAGTAAGCTTTAGTCAGAATGGAGATCTCCCCCTGACACATGTGCACAGGAAATAGCAAAGAGAATAGAGTGATGGCTTCAGATTTATACTAAATCCCTTAGAAAAGTGTTGGAGCTATTTAAGAATTATAGGGGTGCCTGGGTGGCTCGGCCGGTTGAGTGACCGACTTCAGCTCAGGTCATGATCTCACAGTTTGTGAGTTCAAGCCCCACGTCAGGCTCTGTGCTGGCGGCTCAGAGCCTGGAACCTGCTTCTGATTCTGTGTCTCCTTGTCTCTCTTTGCCCCTCCCCCACTCATGCTCTGTCTCTCTCTCTGTCTCAGAAACAAATAAACATTAAAAAAAAAGAATTATATGAAGAATCTTTATGTGAAATATTTTATATGTTTATAACAATAGATGAAGAAAATTATTAGTGAGATTTTAATTTCAGTTTTATTGGACACTGAGTGCAAAAAATGCATTGTAGAAAAAGTATGTATTGAAGAAAGCTGATATTTTAGAATTACTTGTAACTGTCCTTTCAAAAATTCATTATACTCACTTTTTATTATCATGATCGTGACCAAAAAACATTTATGTGAGTGTGCCAACACCTTTGTTTCATCTCATTTCTTTTTCAGTCCAGCTGGGCTTGTAGCCACATCAATTGGGCAAAAATGGTAATTATATAAATATATAAAAACTACAGAAAACTCCATACTTTAATAAATCATTGCTAAATACTTAAATTCATTAAACAATTAAGAAATGCTTAATAATACATATGTCTAGATTGTCACAAAGTAAAAAATCACACTCTCGTTAATCTAAATTATGTAACTGGTTAATAACATCAGTTATAAAAAAAAAAAGACATTCTGGAAAAAAATCAGGTTAAGTCTCCTCAAATACAATTAGAAACCCACAGAATTTCTCTCTTGCTGAAGTGGTGTGCAATTTCATAACAACATGTTCTGCTCTATAACGTTTCTCCCTTGAATCACTCATAGCAAAATTGGTACAGCAGAAGGGATTTTGTTTATCTCTATAGTATTGTTCTATCATGCTTCAGGTCATGTTTAATTTCTTCACACCACTGTTTGAAAAATCAACTTCTGACTTCAAGGGTAGAAGAACAACCCTGAAGGATGCTGTTTGTTTTACAGCTCTGTAAGACATGTTTAATCTTCAGATTCCTACAAGTTCAAGATGACAATGGAGTACAAAACACAAGGGTCTTAGGTCTTAATAAGAGTGCTGATATTATAAAATCCTTGCTTTTCTTAATCACGTAAAATATTTATTAAAATCAGGTTTTAATTTTTGCATTAGCCGGCGTGCTTCTACAAGATAGAGTTTCCAGACCAAATTTATCTTTTAGTTTATTCTCTTTTCCCAGAGGCAGCGCTGAAAAACTGTGCTGCCCTTATAAGTCAGCCTACATAATTGGAGACAAGTGATGTAAATAATTTGCCCTGCATAAGTAAAACTAAAAGACAGCATGTTAAATCTTTTTAGTTCCAATTACTAGGTAACACTGCTATTAAATTATTGAGCTCAAGGTTTCTGGAATAAATTTAGAATTTATACTTGGTATGCAATACCGTTTTTGAAATGTGAAATCTACATCATTATTCTGTCAAGATGTAGGTTTAGTGATTGAACATGTATATGATCAATTTCTTGCTCTGGTTGAACTTCAACCTTGTGAGAATTATGGTATTGGCTTAGGTTTCTTCTAGAAATACAGTGTGAGAATCTGGGCCAAAATTAATAATCACCCTAATTTTTAACTTCTCCACAGACCCATCTATCTCATCTTGCATGAAGGACCCTTTAATTTCAAGGAATTCTCAAAGTTCAGTAAAGATATATGTGTGCGTAAAGAAAGGATTATAGTAGAGGACGTAATAGCATGCTGCAGTAATGTAGCATCTGTATTAAAATGACTTCCCTTTCTTTTCTTTGTCAGTAATATCTTGACATATTCATGGTTATTTTTAAAAATTGTAGGGTGGGGCAAATGAATGGATGTTGATTTTATATAATAGCTGCATGGTGAAACTGTTGGGCATAGGAATCAGGTAGGAGCAAACCTAGCCGGATGTGCATTGTTGTTTATCAGTATACTGAGAGAAGACTTGTATAACAATATTTCCAATATCCCATATTTCTCTATAAGAGACAAATTATTAAGACAGTAAATCCTAGGTCAATGGAAGAGAATGGATTCTGAAGTCAAACTTGCGTGTGATCACTGGATCCATCGACGCCGGCATTATATATAACTTCTTAAGGATCTTTGAACTACACTCTTAAGGGTGGAATTAAATCTTTACTTACATACATCGTGGACAACAGGGTAGGTTTTCAGTATAATTTATGTTTCTTTCCTGCTAAACTCTCATTTGCTGAGTAACAACTGTCAGGTACCATGAAAGCTGCTGGGCTAATTCATTCAAAAACCGGTTGCAGAGTCCTACTGGGTCTCTGGTTTTGAATTACATATGAGTATGGTCTGATCTTGGATACCAGCAGTCTCTACTCTGTCTGGTCTTCAGTTAAATATGAATCTGATTTGATCTTTGCCACCGAAGCTCACAATGAAACAGCTATGAATATGTTCTGGTCAGATCATCTCTGAAATGGGATAACAATGAAAAAGTAGGGTTGTTTGGGGAAGGAAAAACTGGATATCTTTTCACTAGAAACATGTATATCATCCTTTGTATTAAATATTTTTTACACAGAAAATTTTGTTTTAAAGATTTTGAAGGACAATAAAACAGCTGTGCATAAAAGCTGTCTTTGTAAAAGAGTAAGTAGGTTATATATTTAGGAGGGCAGAGGCTTTCCTTACAGTTTTGCGTTGCACGATACTCAGCGAGTGTCGATTGTGCGACCGTCCAGAATCCAGAACTGAAATGGAGTTTGATAAAGTATGGGTTCCGGCAAAGTTCTTCAGCGATTGTGTTTTCAGTACTAATGAATTTCCACAATGTGTGTCTCTGTTAGTCTTTTTCATTACCACACTATCTGTGTTCAAGTCTTGTGAACTCTTCTTTGTGCTATAGCTTCTCCTGCATTCATATAGAGTCCCCACCTTACAGCCACCACAACTCTACCGATCCACCAACTATACCCCAACGAAGTAAGATTACAGCTTGATGAATATAAGAGAAACTGTTCCAAATGCTAACCCAACCAAGTGGATACATTTGACTGAACCTCAAGAAAAATATCTAAAAGAAGTGTAACTGTTGTAAATCAACAAATCATGCGGGGAGTGTGGGGAATACTCAAGGAGTAGTTGCAGTCATCATTTGCTCTCTATTGTTAGATTTGCTTTCAAAGAGAATGCATTTTTTTTTCTCTTTTGTCAGGGTTGATACAAACTTTCAACTGTGTAACATTTTATGGGATCACCACAACACTGAATTTGTGATGAAGCAGTTGCTGCCCCAGACCTCTTAAGCCTTGCTCCTAGAAAACAAGTTAGCAGCTCGAGAAGGATCTATTGTTTCTGTCAATAAAACATGGTAAGAAAAAAAATCTAAGTTGTACTCATTTTAGTTGCTTATACTCTTTACTTCTCCTCCTTTCTATTTAAATTCCTTTTTAATTGAAGTATAATTAGCATACAAGGTTGTATTAGATTCAGATGTCCACCATATTGATTCAACAATTCTATACATTACTCACCATAAGTGCAGTCCCTATCTGTCATCAAACACTATTACAATATTATTGATTATATTCCCTGTGCTGTACTTTTAGTCTCTGTGACATATGTGTTTTATAACTGGAAGTGTATACCTCTTAATCCCTGGATTTATATGTATCTTCTTTTAACCTCTGTCAAGCGCCAATTAAAAACTGCATGCCTCATGGAGTTGTTAGGATTCAATGGTATAGTAGGGTTAAAATTCTTAGCCCAGAGCCCAGTATATAATAAATGCTTATTTAATCCTACTTATTGTTCCGTATTGTTGCACCATACACATGAAAATTGAAAGTTTAACTGTTTGATTGCCACTGTTAGGGTATTTTCTTTATGACGTGTTATTATGACTTGGATTTTTCATGATAAATATATCAGGATTTTAAGTTACATATGATTGCTTAAACTTTTCCCTTTTCAATAGCAATAATAAAAATTCCCACCCCCTTATACATTTAAAACATAATGTTTATGCAAAGTATCAGAATTTAGTCCCCCCAGATCAATAAGGTACCCTTTGAGTTTTATATTTAGAGGAGATCTTGGACTGTGGTCTTTCAATTACTACCTACCCTTTTGACAGATATCCATTTGAATGAAAACCTAATCTGTCCACCATTATGGTACAGGTCATAAGACAAGAAAACTACCTGTTTCTTTTAGAAATGAGCCACGGATCTTTGCTTTTATCAGCTGTGTGCAACTTTCACTTGATAAAGAATGCAGCTGATGTTTAAAAATTTCCCTGGATGAAAGGCATTAGTGTGGGCAAGGTGAAAATCAAGAGCTTGTGAATGCATTATAGGCTTAAAGAATTTTTGGAAACTATTTCCAAGTATGTGTAATGCACAATTTTAAAATGAATAAAAGTTTGAAATAAGCTTTAAATAAGATGTTAAGAAGATGTAAGAAGTGTAGCTACTTTCATCTTAATCAATGCAGCTTGTGATGAGGTAATGAAGAGCAGGCAATCAGTCAGAACCCAATCTACCCAAATGAAATCTCGAACAACAACAGAGGTTGTTTTTTCACTTTAGTTTGTGTTAAGAGAAATGGGCAATGTGAGTGCTGTGCCGACTTAATGTGCTAATGAAATCAATTCATCAAGTTTTAAATTATGTAGGAAATTAAAATAAGAAACTGTTCTGTACACAAAAGAGACTATGCCCCAAGAGAATATCCAGTCTTGGGAGGAAAAAAAAAAAAAAAAAAAAAAAACCCTAACAAATTTAGGTAAGATTAAAAAAAAAAAAAAAGTTATACATCAGCTGCTTTTATAGACTTTCTCTCTCTCTCTCTCTCTCTTTAATTTCCCTGTGAGTCTCCAGAATTCTTATTTAGATGGGAGACCAGGAATGGAAATCTGGAAGAGGCACTCAAAATATCCCTTGTGAAGCTGTTTGGCTAACTTGTGAGGTGGTGTTCCTCAGATTAGGGGTTGACCACCTGGCTTTGGGGCACCACTGAAGTATGCAGAGGCATTCAAGGATAGGTGAGTACAGATAGTTTGACAAATTAAAGAATTACATATTTTACATTAAATCTTCCCTAAGAGTCTTTGGTGGAGCTTCAGGTCTAATTTTCCACTACTGTATAAATTCTCCAAACTTTTAAAAATAAAATACCTGCATCCCAGCACTAAACCTATAGTGGTAACTGTTCCAGAGTATTACAAATCTATGAGGTATCATTACAAGGGACCAATTAGAATATTGTTATTGATTTTGAGAAAACAAAGAATTCCAATGACAAGATAAAAATAAATTTGAAAGACCAGAGGTTTTCAACGAACTATCTTCAACCAAATTGATGGAGTATTTACATAAATTGTGAGCTGACAGATCATTTAAGAAGGATATTTGTTGAAGAATTATAGCAAGGCTTTTGCATACACCCTAAGAGGAGTTCAAATAATTCGATGATATTGCTAGATTAACACTCCTCTTTGTTTCACAGCCAATTCTTATTTTCTTTCTTTCTTTTTAAAATTTTTACTTTTTATTTTAATTCCAGTATAGTTAACCTACAGTGTTATATTAGTTTCAGGTGTACAATGTAGCAATTCGACACTTGTATATATTACTCAACGCTTATCACAACCAGTGCACCCCTATTCCTATCTACTTACCAATGTGAGCAAGGTATTTCAATACTCACATGTTTAAAAATGAACCAAAATATAGTAAGAACAAATTTTATAGTAAACTTTGTCTCATCCTAACAATGAGTGATTCATGCATAGACAATAGATTTAATATAATTAAAAAGTCCAATATATTTCATAAAGTGATATGTTTTACACAAAAAACATATGTGTAAAAGTTGTTTATGAATATATGAATAGGGGCACCTGGGTGGCTCTGTTAGTTAACTGCCCTACCCTTGGTTTCAGCTCAGGTGATGATCTCACGGTTTGTGGGTTCCAGCCCCATATCAGGCTCCGTGCTGATGGTACAGAGCCTGCTTGGGATTCTCTCTCTCTCTGCCCCTCTTCTGTTCTCTCTCTGTCTCAAATAAATAAACTTAAAAAAATAAAATATGAATAAATTTATATTGTCAATTCAATTAGGTACTATTAATTATCATCATAATTTATCAGCATTAATAATTACCCACAATAACACTCCTGAAAGAATTTTTCAATATTTAGAGAGGCTTATGGTCACAAAACTAAATTAAATCAATAAAAATCTTCCTAGCAAAAAAATATATCACCTTAATGTAAAAGTTAAGTGTGGGGAGTTGAATGGAATTGGTTTTAGAAGGGAAAAAAAAGGGGCGCCTGGGTGGCTCAGTCGGTTAAGCGTCCAACTTCGGCTCAGGTCACGATCTCTCAGTCCGTGAGTTCGAGCCCCGCGTCGGGCTCTGTGCTGACTGCTCAGAGCCTCGAGCCTGTTTCGGATTCTGTGTCTCCCTCTCTCTCTGACCCTCCGCCGTTCATGCTCTGTCTCTCTCTGTCTTAAAAATAAATAAACGTTAAAAAAAAAAATTCTTAAAAAAAAAAGAAGGGAAAAAAATGTAAAATTTCTGATAGTTAAACAAAAAGTGTTGATAGATTTCAAAAATGGATATTAGTGGATATCAAATCACTATAGTATTTTTATTTCATTGAAAATGTTGAAAGCAGTGATGTGACTGCTTCACTTTAAAATGTCAATATCTGCGTCACATTGGAAATTAAATTCTTGGTAATTATTAAAGCTTAAGATATAAAGCATAGCTGTCTGTTTAAAAGTGTATCTTATGTATTTCATTTATATAAATTCTTTTTTTTCCCACATTTTTGTAATGTTGGTTTATTTTTGAGAGAGAAAGACAGAACACAAGCGGGGGTGGGGTAGAGAGAGGAGGACACAGAATCCAAGGCAGGATCCAGGTTCTGAGCTGTCAGCACAGAGACTGATGTAGGCCTCGAACCCATGAACCATGAGATCATGACCTGCGCTGAAGTCGGACACTTAACCAACTGAGGGACCCAGGCTTCCCTATATAAATTCTTATGTAAATTAAGTCAGGTTAAATATTGATTGGGGTGGCTTAGACATATCTAAGGAAATCTGAGGGCTGGGAAGAGGTCAACACTGAAAATACTCATTTGACCATTATGAAGTAGAATCTCATTAGTTCAATATCCTTATTTACCCTGTTATATTTTACTAGTCTTTAAAGAAGCTAAAAATTTTATAGATTTTTATAATATACTACCTTTTAAAACATTGTTGAGTAATAGGTATTTTCCATAAATTATTTCACATAAAGTCTCACTAGACCTGTGACAGCCTTATACTGGTCTCTGGTTTAGAGGTGGTTAACATTCAGAACGAGGAAAGGAATGTTCCATGATCACCCACCTACAAATGGAAGAGTTGAAATTCAAATCAGAGGACTCTGACCATGGATTTTTATCCTTTAATCTTTTATGTCTTGGCATTTCTCAATTCCTGAGACAAAAAAAAAAAAAAAAAATAGAAAAAAAAAATCTGCCCATCTTGAACAGATTCTTTCTACTTACCAGTAATACGTAAGACAATAGTTACAGAACTAAGAGCCATATTTGACCACACTTTCACTATGTCACAATAACTTTCCCATACATTTAAGAAAAACTATGTCTTGGAGAGCCTGGGTGGCTCAGTTCGTTAAGCGTCCAACTTCCACTCAGGTCATGATCTCACAGTTTGTGAGTTCAAGCCCCTCATTGGGCTCTGTGTTGACAGCCTGGAGCCTGGGGCCTGCTTTGGATTTTGTGTCTCCCTCTCTCTTTGCCCCTCCCCCGCTCATACTCTGTCTCGCTCACTCTCTTGAAAATAAACATTAAAAACCAATTTTTTTAAAGAAACTATGGTCTCATTTAAAATATGCTCACTTAATTTTTTCTTTGGTATATTGGAAAATAATTATTTTCTAAATAAAAATAATATTAATACATTTCTATATTTGACTGCAGATTATGTATATCTCTGGTAAGTAGGGACAAAATAAAAAAAGATTTAGAGTGAAAATCATAAAGAAACTTATGTTAAATAAGAACTCTATTATTTTTTTCTTACTGAAATTTCTCTTAAGAATACTCAAAATAATTACTGGAATTGAGAAATTTGTTTAACTTCCTATGAAATATTTATTATAATGCAAAGATCATATTTTTCATAAAACTGTTTTCTGAAGACAAATGTCAATACGATGAGATATGTAAATTTAGTTGTTTAAATTTATCACTCACCTTGTTGATGAATGATGCAGACTTGAAAGGAATTCATAGCAATTCACATATTTTTACCAAGTTTATAATACAAATTCTAACTGCAAAAGACTGAATGTGTCTCCCCACCACACCACAATTCAAGTATTGAAATCCTAACCTCCACTGTGATTCATCATATGAGGAGGTGGAGACCTGTGGGGGTGATTAGGTCAGAGGGTGGAGCCCTTATGAGTGGGATTAATGCCCTCATCTTAAAAACACTCAGAGTTCTCACACCCTCTTTCTATCATGTGAGGACTCAGAAAGATGGCAATCCACTGTCTAGAAAAGGACCCTCACCAGAACCTGACCATGCCGGCACCCTGATCTTGGACTTTCAGCCTCTAGAACTGTGAGAAATGATATTTATTATTTACAAGCCACTAAGTTTATGGTACTTCATTATAGCAACACCAACTAAGACAATAACCACATATGAAGAAACGTAACAGAAAGGTTAACAAAAGCATCAAAGTCTGACCAATTTTCAGTCTTTAGCCTAGCAATTACTATGTCACTAGTTTTACATTTTGTTTCATTTATGCTAGATATCCAAACAGATTTTTAGTTTTATTTTTTTATGTTTTTACAAATGTGGGTGGATGCTCAGAGTGTTAATTTAGGCTAAGTAACTTACTAAAGATGATTTGGTAATTATTGAGTCTAGAAAATAAATGAAACTTACAATTTTTGACTTACCAGCTATCATCAGACATGGAAAGGTATGAAGAAATTAACAAATTTTGGTTAGGTTTGATCTGTTCAGAAACTATTGACCAATTTGTCTCTGAACTATACTTTCCACATTCAATACATCTTAGAAAGCAGTAGATCACTGAGGAAGACCAAGAGAAACAAGTGTTCTAATCATAATCTATGTATTAAGCATATATATATATATATGTATGTATGAGTATATGTGTATATATATATTCATGTATAGTCATATATACTCATATACCTTCATACACCCATATACTTACACACACACACACACACACACTCACACACACACACGCAGTGGTTAACTGATGACAGAGAGGATACTGTAATTTTCTTAGGCATTGCTAAAGAACATTGCACTAAATCTAATCAGGAATGGGGGTTTTTGTTGTTGTCTTTTGTTTTTTGATTTTTGGCAAAGGACAGCAGCTCTTTTGACTTGCTGAGACCTCCAGGTCTACTCTGCACCACCGTATCCTATTAGCCACAAACACCATACTCAAAATTATTTACTTATCTAACTCTTTTTTTCATTTCTATTACTATTTACTAAACTCAGACCCTTAACATTAGCTCATCACCCCTCAAGCCTAAGTCTTCCTTCAACCCAGATGCTTCACTAGTGCCAGACACCTTTCTAGCATAGGCACAATAACAACATTCAACTTTATACCTTTAACGGACTGTCCTTTTCCTTTTGCATCGTGTATGACATTAATTACGTTCGAAAACAAAACAAAAAAAATCTTGTTTACCTAATCTCTTTTACCTAATCTTGGATGCTTTCATCCTGTGGCTTTCTATTTCTTTATGCCTTGTTAACCCATCAGTGCAAGCTCAAGGAATTCCTAAGCTTATTCCCCACAATGGAGAAGTGGGAGGAAAACCAGAAGAGATATGTTGTCATAAAAGACAAGGGAAAAAAGTGTTTCAAGGAGAGCTTTAGTGAGGATCAAACATGGGACCCTATCTCCAATGTTTGCTAACAATTGTGATAGTACCTTCTGCAGATGAGTGAGAATGTAATCCACACTGAAACAGATTGTTTACAATGGAGATAATGCATATATATATATATATATATATATATATATATAACCTTTCAAATATTTGACTTAAAAAAATGAGGAGATAACGAAGATGAGAAAGACCAGGGCATGTATAAATATCAGTTATACAGAGCTGGTTGGGATGGATAAATTGCTTGAGACCTCATGATCAACATTGAAATAAAAGGAGTAATTAACAAGGTTTGGGCAGTGGGTCAAATTTCACTTTCTTCACTTTTCATTTGCTACTAGTCTCCACTTTCTATTTGAGTTGAGGTTTGTGGAGTACATCTGCATGTCTTTAAAATGCGTAGAGCACTCTCAGCCTTGTGTTCTGAGAGGGAAAGACAATTTGAAAAGCATCAATGAGTAAATGCTGATACCTCAATGCAAATAGAATGCAGCAGAAACATGAGGAGTAGAGACCTTTTTACATCATTTGTGTAGAATTTTTGTCAACTAGTGTTAGCATGGGTGAAAAACTAAGGTTATTTGCTTATGTTGATCACTAGCTGTTACTCTCAACCATTGATTACACAAGCACACACCCACACACACATATGCCTGCCTGTTTCTGTAGCAATAAAATAGTAAAACAATGAAAATGATACACAAGCACATTATGAAACGGATTTCAGTAATGTCTGGCACTTATATTCAAACTTTCATTCTAAATGATTGGTATGTTCTTTACATAATATATGCATAGCAGGTGTTTCAACCTCCAAAACAGAAGCTCCACTGAGGTAGAAATAAAATATTTTTTCTGCTTCAGCAACTGGGAAGATATTTTTTAAGGAAAAAAATAATTTTTGCCACCAAAGCAGAAATGGGGAGGCAAGATAGGGTCAGTCTTATCTTAATTATTGATAATAGACCTGACAAGATAAAGGCTTGTATAGTTGGCAAGGGTCATTTAATCAAATATTTACAGGTAAAGTTAAAAAAAAAAAAAGGCTCTGATTTGAATGTATCCGAGTACATAAATATTCAAAGTAGCGTAAAAAAATCCACATGACTGTATAAATCACTATCTTATTATCTATATATTAGGCTGTAGTTTATTTTGCTGCAGCTGTAATTCCTGGTGATGAAAAAAATCAGAGTGTGGCAAAATAATTAGAAACATGCATTTATAGCCTGTTTTATTTTAACTGAAATGATCACTCGGATACGATGAGCTATGATAGCTAAATGCACTCAGGTTTGTAAAGTATCAGCATCAATTAATAATGTATTTTATATTCAATATGTTAGTCTCTAGAACTTCGAACTAAGATTTTAGAGTTTTTCAAGAAAAGAACAGAAATATTATAAAGGTTTAAGTTGGTTTTACCAGTCAAGTAACTCAGAACTCTTTATTAAGGCTGATGAACAACATAGCATTGCAGTTTGGAAGTTTAGATACTGCAGGGGGGCCTGGGTGGCTCAGTCAGTTAAGCATCCAACTTCAGCCTAGGTCATGATCTCGCTCTTGCGAGTTGCAGTCTCACATCGGGCTCCGTGCTAACAGCTCAGAGCCTGGAGCCTGCTTCAGATTCTGTGTCTCCCTCTCTCTCTGCCCCTCCTCCACTCTCTTTCTCTCTCTCTCTCTCTCTCTCTCTCTCAAAAATAAATACTCTAAAAAAATTTAGAAGTTCAGATATTGCGATAACTACAGGTATCAAGTAGAAAATAAATAAATTTTAAAGTAAATTAATATACACTTTTAAGATTATATACGTGTTTATGCCATAAACAGAACCAAAAAAAGGCTTTACTTTAAGAAAGATACTTGGGTCATTCCTTTTTGTTGTTATTGTTGTCGTTTTCACCCACTTATGGGCAATGAAAGTGTTGAAATAACTCTTGAAAGCCAAGATGGAACTGCTCCTGCCCCACGTGGAACATCAGCAAACTGAAACTCAGATAACTTTCATGTCCCTGAAAATCTTTGCTTGACTACAAATGTAGGGCTGTAAAGCCAGTCAACCAGTCCCCAGACACAAAGCCAACTCTGGGCTCCACACTTACTTCCTGGTTCCTTCTCTCCCCAAACAAGGTTGACAATGTGGCCAATCAGAAATGTTCTATTTGTCTCTTCCTTGTTTGTTATTCTTTATGTTATAAAAGCTTCCTGCCTTTCTCTCCTTTTGCAGTTCTCAAAATGAAGACTGCATTTTCAGTAATTGTTAAATAAAGTTTCTTTGCATCACCTACTGTTTAATCATTTTCTTAACAAAAGTGAACAAATGAAAATGAAAATAGAATTATTAACTTTGTTATCTTGTGTCTTAGTATAATAGTAAAAAGCAGCCAAGGGCAACCTCTTTATCCACCCTTGACTTGAAATCTACACAGGAGCTTTTACCACAAGATTTTCCAATTAGAATAGTCATCCTTTGAGTTAATAAGTAAATACAGTCTGTTCTCAGTATTCTTTTTATTTTTTTATTTTTTTAATGTTTATTTATTTTGAGAGAGAGAGAGCATGAGTGGGGGAGAGGCAGAGAGAGAGGGAGACACAGAATCTGAAGTAGGCTCCAGGCTCTGAGCTATCAGCACAGAGCCCTATGTGGGGTTTGAACCCACAAACCGAGAGATGATGACCTGAGCCAAAGTCGGACGCTCAACCAACTGAGCCACCCAGATGCCCCTGTTCTCAATATTCTTGATAATTATAAAGTCTCTGTGAACACTGATTTAGCAAGTTCGGAACCATTGTTCCTAGG
Organism: Panthera pardus; assembly: GCF_024362965.1. NCBI lineage: Eukaryota > Metazoa > Chordata > Mammalia > Carnivora > Felidae > Panthera > Panthera pardus. The sequence goes on from NW_026526721.1 coordinate 22,444,156, forward strand.
GAAAATATAGAATAAGAAACTGTGAGACTCTGGTCAAAACATGTTCATCAACCTTATACATAACCTTTTTTTAATGTGTGTTTCTGTTTAAAGACACTTTATTTAATGTATAGTGCTCAATCACTGACACTGAACTCAAGGCCAACAGCAGTATATCTCATTCTTGAATGAAGCTTACCTAACACATGTATTTTATCAGTAAGGCACAGCATAATCTCCTTGCCTTTAGGAAATTTAGACCACACTTTAACAATATGTTCAGTGGTCATTATAAACAACTAAATCATCATCAACAACAATAAAAACAAAAATACAGAAAACATGGCACTAAACAGACCACGGAAAGGATACTTGTCTAGAGTATGAATGCTGACAGTAAAGTCAGAGTGGCTTTGTTCCATGTCAGCTGGGCAAATCAAATTTTTTGCTGTTCTGAGCATGCCTGTGAATGCCCTTGAAAGTGCTGGGAATACTGATTTGGGGTTATATATATAAATTTAAGCAAGTCAGCAAATTTGCAAATATGAAATCTAAGAATCATGAGGATTGACTGTCTCCTTTATACTGTCACTTCCTGATAAATGTCTCCAATGGCATGGCCAGCTAGAATTTGGGGAGTTGTCAAAAGCACTTGAAAGACTTCAAAACTTTAAAAAAACTAAACACATGGATTAAGAGTAAATTACTAGGAGTGTGTCATTGAATAAAGACACACAAGACCATAGCAACTAAAAATAAGCTGCACATCTAGAAACTTTTTCTATAGTTAAATTAGATGTAAGGGTTTTTTGGTGTTTCTTGGTTTTGTCTTTGCTTTTGCTGTCATTGGGAAGGAAATAATGTACGGGAGGATTGATCTAAAATTTGCATTCCTGGAAAATAAATAAACAAATATTAAAATATGCATTTCGGTCCCATAGTAGATCTGTGGGTAAAATCAATGCCTATTGTATTGAATTGAGGTTGTCAATTCTAGCTGATTGATAGTGAACCTATCCGGTAGCATGAGACCATTAGAAAGACTACAAGACCAGCTTCTGAACCTATTATTACTCAAGTTTTCACGGTTCCAACTGCCAACAGCTAAAGTTATAATATACCATGGTCTTCTGGGGTGACTGTTTTCTATCTTTTTCTTTTTTTAATTTTTTTAATGTTTATTTATTTTTGAGAGAGACAGAGACAGAGACAGGATGAGCAGGGGAGTGGCAGAGAGAGAGGGAGACACAGAATCTGAAGCAGGCTCCAGGCTCTGAGCTGTCAGCACAGACCCCGACGCGGGACTCGGTTTCACAGACTGCAAGATAATGACCTGAGTCAGACGCCTAACCAACTGAGCCACCCAGGTGCCCCTGGGGTGACTGTTTTCTAAGGGCAAATGTTTATTAACCTATTGAGATACCTGTGTATATATGCAGGCCACTGATTTTAAGGAGATGCTTAAAGTATAAGCATCATTCTATAATCAGTTTTCAAAGTGATTGATGTACTCTTATATGGACTATAAAGCAAGTCCGAGACGTTACTAAAATCTATTAGCAGAAGCATGGGCACCTGAAAATCATTTCTGAGTTATTTATAATTCTTAACAAAAATGAAATGCAGGGACTCTGGGGAATGTAAGTGGTGAATTTAAGGGACAAAAATGAGTGCATTGGGGGATAACACTAAATACCAAGAAGTGACTTTAAGAGATAAAAGAAGCTTTTGTATTGTTTCAAAGATTCATTGAAAAAAAAACTTTCATATTCCAAAGAGAATACAGAATATAAAATTCAGAGATATGGAGGCAGGAACAAAAGAGATTAAAGTGAATGGGGGAATTTCTAGATAATCAAGGTAGTTTGACCACATGTGGTTATCTCCTCTCCCACTCAAACCTAAAATATAGAAAAAAAGTTTAAAAAAAAAAGTGAAAGTCAATATGTACAAACCCTAATGAGATTTCAACATGTTTTTGTAAGAGATACAGATGCATTAGAGACTTTCTCTGATTTAGCAGAGAAAGGGAAGGAACAATTCAGGAGCAAAATGTCCCCGTCAAAGCCTAGAACGTCTAGCATGAGGGTGTATCAGGTACCCTGAAACCATGACTGAACACATGAAGCTTGAGGTTGAGATCGAAAAGAGAAGCTAGAGAATTCCGGGAAGATCAAGAAAGAAAATCAAAGTTGATAGTTTATCTGATATATTTGAGCATTTGAGAAGCAATATTCCTAAAAAAAAATATATTTGACAGGCTTAATGGAGCAGATTAAGTGAAACCTATTTGATTTAAAAAAAAAAATGCATCATACTCATAGCCCTACGTGACTCAGTGGAGAACAGTATTGACATAAGCTAAATATTCACATAGTCCAAATAAACACTGACTCATAATGTGACCAAAAGATTCTATTTGAGGAGAAGTAGGAGTGGATGTCAACTTGGCAGGATGACAAGAGATGATGTCTGAAATTGAAAATTTAAGATGAAACAGTATAAACATTACGTAGAAATATGAAGCTGATATATAAAGAAACATGAAAGTATTTTTCTCTAGTGTGGAAGTGTGGGGAGGAGAGAGGCTAACAAGACAGAGGCAGACAAAAACGCAATTTTTTATATAAACCTTGGTAACATTTATGTTTTTACAAACTCACTTGAATGTGTTGCTTCTGCTAAAATAAATGTGAAAAGAAATGATAATTTAATCTGGGAGGGGATGTTGGCAATTGTCTTACATTGTTTGTGGTATCATCACCCATATAATTTTGCAGGGCCAGAGACAGGATGATATTACTGATATCTATAACTATATCTATATCTGTCTATATATCTGAAGTATATATATATATATGTGTGTGTGTGTGCGTGTGTGTGTGTGTGTGTGTGTGTTTTCCCTTCTCTATCGGTTATTTGTATTCCTCTTTATAGGCTTCCTGCATAATTTCAGCTTCGCTATTCCATTGCTTAAATATGAGTGCCCTTAAGGTCATCTACCAACTGCTAACTTTGCTGAACTGAGTCCTTGCCCTTTTATAAAACTGTGTTTCTTTACATACATGAAGCCACCCTATATTATACATAATTAGACTTTAAACTTCACACTATGGATTTTTGCCCTCTACATTTTCCCTGTCTTAAATGTCCTTTTCATCCTTCCCTCTCAATTGAGTTTTAAACAGCATTCGGGATTCCGTTCAAATCAATCCAAAGAAGTCCTCTTGAACCATTTCAGCCATCAAGTGACTACTCCTCCTGTGTGAATCAGGACTCATGTAGTGGCTGGTTTTGTGATTTCAATTTAAACTGATATAGGAATAAAAGGAGTTTTTTGGCCAACATCCCTGGGAAAGCCCCGTGGTATAGAAGACTTTAGGTATAACTAGATCCAGGAATACCTCTCTGCATCTCTCAATACTATTTTCTTTGTCTTAGCTTTATTCCCAGAAGGGTCGTCTAATTGAGGGGCCAAGATGATCAGGACACCCATGACTTAATCCTACTAGTCTATGACCTGCTCAGAAATAGTTCCATCTACAATCGGTCCAGTAAATCAGGAAGCAGATTTTCATTGGTCCAGCTTGAGACAGTGTCGCTAGCAGAAGGATATGCTAATTAACCAGGCAGGAGTGTTGTACATACAACTGGGCTTGGAGATTCATTGTTATATCACATGGTCTGAAGGGGCAGAGGTACATTCGTAAAACCACCTGAGTGGATAAAAAGAGATTTCCACCATAGACCCCTCCTCTAGCCTCCTGTATTTTTGGTCTGTAGCCTCTGACATTTAGCATTTACTTTACATGACGATAACTACACTCTATCTACCCACATAGGTTCATGAATGCATGTGTTTTCTCATCTAGACAAGTAGTTTAGGCTTTTATAGAAGGTTACATTTTATATTTATTTTTCATACCCAGAGACCAAGCCAGTGATCTGTGCAAAATAGAAGTTCAATAAAAATTTGTGGATAATGCAGAATTACAGGAAAGGAGGTCCAATAATTAACCAGCATATCTTATGCCAGCTTGTGTGTGAAAGCCTATGATAGGGAGATGTTTCTATACATATCACATCACTCAGTATAAGGATCGGTTATGAAAAAATGCTATGTACACAGAGTCTAACCTATTAGCTGTGGCTCTATTCTCCTAAAGACCAAAAATTGATTTAGTTTGTCAAACTGCATATAAACAGGCAGAAAATAATTCTGACCTTATGCAACAACAGAGCATGATATTTGTGAAACCAAAAGTTTTAAAGAAACACATCATCTAATAAACTGGAAATGGTGGTGACATTTTATAGCTTAAATGTGAAATGAAAGGGCATTTCATCAACATTCATGATGTTTTAAAAACAAAGGAAATTACATTGTATAAACTGCATTAAGTAACCTACCAGTGTTTCTCCACTTTGTTGATTATTCATGAAGTCTCTGGATGGGTCTCCGCTGGCTCATACACTGCTCTGCCCTGCTCAACTCTGCACCCCTGTGTGTGGCTCCCTCTCACTTGGCTACATCAAAGCAGCCACTTTATCCGCTAGGTTGGCCTGAGCCACCTCTGTAGCTTCTGATGCGTACTCACGGCTCAGGGTTCTCTGGTTCTTGAGCTGAGACCAGAGACAAGTCAGGGTTCTCTGGGTCTTTAGCTGAGACCAAAGACAGCTTCTTATACCAGGCTCTGCATGATTCGAGCTGAGAGTTTCACACAGGCAGAAAGCCCTTGGATACTATGGCCTGTTCTCTCCCATCTAAATCCATGGGCATCCACCTGCAGGAAAGGTATCAATGGACCTGGAGGGGACAGAGACTCAAAATCTGTGTAGTGTGAAATTAATGGTCAAGTTGAACGGCGATTGGCAGAATATGGAAAAGTCACCTCTAAAGAGCATGGAGACCGGAGGTAGCTGTGTAGAGCACATGGGCAGCCATATAGGAAGCGGTCTCAAGGTGTGCTGTGTGTTGCCATTGTTCTTAATGGGTTTGGGGATCGCTAGGTGTTCTAAGGCCTTTTCATTGGCAGCTAAAAGGTCAACCGACTTATTTTCATAAAAAGTAGAGTAAAACCTTGGATTGTGAGTAACATTCGTTCTGCGAGTGTTCCTCAAGGCAAGCAAACATTTCTAATAACTTTTAACTCGATAAACGAGTGATGTCTTCCAATACAAGTAGTACATGATGCCGAAGGTCACGTGATCACAACTGAGCCAAAGGTTCTTAAAATTTGCTTTGATATACAAGTACTTAAAATACAATCACGTTTCCAGAACGTGATTATGCTTGCACACCAAGGTTTTACTGTACTAAGATTTTACGTATCTTTCACTCTTAATCTCCCAGGAACATACAGTGTAATTTCCTTACTGATACCATTAGTCTAAAGACTAATGAATCACATACTTGTGTGTGTAAAGGAAAAGGATCATTTTAAGAGACAGAAGGCCTATTTCCAGTCTGAACTATGATTCTACAGACTTTATTTGAATTCTCACCTTTTGTTTCCTGATGTAAAAGGGGAGGCTGAGGGTATCTGTTCAGTCTACTTCATAGATTAATTGCAGGTGTTTGAGGACTGTTAAGATCATAGAAATGGGAAAGAAGAGGTGGTAAATCTAAATGATACATTACCACTAATAACAGCTAACACCCGGGTACTCAAAAGACAAGTAGTGTTCTAAGCAATAGAAATCTGCTGATTTAGCCTTATAACTATTTTATGAAATGGAGGTAGTATTACCTTCCTTCTACATTTGATAAAACTGAAGTTGGGAGAGGGTAAATAACTTTAATTTAATTCATAAATTTAATTTCTTAGAGAGGTTTCATTTACATGAGCAGAAAATACAGAGAGTAGCTATATACCTCCTGTCCCCACACATGCATAGCCTCACCCACTGTCTAAATCCTCCACCATAGTGGTATATTTGTACAAAAATGAAGCTACATCAAACCATCATTATCATTTAAGGCCCATAGTTAACATTTGGGCTCACCCTTGGTGCTGGGCATTCTATGAGTTTTCACAAAGATATAAATACATGTGTCCACTATTGTAGTATCATTCAAAATAGTTTCACTGCATTAAAAATCCTCTGTAATCTGCCTATCCATCCCTCCCTCTCCCCTAACCCCTAGGAAACACTAATCTTTGCATCTTCTCCACAGTTTTATCTTTTCCAGAATATCATATACTCGAAACCATAAGCTATATAGCCTTTTCAGATTGGCTTCTTATTGGCTTCTTTCACTTAGTGATGCACATTTGCATTTCCCCATGTCTTTTCATGGCTTGATAGCTCATTTCTTTTTTTAAAATATTAAAAAATTTTTTTACTGTTTATTTATTTTTGAGAGAGAGAGACAGAGTGCCGGGGGGGAGGGGTGGAGAGAGAGGTAACACAGAATCCAAAACAGGTCAAAGTTGGACACTTAACCAACTGAGCCACCCAGTTTCCCCTGAAAAAAATTATTTTAAGAAAATCCCCATTTTAGGGGCGCCTGGGTGGCTCAGTCGGTTAAACGTCCGACTTCGGCTCAGGTCACGATCTCGCGGTCCGTGAGTTCGAGCCCCGCGTCGGGCTCTGGGCTGATGGCTCAGACCCTGGAGCCTGCTTCCGATTCTGTGTCTCCCTCTCTCTCTGCCCCTCCCCCGTTCATGCTCTGTCTCTCTCTGTCTCAAAAATAAATAAACGTTAAAAAAAAAAAATCCCCATTTTATGTAATCAGTGGAAATTTTGGAGCTGCAATCTTTCTTCCTAGGTATTTGCAAATATATTACATGTGAAACTTCAGGGATTGGTTTAGTGGCATTATTGTAGGCAATATTCTCTTATCCTATTCCTGGTATACAATTCCAGAGTGCTCTGGGCTATTTAAACCAAGCAAGGTAGTGTCTCCAAAACAGCCAGGAGTCTGATCTGGGCTCAGGTCATGATCTCACGGGTCCGTAAGTTTGAGCTCTGCATCAGGCTCTGTGCTGACAGCTCAGAGTCTGGAGCCTGCTTGGGATTCTGTGCCTCCCTCTCCCTCTGTGCCCCACCCCACCCCCACTTGTGCTCTGTCTCTTTCTCCCTCAAAAAATAAATAAAAACATTAAAAGAAAAGAAGCATTTAAAAAATTATTTTTTTCAGTAATCAAGGAGAAACTTAACATAAAGTAACTTAAAGAAAGAGCCTCAACTACCTTACAGTGATATATGGCTTTGATTCAACAGATTAGAAGGAATGAGAGTGAGTGGAAACATTCAAAGTTTTTTTTTTAATTTTTTGAATGTTTGTTTATTTTTGAGAGAGAGAGAGAGAGAGAGAGAGACAGAGCATGAGTGGGGGAGGGTTAGAAAGAGGGAGACACAGAATCCAAAGCAGGCTCCAGGCTCTGAGCTGTCAGCACAGAGCCCGACGCGGGGCTCGAACTCACGAGCCATGAGATCATGACAGGAGCTGAAGTCAGACGCTCAAACGACTGAGCCACCCAGGCACCCCTAAATTTTCTTTGCTGCAAAGTAAAACCTATGCATGTTGTAAAAATGCTAAAGTATTTTTGAACAGATATACTATACATAAGTGTTTGATAAAGACTTTTCATTCACCCTAGTTTTTTTCCATTTTGTATTTTTATACTTTTGACTTGTCAGTAACTTGTCTCCATGATAATTGAGAAAGGTCCTTGGCCTCTCTTCTTTCTTCTTCTCTTCTCTTTTCCAACATGGACATACATATAGATAGATTTTTCTCTGCAAGAGAAAAATTAAGGAAAACATACTTCTGTTACAATATTTGAGGAAACAAATAATAAACTTGTGGCTCTTTGTCAACTTAGTGCAATATGATTGTTGGTGTCTAATGGCTGTTTCTAGCTTGTGCTAGATTGAATTTTATGCTGGATACTCACTCTCTGCAAGAAATGGGAGTAAAAGAACAATGTTTAATCCCCAAGATTTCCTTGCCACCCTCAGTACTTGGCTCACTTTGGAGTTACACCTTTGCTCCAATATTTGCATCGGATGTTTCCATTTTTAATTAATCAGTTTTATTAAAATAAGCAGCATTATTATAAGGCAAAGAGGTTTGGTAGAACTTCATTTGCATTCCAGTTCCTGCTAAGGTCTCTGTAAGTGATGAGGTGTATGGATGGCAAACAGAGGTAATTGCGCTTAAATTTCAACTTGACCATCGATAACTTATCAAGAACACTTTTGTCATAACTTTGTAGTGAGACATACCTGAAGTCTCCTTTTTAAGGTGGAAAACAATGCAGTTGCTTACAAATTATCTTTAAAAAATGTACCGCACAGATTTAAATAGGCAAGGAAGACTTATTCTAGACTATTGCAACAGGGGAGAGAGAGTGAACATAACTCCATGGAAACAAAAGGTTGAGAGCATTTCTAAACCTGAGGTGAGCTAAGGAACAGGTTCTGGAGGACATCAGGGGGCAGGTCTCTCAGTGTGATCAGAGTATCTGTGTTTGCTAATTGCCCCTTATTGGTACTTAGACTCAAACTTTCCCACTGACACTGGGAGATGGGGCACTATCTTTCTTGGTAAATAGATTTCAAAGGAACGGCTCCCAGGTTCTTGAGAAAAACATTCCTAGATTGTAAAACTGACAGGAGGCTGGCAGATATATATCTCAAAAGGCAGGGATAGAATTACAATTGAAAATGTGCTAAAGAAGAAAGAAAGACAGAAAGAAAGATGGCAGAAAGAAAGAAAGAAAGAAAGAAAGAAAGAAAGAGAAGGAAAGGAAAGGAAAGGAAAGGAAAGGAAAGGAAAGGAAAGGAAAGGAAAGGAAATGGAAAGGAAGGAAAGGAAGCAAGAGGGAGGGAGGAAGGAAGGAAGGAAGGAAGGATGGAAGGGTGAAGAAAGAAAAAGTAAAAAAGATAATTATTTTTAAAAAATCTTTGAATTTTATGTGATTATACTATTCAAATCCATTACCTTTATTTTTAGAATTATTTCCTAACCTATTGGCACTCTCCCCAAAATAATTTGTATAAAATTTTAAAAATTCCAAGTGATTTCAGTATCTACAATGCTTCTCCTAAGATTCCTGGCCTCAAGGAGCCTTTTCTTCTCCAACAAACTTGCCCTTCCACAATCTATTCTCATGACCAAGCTTTGATTTTAGCATTACCTATAAGTCCCAAATCCCATGTTCTGATCATGACTAATTATTTGCATACACCATCAACTTGCTTGCCTTTCTCTTGATCTGTTGTATTCTTTAACGCACCACCTTAATGAAATCCACTTTTTTGATTCTCTTTGTTTGGCACCTTGAATTTGAACATGGCTAAAGGGGGAAAAATGTGTTGACTGGTCTTGATTTAAAATTATTGCTATTTTTTTTTTTCATGCAGAAAGTAGGCACAGATACTTCCCTTAATTCTTTACTGTAATATCTGAGGACAAGATGTATGTTTATCAAAATTGAATGGACATGTGTTTAACAAAATTCAAGACTTGTGCTTTCATTTACTTTGTCTTAATTTTTTTGTAACAGCTTTTGTGAGATATAATTCACATTCTATACAATTGACCCACTTGAAGTGTACATCTGAGATGGTTGTTAGAGGGAAGGGGGTTTGGGGGTTGGGAAAAATGGGTGAAGCAGAATGGGAGATACAGGCTTCCAGCTGTGGAATGAGTAAATCACCTGAATAAAAGGTACAACAACTAGTCAGTGGGATTGCAACAGTGTTGAATGGTGACAGAATGTACCCATACTTGTGGTGAGCATAGCTGCTACCTGTTAGATGTTATCTGTTAGAACCTTGAGAGCATTTGAGTTTGGGTTTCCTGGGAGGAACTAGAACATGCCTTATATAAATAAAATATAATTATATAAACCTATGCAGACATTTTTAATACTGTACTGAAATCTTAATAAGAAGTTATGGTCACGGACAAAAGTTACTTAACTTTTTCTACCTCAAATGTCTCCTCTCTGAAGAAAGGTTAATAGCATGTAACTCATGAAACTCTTTTAAGTATCAAACAGCAATAACAACAAAAATGTGTTAGGTGAACATACAGTGCATTAAAAACTGAAAGCTTTAACACACTTTAGTTGTTTTCTTTAAATCTATTTTATATCCATCTTCAATCCTTCTTGGTTGACTTTTCTTTATTCAGGTAATAAAAGAATATTCAAAATTTCTTTGAGGATATTATTTCAGAATTCATTTCTTTTGGGGTGCCTAGGTGGCTCATTCAGTTAAGTGTCTGACTTGGGCTCAGTTCATGATCTCACAGCTCATGAGTTCAAGCCCCATGTCGAGCTCTGTGCTGACAGCTCAGAGCCTGGAGCTGCTTCGCATTCTTTGTCTCCCTCTCTCTCTGACCCTCCCCTTCTCATGCTCTGTCTCCCTCTCTCTCTCAAAAGTAAACATTAAAAAAATTCATTTCTTTTTAACAAGAAGTAACTTACATTGACTTTCTCTCTAAAAGGCTAAAAACAAAACAAACAGAAACAAAACTCTTCTAATTGAAGACATCAGTCAAACATCCATATTGATTTAGAGGTGTTGTGGAATCATTGAATTGGAAATGTTGAACCACACCTTTGGTATTTACTCCAGAATCTATGCAGGAGGACATCAACGGGTGTGTTACCTGCTGTGACTGTCACAGTTCAGTTTCTGTAGGTCCTCCTTTTCACTTTCTCATTCATATGGGGTTAAACCCTAGGTTTTCCCACCACAGCCCCACCTCCATGCAAATACACACTTCAAAAATTATTTTGGAATTCAGAAAAATAAACACAAATCAAAGCCATGATAAAATACCACCTCACACCTGTCAGAATGGCTAAAATTAACAACATAAGAAACAACAAGTATTGAAAAGAGGAGGAGCCCTCTTGCATCACTGGTGGGAATCCAAACTGGGGCAGCCGCTCTGGGGAATAGTATGGAGATTCTTCAAAAGACAAAAAACAGAGTTATCTGACAATCCAGCAATTGCACTACTAGGTATTTATCCAAAGAATATAAAAATACAGATTTGAAGGGGTACATGCACCCCAATGTTTATGGCAGCATTATCAGCATTATCAACAATAGCCAAACTATGGAGAGAGTCCAAATGTCCATCAACTGATGGATAAAGAAGATGTGGGGTGTACACACACACACACACACACACACACACACAGGAATATTATTTGGCCATCAAAAAGAATGAAATCTTGCCATTTGCAACGATGTGGATAGAGCTAGAATGTATTATGCTAAGTAAGATAAGTCAATCAGAGAGAGACAAATACTATATGATTTCACTTATATGTGGAATTTATGAAACAAAACAGATGAATGCATGGGAATGGGCGGGGATTGGGGGGGAAGAGGAGAGAGAGAAACAAACCACAAGAGACTCAGTGATAGAGAACAAACTGAGGGTTGTTGGAGGGAGCTGAGTGGGAAATGGCCAAATGGTTGATGGAAATTAAGGAGGGTACTTGTGGTGAGCACTCGCTATGTGTGTGAGTGATAAATCACTGAAAAAAAATAAAGTAAGGAAACCCTAAATTGATTATATGTATTTGAAGAGTGATTCAAGTATATATTTTAAACAATGGGAAAAGTAAGAGTAAATGAGGTTAAGTACATAAATATGCATTTGCAAATAAAGAAAGTTAGTATATACAGGAAAATTTACAACTGAAAGGAGAATCAGATAAAATAAAAATATGCATGTTTGTGTATACACACTGACTTTAAGAAACAACATGTTTTCATGGGGCGCCTGGGTGACTCAGTCGGTTGAGCGTCCAACTTCTGCTCAGGTCATGATCTCGGGGTCCGTGAGTTCAAGCCCCACATTGGGCTCTGTGCTGACAGCTCAGAGCCTGGAGCCTGCTTCGGATTCTGTGTTTCCCTCTCTCTGCCCCTTCCCCACTCATGCTCTGTCTCTCTCTATCTCTGTCAAAAATATATAAACTTAAAAAAAAAAGCAATATGTTTTCAGATTCAAAAGGAATCTATTATACTAACTCTGAAAATTTTAATTCTAAAATATAAAGCCATCATAACACCAATATTTTAACAAATTAATTTACATAATTTTAATAAATATTTTAATATTAACAATCTGCGCAAAAACTGTATGCAATGGTGTTTACAACATTAAATATAGATGAATATTTCAAAATACCACCAAAATATTTTTGTTGAAAAATTATAGCTATTATTTACATAGAACTTTTATATGTTAACTACTATCTTAAATTATTTAAATATTAATTCATTAACTTATTTAATACCCATAGTGATCTCACTCATGTATGAGGAAGCCAAGACAAGCCAACGGAAATAAACTTGCCTACAGTCACACAGCCAGAAAGCGGTATAGTCAAGATTTGAACACAGACTAGGCCCAGAATCCATGCTAATACTTATTTTACTAAAATTTGCACAACAGAAAACAAAGAAAATCAAAGAATTTCACCCCAGAATCAGAAAAAGAATGAGTTAATAAAACTTTTCTTCAAGTTTTTGCTAACATGTATTTTATGGACATTTATTAATTGTGATATATAAGGAATATTTTTTCTTGAAAAGTGAGTAACAATAACCAAAATTTAGAAGCAATTACAAAGTACCAGATTCTCTACCAGATCATGTATTCTCCATCCTACTGTCTATAAAGATGTTGCCATTCTCCTGTTCCAAATGCATAAAATGAGGCTCAACAATGTATAGTAATTTATTCTTAAGAGGTGTGTGAATGGTAGGGTCATGACATTAGCCCAGGTTGGCCCTGCTCCATTGGGTGTCGCTTCCATATCATAATATATGTGTCTAGAGGTATCTACCCTGTTTACCTTTCTGATATTCAGGCCTCTGCTACTGGCTCATCCTGACCACTTTTATCTGACCAGATAGACATTCATTCCCAGTACTTATTTATTTTAAGAAAAAGGAAAAGGAACTATCAAATATTGGACTGTATTGTTGACATAACACTGGAATGAATAGATTTCTTACTGTTAAAGGATAAATGAGAGTCAGAGAATTCTCAGAGCCAGATGAGAACCCTAACTACCTCATTGGTTGTCAAAGGATATTTTTCTGAATGATTCTGCCAGACCAAAATTTTCTGGGATCATTATTTGGTCAGTATTTTCCCCACTGATGACAAGGCCTTCAAAGTTCCTGAAGTCGGCTTTTAGGAAAACTGATGTCATTCATATAATTTCTATCACTCAAAAAATCCAGTCAGTAGGCCCAGGTGTTACTGAGGCATTAGGACACATCACGACTTTAAAAGGGCAATGGGTCTCCTGGGACACAGATTTGAGGGATCATCAAAATGTCATATCTCTAGTTAGTAAATCATCAACTGCAAAGTGTGTCCTTGAATCCACTTTAGATTCTTTTAAAGATGTTTTTTTCCACATAGAAATGCATATTCAAACATTTATATTCAAGTACAAATTTAATGAGCACAGCCAATGTTGAAATATGACTTTGATAAGCATATTAGAAAAGGATCACTATGTGTTGTGTTTTCCTAAAAAGTCTGCATTTAGAATATTGATCAGTGACAGCTTTCAAAAAGTATTGCATTTCTCTCTGTTGAAACTACTTATCTCTAGGTTCTTGACTGAAAGCAATAGTGAGAGTTTCCAAGAGGTCTGTATTGTTCCTTCTCTATACCCTTGTCGGTTTAATAGTGCTTGACATGGTTTGGGCACATAAAATTCACGCCTTGCATTTATATAATGAGATACTGAGTCTGAAGCTCAATTTGGATGCGAGCAATGTTTACCAATATTCTAAGACCGTTCATGATGGAATAGTTCGTTGAGCTGCCATTAACGGCGTTGTGTCTGGGCCATTTCTAATTCCAATAAAGCGCAACGTGTCTGTATCATACACCCAGTTCTAATAAAAAAATTTTACACAACCATACATGAGGTCATAGGAATAACCTGAAAGCTGATACTAAGAAATGTGTCATATTTCCTTGATAAATTCAAAACTACCATGACCATATTTTAGAATCTGTACATTTTGTAATTGTATGCATTATAATCAGTTATACTCCATATTCTCAAGTAAAGATAAAAAATCATCTGAGATTTAAAATTCTAGCTCTCAGTAGATTTTAAGCCTTCAGAAATCCTGTTGTGTTTTATATCAAGCATCCAAGACCACTATACTTTTTAAGTCCCATTCAGTTTAAATGTGTCTTTAGTCCTCTAAATAAATGTTTTGGTTCTGAATATTAATAGACTTTCACTTACCTGCAATTGTTCCAATAACTTTGGCCTTCATTGATTTTTGATTTTCAAACAGTATTTTGCCTCCTATGTGGGCTCCTTAGTGGTGCCTCGTGGTCTTGAAACTATTCTCCCCATCTCTGTGCCCAGAGAAAAGTGGACCAACCTTTCCTTTCAACCCACACGTGAGCAACACCAGCTATAATTTTTAGTGTTTTCAGAGGTTGAGCTTCAAAAATTTCATTTGGAGAAGAAACAAAAAAGGATGTGGTGTTTACTGCTAAGATGAAAGTTTTCAATACAATTTTCCAGATCATGGTATAGAAACTGCCAATTCAAGGAATTGGAAATATAGAAGGGTTACCTAATTGGTTTATATCTGTCAGCCTGGGGATCCCAAACCTCTTCATACATTCTAAGCCATGATAACCACAGACATTTGAAAATGAAATGAAATGAAATTACAAGGACATTTTGTTCAAAAATAACTGAGAATTTCAAGATAGTGATGACACAACATAACACCATGAACAGGGCCATGTTACATGTGGAATTTCGTGCAATTGAATGGGTTGTGTCATGAAGCCCACCCACCCTGAGCAGAGAAAGAAAGTCTATGTATTGGTATTTTAAATTATAATTATTATAAACTGTTTAGAATAGTCTTTTTTTACTTTGATGAATTATAAAAGAGACAGTCTTCGGTAAACAAATAAAATCAGCCATTCAGGCACACTTCTTTATTGAGAGCTGTGCCCCTGAAACTCATGCAGAAAGACATGAACCGCATCATGCATCTTGGAGCGCCAGCACAGCACGATGTTGACAATAAACTTGAAGGAGAATGAGGTCATTTATCAGCCAGCTTTGGCAAAGTGCCTCTTTAAAATTCTTAGTTCCTTAACTGCAATAAATATCCATGTTTCCAATCTGTAGAACTGTAAAAGAGAGTTGTAGCCCACTGGAGGTGATTTCTTTGTTAAAAGTAAGGTGAACAGTAGATAACCCTGTCAGGAATAAAATCCTAGCTATTAAAATAAGTAGGATGGCCACTGCTTGTTCCACAAGGATTTCCCTATGTTTTGGAAACAACTGTGTCAATAGGAACTTTAATTAAACTAAAGTCATTTCTATTTCAGTAGATGTCCAGCTGGAGAGTTCATCACCACAGGAAGACACTGAATGTGTTTAACATCCAGAAGGAGTGTAAGAAAGCTTTTTGTGTGCTTATGCATAGGTGGTTTTTATACATTTATTTTTGTTGTTCTTATAACTAATATAGAATAATAATAAATATATAAATATATGCTTAGGTGAAATAAATAGAAAATGCAATAGACCTAAGTATAATAGTCTTTTTCTTAACTGTTATTTTTATTTGTATTTATTTTATTTTTAAATTTGTTTACTTTTTATTATTATTTATATTTTAGTTAATATACAGTGCCTATGATTTCAGAAATAGGATTCAGTAATTCATCACTTACATACAACACCCAGTGCTCATCACAACAAGTGCCCTCCTTAATACCCATCTAACCCGTCACCCACCCACCTCCCTCCATCAGCCATCAGTTTGTTCTGTATCATTAAGAGTCACTTATGGTTTGGTGCACCTGAGTGGAGCACCTGGGTGGCTCAGTTGGTTGAGTGACTGACTCTTGGTTTCAGCTCAGATCAGGATCTCGTGGTTTGTGAGCCTGCATCCAGCTCCACGGTGGCAGTGCAGAGCCTACTTGGGATTCTATCTGTCTCTCTCTGCCCCTACCTCTCTCTCTGTCTCAAAATAAATTAGCAAACTTAAAAAAAGAGTCTCTTGTGATTTGTTTCCCTTTCTTCTCTTCTCCTCCTTCCCATGTGTTCACTGTTTTTGTTTCTTACACTCCATCATATGAGGGAAATGGTATTTGTCTTTCACTGGTTGACTTATTTCACTTAGCGTAGTATAGTCTAGCTCTGTCCCTGTTGTTGCAAACGGCAAGATTTCACTTTTTTGATGGCTAATAGTCCATTGTGTATATACATAACAACTTCTTTATCTATTGATCAGTTAATGGACATTGGAGCCCTCTCCATAGTTTGGCTATTGTTGATAATGCTTCTATAAACGTTGGGGTGCATGTACCCCTTCAAATCTGTATTTTTCTATCCTTTGGGTAAATACCTAGTAGTGCAATTCTGCAATTCCTGGATTGTAGGGTTGTTCTTTTTTTAGTTTTTTGAGGAGCCTGGATACTGTTCCCCAGAGTGGATGCATCAGTTTGCATTTCAACCAACAATGCAAGAGTGTTCCCCTTTCTCTGCATCCTCACCAACACATGTTGTTTCTTGTGTTGTTAATTTTAGCCATTCTTACAGGTATGAGGTGATATCTCATCATGGTCTTGATTTATATTGCCCTGATGATGAGTGATGTTGAGCATCTTTCATCTGTCTGTTAGCCATCTGGATGTCTTCTTTGGAAAAGTATCTATTCATGTCTGCTGAACATTTTTAACTGGGTTATTTTCTTTTTGGGTGTTGAGTTTGATAAGTTCTTTACAGATTTTGGATATGAAGCTTTTGTCAGATATGTCATTTGCAAAGATCTCCTCCCATTCCGTAGGCTGTCTTTTAGTTTTTTTGATTGTTTCCTTCACAGTGCAGAAGCTTTTTATCTTGATGAGGTCCCAACAGTTTATGTTTGCTGTCATATCCCTTCCCTTCAATGATATGTCTAGTAAGAAGATGCCCCAACTGAGATCAAAGAGGTTGCTGCCTAAGTTGTCCTCTAGGATTTTAATGATTTCCTGTCTCACATTTCATCCATTTCAAATTTATTTTTGTACATGGTGTTAGAAAGTGGTCCAATCTCATTCTTCTACATGTTGCAATCCAGGTTTCCAACATGATTTGTGGAAGATACTATCTTTTTTTCCATTAGATATTCTTTCCTACTTTGTTGAAGATAAGTTGACCATATAGTTGTGGGTCCATTTCTGGATTTCTATTGCATTCCACTGATTTATGTGTCTGTTTTTGTGCCAGTACCATACTGTCTTGATGACTATAGCTTTTCAATATAGCTAGAAACCCAGAATTGTGATGTCTCCTGTTTTGTTTTTCTTTTTCAGGATAAATTGTTATTTTTAAGTTAAACCAAAAAATACTATAAGGACTAATACCAAAACATATATCTATAACTAAGCTTAATTCAGATTATGGAAATTTTGGAGTTTCACCTCAGTTTCTTTGAGCAATAAATTAATACTATGAGGCAGTACATTCAATTAAGTAAAGAATTTTGAACAATCATTATGTTCAAGGCATAACCCTTGAAATCTCTCTATTTCCAAGGAGATACAAAACTTGTAAAGTTGGTCTCTGACCTCAATGAGCTAACACTTTATTAGGTAGAATGGAAATATTACTGAGTATATAGGGTTTATATCAGTATATGTTACCAGTTGTAATGCACATCAATATTGATACATGTAATCACATTATAGAGAAAGTGTTAGAGGATAGAATGAATAGAAGTGATGATGCATTAATCATGAATAAGAGAATCAGGGTAAGTTTTACAATGTTGGTCATCTGTGAGTTAGGTGTTTAGAGATAAGAATTTAGACATGGAAAGAGAAAAGCAAATTCTAAATGTGGAGAAGAGTTGAGCAAAGACACAGACACAGAAATGTTTGACATGTGCAGAAATTAGGCACACAACTTCAAGGGATCCAGACATTTTTGCTATGAGCATGGATGGGTTATTTCAAGTTCCTCCTCTAATACTCCTTTCTTAATTTCTCACAGTCATTATATGATTCATTCTGTATGAAAACTCATAAATAAATCTACAGAGAGAAAAAAGAGGTAATCATTTCATAAAAGGGATGACTTTGGGATAAGCATATGAATTTCTAATTCAATTTATATTGTTTAAAGCTGAACCTCTCTTTATCAGCTGCCCAAGGGCTAAAGGTCATTTAACATGGAGTAGTTAGCTACAATGACTTTTTAAATTATTCATTAATCAAACCATTTAAGATGCTTTAAAATATGTTCTTTGGCAGTTATACGGTTTCATAAATGCTTTCACTCTTGCAAAATCTTATTGTTTCCATTTATTCATTCTTCAGTGCCATTTTAAACAATATAATGAAACCTCAAGAAGAATAACTTAAGAATCGGTTCCAGAAGTTCAAACACATTGCCTCTAGATAGATGGATTTTTGTTTAATTTTTTTGTAGTTATCCTAGCATGTTCTATAAGAATTTTAGAAAAATGGCTTTAAGATCTAAGATATTTGAAACACTTCATGAAACTTATGGACACTAATCCACTTCTAATTATTCAGGTGTGAATTTCGGACCCAAATTTTGCACATGTTTAGTAACATCTTCATGATTCAGCTTGTTTGTGCCTTAATAGTTCAAAATAATTTTAATAGTTGTTTATTGTAAGTACTTTTCTACAAGGCAAATGATTACTATTTAAAAGAAATGGAGATAAGATGGAGACTTAATATCAACTCAATTCGGGTGGAAAGAAAAGAGGAATTTAGGATTTTATGTTAAGCAGCTCATAAGGATATTAGTAATAGATGTAAGGAAAACTAACAGGGAGTGCACTGGAAATACAGGGAAGGAGGTCACACCGAATTTAAGTTTATTGGAGCATCAAATTGGAAATACTGAAGAGATGCACTTGAAGAGGATGCTTGATGAATACTTTCCATATGAGCACATAATATGAATAAACTTGAGAATGAATAACTACAGTTTTAGATCTCAGGAAAGACTTTATAAACTTCAGTAAGTAGATCACAGTTGAGACAATGAGATTAGATCATCAGGCAGATCATGAAAGAGAGATGAGAAGACTATTAAAATTAAGCCTAGAAAAATATCATTGAATTCCGGTGTGTGAGCGGAATAAGAGTCAGCAATATATCCAGAGAATAGGTGGCCAGAAAAAAGAAAAGGAGAAACAAAGGAAACAATGGTTCAGAAACCAAAGGCATCAACTAAAATGACAGTAGAGAGGGCACTGAGTTTGGTTTTTATAAGACACATGATTGATCTCAGCTTTAGAATATTAGAAATAAAAATCATTTTCTGTTTGAGGCATATTTTTTCCTATTTATGTTGTAAAGTGAGGAAGAAAGGATACATGATGTCATTTCGTTACATTGAAGTTTTACTTAGGCTTGATATAATCACCTGTTGCTTTATTCCATCCAGGGACTGCCAAGCCAAACCTCACCCACTACTCCAGCTGCCTGTGATCCAGGTCCTGGTCCAAATCTGAGAGCTGAGTTTTACCTAGAATTGAGCAAAGACTTGAGGAAGTGCTTACCTTTCAATAGGCAGAGGCAACGGGAACTTAATTTTAAACTACTGATACCACTAACAATCATAAATACCATCGCGATTCATGTTTCCATAACTCATTTAAGGCCTAGGAAGACCAAGAAGGTCGTATAATTAATGGTTATGGCCTTGGAATATATCCTGGTGGCTGTCATGAGAATTGACAGAAAAGTTTTGGCTAAACATTTGGGTGTGTAAATTCAAACAGAAAAATCCAATTAAAGAAGGCTGCTGAAAAATGTTCTGACAGGAAGACATCACACAGCATGTGCTCAAGTTTTCACTTCACCACTTAG
The DNA here is from genome assembly GCF_024362965.1 of Panthera pardus. Lineage (NCBI taxonomy): Eukaryota > Metazoa > Chordata > Mammalia > Carnivora > Felidae > Panthera > Panthera pardus. The sequence goes on from NW_026526721.1 coordinate 22,464,023, forward strand.
GAGTTATGTAGATCACATTTTGTCTCTAAGCCTAATTTCCCTTATACGTGATACAATGATAATAGTATTTTCCTCACCCACCTTACACGGTTCTGCAAAACAAAATTTGTGGCACTATTTCCATATACTGAGAACTTCTCTGGTTTATGAGCAGCCTGTTAAATATATCTATATACTAGACATATCATAAGTGTAATATATTTTTAAATGTAAGGTAACTTGTTTTCCATATCATAATATCACAAGACTTTCTCTTTCAGAACAAAATAATGGACTATGAGTTCCAAGCCCCCTTTCTCCAATAGAAACATCAAAAAACAACCCGAAACTGACTTTTTGAGCCTTATTGGATCTCTGAAGAACGATGAAAGTTCTATAGCAATCAAGCAAATGCTTAATCAAGAAAAAGTGAGCTTCAAACCAGTAGGAAATTCTGTGGCGTTATGACTAGCCCTTGCCCCCACAGATATTTACAAACCAATGTTCAGAGCGGCATTACTCACAATAGCCAATATAGTGGAAACAACCCTAATGTCCATTAACAGATGGATGGACAAGCCAATGTGATATATATATATGCACAATACAATATTCATCCTTAAAAAGGAATGAAATTCTGGTACATGTTGCAATACAAATAAACCTTGAAAACATTATGCTAAATGAAATAAGGCAGACAACAAAGTGATATATTTTACAATTCCAGTTATGTGAGATATCAAAAATAGTCAAATTTGCAGACATTGAAAGTACAGTAGGGGCGCCTGGGTGGCGCAGTCGGTTAAGCGTCCGACTTCAGCCAGGTCACGATCTCGCGGTCCGTGAGTTCGAGCCCCGCGTCGGGCTCTGGGCTGATGGCTCGGAGCCTGGAGCCTGTTTCCGATTCTGTGTCTCCCTCTCTCTGCCCCTCCCCCGTTCATGCTCTGTCTCTCTCTGTCCCAAAAATAAATAAAAAACGTTGAAAAAAAAAAAATTAAAAAAAAAAAAAAAAAAGAAAGTACAGTAGAGGTGAGCAGGGCCTGAAGGGAACGGGGAATGAGGAGTTGTTTTTTAGCAACAGAGTTCTGGTACAGAGTTTTGTTTCAGATGATGAAAAATTTCTGGAGATGGGTAGTGGTGATGTAATGTATTGTGTACATCACTCAATGAGACTGAACTGTGGGCTTAAAATGGTCAAAATGGTAAATTTTATATTATGTATATTTTATAACAATGAAAAATCTTCATAGCATACATTTTTAACTGTTAGTGATTCCTTAGAGAATTGTAAGATTTATTCTTACAGCCCTATTAATAACCAGAGGAAAAACCATCAATCGTTTTAAATTCACAGAATAGATATTAGTTTTTTCTACATTCCCCCCTATATTCTTTTAGGAAAAAAAAGGTCTGGGAATGTATCAATGTGAAATTTGTTTTATTTTTAATGTCCATGCATATAGTTTTGGATGCAGAAAATATTACTCAGATGTTATCCTTTGCCTTTACAAATTAATATTCATTAAATATCCAGACATAAAAACTTAGTTCATTCTAAAGCTTGTTAAGTTCAACCTAGAATACTATTCTGCTTACAAACCAGAGACATTTTAATTTCTTGCTTATTTCCAAATCTGGGATACATTTCTTAACCATAGAAATTCAATTCTCAGTGTAACTGCAAATAATGATTGTATGAAACAAATTAGCAAATTATGTTAATTTAAGAACTGTTCATATATTTTCCTATAATTATTAAAAGCATAACCATGGCCAAATACCAAATAGGAAACATGGGCCTCAAATTATTGCATAAAACAATAAATATATATATATATATATATAAACATATATATATAAACAATATATAAACATATATATAAACAATATACATATATATATAAACAATATACATATATATAAACATATATATAAACAATATACATATATAAAACAATATATATATAAAAATATAAATATATATATAAGTAATAACCAACATATTTATTAGTGTTTTAAATTTTGTATTACCTTGGTTGCTCAAAATTTATTTAAACAAATTTTGATGATTACAACATTCATTTCCACAAATTTGTTTTTGAAAAATTGCTTAGAGCTGGAAATAATATTTAAAATGTTATGAACATATTGCCATAAAATAGAGTAGACATAATTGACTAAAAATACATTTAAATTTTTAAATGATAAATTTGAATATATTAGACAAATGGCTTAAAATGCTGATGACAACTTAAAGTACACAAATGTCTTCGTCCATTAAAAGTTACCATTACAGGAGAGGGAACATATGATAAGTATATTATTTTGACCAGCTTATTATTTTGATCAATTTGTTTTCAACTAAAATCCTTTCTACAAATTTAGGTGCCGTCAGTTCCCCTGGAGCTGGTAGGTTCAGCAGCTGGTGGTGGTTGGATGGCGTGAGTTGAACTATTTCACAAGGCAGAGTTTTTCTTTGCAGTGAAATAGCCTCTAAAATTATCTGCTGTGAAGGCCAGAAGTAAGGAAAGTGTCTTTAAGGACATAAAATGTTTTGAACTCACATTCACAATAGGACAAAAGAACAGAAGAAAGAAGAAAAAAAATACAGATTTTATTCAACTGGGGTTTAAACGACAAACTTAAGAGCACAAGCACACTTACATAATATGGCGAACATTTTTATGATTCCTGTAACCAAAACCCATGACCCAAAGGACACAGGTTTGACATTCTTCCTGTGCTACCCCCACTTCAGATGTATCGGAGGCTATGATTCTAGGTGGAAACATGCATCCATTCTCTGCCATATCAAAATGGCTTTTCTGGGGCCTTTTTGCCCTCCCTGCTTCTTTTCTCTCCTGTTACTTCTTCTTCTCCTCCTCCTTCTCCTCCTCCTTCTCTTTCTCCCTTTTTTTTTTTTTTTGTCTCTCATTCTGTGTGTCTATCTCTCTCTATGTACACATTCACACACACACACACACACACACACACACACACTCATCTACCTTACTCTCCACCATATCCCCTATCCAATCTAAGGACAACTAAAGATAGGGACCCATACTATTTATCTGTATTTCGGTCTAGAAATGAAAGGTTTTCATTTGAGTCACTATAGCTAAATAGACTCCGTATAAGACACAGACTTGCAAAAAGTTACAGAATCTAGAATTCTCAGAAGTTACAGAGGTTACAGAAGGGCTCAAGCATAGACTGGCATAAAGACTTCATTCTGAGATGGTAACTATTCTACTTAATCTATTAATTCTGTGCTTTTCCCTTGAGAGTGGTGTTTACTATATTTTTTCCTTTTCTTTCAATCACCACTATTTGTACAGCTAAAATTCTTTCCTCATCATACAAACCCCTTCTATAGCATGATAGAACAGCTGCCTATTTTATAATGGTACTTTGTAACTCTAAGGATCCTTAGGTTTCCAATCCATGACACCTAGGGCTGAAATAACCTCCTATTACTTCCTCAAAACACCTGTTAGCCATTAAGGATATTCACTTCTACATTTTTGTATTCTCCCAGAGCATTCAGGTCTTTATTTCCCCAACTATTCATCGGGATACAACTTGGGCCAAGCAATGCATGCAGTCAATAAATGCTTAGTATTTGAAATGCATTCCTTTATTTTCTATTAATTCTAGCCCCAGATGGTATGTCTGCTGTCCCTTTGAGTTATCCAGTCACTTCTGATCCTACTTAAGAATTGAAAGCACAGATTTCCCTTTGCGTTTTTAATTCAAGTTCTAGGTTTGAGAACTTGACTCCACTTAATATAATTCCTGAGAGCTTTTTTTTACATATTTTTTGGAAGTATATATTTCTTGAAATTAAATTGTACTTACCTTTATGATGCACAGTATATTTTGAGATAAAAGCAAACTTGTGAAATAATATATTGATTTTGTGTATTGAAATCTCTATGGTGGGAGATTCTAGAATAACATCACAATTGTTTACAGCATATGGAGGATTATAAAACATGAAGATAGTCAAACCAGAGTTATCAAATCAAGAAAACCTCAGCCTTGGACACAACTAGAAGACTCTCAGGAAAAAATTTTCCACAATGTGCAAATGACAAATAAGTTTACTGGATTTCCTTTCACTGCAGTTCTAGACATTGTCTAATGGTCCTTAAAGGGCTATTGAATTTTATCTGTTTTCACCTTTGATTGCCCTTTGATTGATTGATTTATTGAGTAGATTATTTTATAACTGTGTAAGGATGGAAATTAAATTGTAGAAACTGAATGGAAATGCAAGTAATTCTTAACCATTGCAAAGAGCAAAATTTTTTTAAGTGGAGACACAATTGACTTCTAGTCTGTAGAAAGCATGACCCCAATTACTGCATTTGCATTTTATTTCCCTATGCAATATGAACTATTTTGCAGCTAATAGTAAATCTGTTTTAGACTATATAGACATGACTGTTCTTCAAATTTCTCTTTGAATCAATTTTATATCTTCCTAGTTTCCACATGAATTAATGAGTTAAAACATTCAACACAGGTTAACTTGATATTTGTATGAAATCCATACTTTTTCTTCTTACAATTATAGTTTAGCAGCACTAATAAGTCATAAATAAGTCACAGATGAGAGCTTTCTTGACCCATCCTTCACAGGCCTTGAGCTACAAAAAAGTGGTTCAGAAGGTAAACACTGCTCAAAGAAAAGAAGTCTAGACCAGTAGTTCAGATGAACCATGGGGTCTCTGCATGGAGTTGTGAAAATCGGAGTAACACTGGACCTACCTCTGTCTCAGAAGCAGGAGGGGATCAAGGTTTTCTCTTTGCTTTCACCATTGTTCACTGAGCAGGAAGGAGCCTTTACATCAGCCTAAGAGTCTGGTGTCTGTGTCATGTATTAACACTTAATGGTACTTTATTATACTTTATGAGTCTCAACTGGTTATAATCAGATATAATAACATGTGAAATACAGTTTTGGTATCTCTTAGACAAGATCTGTTCTCAATTTGAAAGTTCATTTTCACATCTTTAGGGAAAACACCCATCTGAAATCAAAATTCACACTGAGGGGGGAGGTGGGAAACAAAATTCACATTGGAAATAAAAATGTTAAGACTGGGGTGCCTGGGTGGCTCAGTTGGTTAAAGATCTGACTCTTGATTTCAGCTCAAGTCGTGATCTCATGTTTCATGGGTTTGAGCCTGGCATCAGGTTCTGAGCTGATGATGTGGAGCCTGCTTGGGATTCTCTCTCTCCCTCTCTCTCTGCCCCTCACACACCCATGCTCTCTTTCTCTCTATCTCTTTCAAAATAAATACACAGACGTTTTAAAAAATTAAGATTTTTAAAATAAAAAACTTTTAAGTTTAAGTTTTAACCTTAAAAAAACTATGCTATCCTTAGATGTTAATAATAATGTATTTTTTTCTTAATTCCTGATTTGTTCTTTTGTCCAACTGCAAAGTTAGATAAGTCTTAATGTTTTTCTTTTGTTTATAATTACTATTCTTTATTATCTTATATCTATTTGGAAGATCTATCTTTGAGTTTCAAAAATTAGAATTGTCATTTTTTCAGTCCTTGATATCTTGAATGATTCATTTTCCATATAATTAGTTTCCTATAAAAATCAAATACCTTTTGAACTAAGTTCATATTTTAAGCAGACTCCTAGAATATATTTATCTCCTTGAAATAATAACATTTCTAAAACAGTATCAAGATAGCTAACTTATTAAAGCTCTTCATATTTTGAAGGGATCCCAAAATATTCTCAAACTTTTATCAAAAAGAAAAAGTAGAGAGCCTTTAATTTATTAACAACCTTGAGGAAAATGGTAATGTGAGAATCAATATGCAATAATCACATTTTAATATCAAATGTGCTTTGAGTGCTTTAATATATGAGCATTGCACTTGATATCATATTTACTTTGGATTTTAATATAGTCAAAACTCTGAACAGACATGATTTAAAACATTGTATCTAGATGAGTAAGTCTTAGAAATCTACTGTAAAGCATGCCTGTAGTTAGCAAATTATATTGCCTACATTATAGACAAATTATATTGTATATACATTTGCTGTATGTTAAGTGTTTTTTTTTAAATCACAAAATAATAAAAATAAAGAGAGTAAGAGGAAACTTTTGTAGGTGATGGATATGTTTATAGCATTGATTATAGTGATAGATGCACAGATATATACTTATCCCCAAACCCTTTAGGTTGTATACATTAAATACATACACTTTTTTGTTTTTCAATCATAACTCAGTAAAATGGTTAAAAAATCATTGTACATAGAAATGAATTGTTAGAAAACAGCATAGCCAAGAAAGCATGGAAATACACAGTTTTAAAAGCTCACACTAGTTTGATGAATGGACTTAATAATAAATACAAAGTATGGACTGAAAAATTTTCTATTTGCTTCCATAAAAATTTTATTAATACATAAAATTTTGACATTCCAACCATATCAACAAAAATGTGGAAAAAACAAACCAAAAACGAAGAACAGAAAAGCATAGGCATTCAAATCCATATAGATGGTTTAAATACTAAAGAAAAAATTTTCAGCTGTCCAGTATTAATAGATGGTCAAAAGCAGATTTATCATTTATTCATCTAGTCAACAACATGTCATTATTAAACCAAGAAATGGACCAAAGTAAGATGAGACATAATTTTCCATGTTCATTTATTTACTGAAATATAGTTTCCACTTACAGCACCTGAAAATTTCCCAAGTTTGTATGTTATCCCATTTAATGCCATTTCAAAATGATTCTATAGGTTTTAAATTTTCCAATGATATCATTAATAATAATAGTAATGATAATGGATATTATAATAGGATGGGAATTAAATCTATAGAACTTTTAAAATATTTTAAAGACCATGAAATATGGGCCTAATAACTAGTTCTGAACTACTCTTGTTGGCATACAAATCACCAGTGAAGATGTGAATTAGGCTTGTAACATGCTATTAAATAATCAGATGGATTTAAATTGGGCTGGAATAAAAATCTGTATTTTGAGCCTCTAGTTGCTGCCAAATTCTGTTTTCTGCCATTTTCTAGTTACCTTTCTGGAGTTAATGATGCTTTTGTGTCTTTTGTGAGCTCAAGACTACTTTAAAACACATGCTGCAGGAGTGCTGATGCATAGGGGCACTTGTAACCCAATGTTTATAGCAGCACTTTCAACAATAGCCAAATTATGGAAAGAGCCTGAATGTCCATCAACTGATGAATGGATAAAGAAATTGTGGTTTATATACACAATGGAATACTACATGGCAATGAGAAAGAATGAAATATGGCCTTTTGTAGCAACGTGGATGGAACTGGAGTGTTATGCTGAGTGAAATAAGTCATACAGAGAAAGACAGATACCATATGTTTTCACTCTTATGTGGATCCTGAGAAACTTAACAGAAACCCATGAGGGAGTGGAAGGAAAAAAAAAAGTTAGAGAGAGAGGGAGCCAAACCATAGGAGACTCTTAAAAACTGAGAACAGGGGCGCCTGGGTGGCGCAGTCGGTTAAGCGTCCGACTTCAGCCAGGTCATGATCTCGCGGTCCGTGAGTTCGAGCCCCGCGTCAGGCTCTGGGCTGATGGCTCGGAGCCTGGAGCCTGGAGCCTGTTTCCGATTCAGTGTCTCCCTCTCTCTCTGCCCCTCCCCCGTTCATGCTCTGTCTCTCTCTGTCCCAAAAATAAATAAAAAACGTTGAAAAAAAAATTTAAAAAAAAAACCTGAGAACAATCTGAGGGTTGATGGGGGGTGGGAGGGAGGGGAGGGTGGGTGATGGGTATTGAGGAGGGCAACTGTTGGGATGAGCACTGGGTGTTGTGTGGAAACCAATTTGACAATAAATTCCATATTAAAAAAAAAAAAAAAAACATGCTGAAATGCCACTCAGGGACCATGGGCATACAACTGAGTTTGGAGTGGAATTACTCCCCCACTTTTCGCACTGTCCTTTTATTCCACATTCTACTCTACTAGGGTTTTGCAGATCTCTTTAATTATGTGCATGGAAAGAGCAGGAAATTTTCTTTTCCATCTAGTTTTTTTTTTTTTTTTTTCTTAAGTAACAAAATCACAAGGAGCATGAAGTGGGGCCAAGGGTAAATTCCTACTTAGAGAGGAGAGGGTGGGTATCCTTTCTTAACTATCTAGTTCATCAATTTTCACTAAGCATATCTATTTGTTAGTTCCATTTGCTTACCTTAGCTAGTCCAACAATAGTCTTAACATCCAATTCAATGAGTCTTCTAATTTGTCATACTTTTGTTAATTCTCTACTATGTTGACATTTCAGGACCTTCATCTGTAGTTCTGAAATTCATATATCTCTAAAAACAAAGATATTTTTTATAACTCATTTGGAAGCAAAACCTGAATTGATCTGACATGAATTTTATAGCCTTTATTTATTGGGAATATTTATTTGTTTTGCTTCAGAATAATGTATTGTGAGACAATGTTCTGGACTCTGCTGAAAAAATGCTATGAAACATACCATATATGCCTTCTAATAACTTTATAAGGTCTGTCAGTTCTATATTCCATACACCTTTGACCCTAACAGTTTAGATAAAAGTTTATGGAACTTTACTGCTTATTCTCTAACTTTGTATCTCCATAATTACTTAAGCTAAAAATTTCTTCTCTCATTACTCTGTGTCTTTTTCTTCTTCTTTTTTTCTTCTTCTTTTTTTTCTTTTTCTTTTTCTTTTTCTTTTTCTTTTTCTTTTTCTTTTCTTTTCTTTTTCTTTTTCTTTTTCTTTTTTCTTTTTCCTGATTACACTTTCTCTGTCCCCAGTGGCATCATCTCCTGCATCAACTCTGCTTCTGGTGGCTGAAGCCCTCCCCCCCCGGCTATTGCTGGCTGCATAGCTAACACAGAAGGTAGAGGTTTAAAGCAGCACGGTTTTTCATCAATCATATACCTGCAGCGGGCCGCGTGCTCAGTGGACCTTAGGTGGTGTCTGCTCCTCACTGTAGCTCTGTGAGCAGGCTGAGGATACACAGATTGTGGCTGCAGTGAATGGGGCAATTCAGTTTCCAAATCGTTGGGCTTCTGCCTCCTGGAAGAAGATGCCCACATTCTTTTCCTGGTGAGGCAGAGAGCTTCAAAGAGGAAAGATTTACAGAGAAACTAGAAGGATGGAGGAAATAGGGACCGAGAGGAGGAGAAAGTGAAAATTAGACGAGCACATGACTGAATCTGATAGATTTTCTTAAAACTAAATTTCTACTATTTTGTCCCCTCCCAACTATCATTATATTTTTTTGGGTGTAGAAGATATCGTAATGGCTTATGGCCTCTTGTGATGAGATTATAAGTACTGAAAATTAGAACATAAATAAAAACTGAAGAATAAACTACCCTATTTCATTATAGCCAATCTCAATCTCAAAGAGATAATGAGATTTTTACCACCTAAACAAATGTTTCCCAGTATGACCATTGTAGGCATTACTCCCAGGTTTACACACTGGAAATGTATTTTTCTTTAAAATACTTCCAATTGAGAAACAACTATTGATTGCTTTCTGAGAGACAACTTTGTATACTGCATATACATTTGATTTAAGAACGCGGTCACTGAACATATAAGGGAGAAAAAAAAAACCTCTATTTTAAATGTCTCATTTAAAATTTTTCTCTATTTTAAATGAATTTAAATATTTTATTTACTTAAATGCCACTCAACAATCACAAAATTTTCACGGGTCTATGAAATTCAATCTTTGTATTTGGAAGGCGAAGTAATAAACACTTTCAATTAGAATTATTCAGAAAGTATAGGTAACGAAGTTATTTGGCATGGAAAAATTTGGCATGATTTCAAGTGATAGAGAAGGTAGTCTTTCAGATTTTAAAAAGTAAAGTTTCATTTCAATCCACTGGATTTCAAAACCTCTATTTCTCTAAACACAATTCCCCAAACCATCAATTTGGGACAATTATTCAAAGCAGAGGCTCAGTCTCTTCTCCAACCTCCGGTAGAGAGAATTCTAATGGTGGGGACTGGAAGTCTTGATATTCGGGAGCATTTTGGAAATTCTTAATTACATTAATGTTAGAGGATGCTGAAAGCTTTTATAATGCAGAGTGCTTTTGCTTAATGCTACTTAGTTGCTGGCTAAAGTAAATGCATCACTGGTGTTTCAAACTAAAACAAATGCTGATTAAATCAAGGGAAGAATGCATAATGATTTATCTTTATGAAAATTACCTTTCTCCAAATATATTTATAATTGTAATAAAATGAAAATTAAGTAATCAATTCCACCACCATTATACACTGCAGCTGTGTCTACAAAGTTGTCAGTCATTCAGAAGGAGTTTTGTTTTGGGTGAGAGTAGCTAGTCCAGTTTTGGCCAAAATATAAAGATGTTAAGAATTATGTAAGGAAAAGAATACTCCTTTTATCTGAATAATTTTATATGTTAGAGGTAAAATATCTCTATAGCAAAAGAGGGAAAGAAAACTGGCTGATATTCAATAATTAAATTGGTACTGTGGATAGTTTTCTCTGTAATGTAAAATTATAGTATTAATTCAGAGAGGCATCAGGTGTTTGTGTCTCTGATTTGGAACAGCAGGTAAGATTGAAAAGGCAGTTAGGTAATTGTGTAGATATTTTTCATTTAGGACACATGGATTAGTCGTTTCCACAAAATGGCAAAATAATTAAGAATAATTGTATTAAGACAATCTTACAAAAATGGGCTTAACCTACAATATAGCCTTGGGGGCAACTATAAATAATGGGTCTGCTTTTCGGTTAATCACAGTGAAATAAGACCATCAGTTTTTGTTCTCATCACCTTTTCAGAGGAAAATCAAGAGTAACCCTTTTGTTAATAATTTCCCTTCTTATTTTCCACTCGAAACAGCAAAAATTGCTCTCAGGACACCTAATAATTGTCAAACTTGATATTAAAATTTTATTAGGAACATTTCTTTAGGTTTGCAAATGGTACACCAATGACGTTACGTGTGCATGTTTGAAACTTTTTTTAAATTTTTAAAATGTTTTATTATTTACGTTTGATAGTGAGAGCACAAGTGGGGGAGGGGCAGAGAGAGGGAGAGACTCAGAACCCCAAGCAGGCTCCAGGCTCTGAGCTGTCAGCACAGAGCCGGTGGAAGGGCTCGAACTCAGGAAGTACGATATCATGATGTGAGTGGAAGTCAGATGCCTAACCGACTGAGCCACCTAGGTGCCCCAAATTATTTGTTTAGTAGAAACTTCAACTAAAATATTTATAAATTAAAAGAATATTCATATCTGTCATAGTGAAATGAGGTATATACGATTAAAGGGGTGGAGCGCCTGGGAGGCTCAGTCCGTTAAGTTTGCCCCTCTTGATTTCAGCTCAGGTCATGATCTCATGGTTTGTGGGTTTGAGCCCTGCCTCCGGCTCTGCACAGACAGCATACATAGAGTCTGCTTGGAATTCTCTCTCTTTCTCTCTCTCTCTCTCTCTCTGTCCCTCTCTCTCTGTCTCTCCTCCCTCCCCCAGTCACACTTTCCCTCTGACCCCCCAGTCTCAAAATAAGTAAACATTAAAAAAAATTAAAGGGAGTATTTTTTGATATAAATTGTACTAGATAGATTTATGGTATTTACTGTTATCTCCCCTCAGTAACTTCCTTTTCCCTTAACTGAAGTCCTGAGCCTACAAAAATCTAGAACAGAATGTCAATGAAGTGCAGAAACAAAGGCAGGGAATGTATTTAGGTTTCCAGCACAGCTCTGATCCCTCAGAAAGGACGCAGTGACCTGGAAATTTAGTTTCACTTATATTTTGCTTATTCCACAGAAGCTAAAAGTGGGAAATAGTAAAGATAATTTGAGATGTAAAGAAGTTTACTTCAAATATCTCTTTTTTCTGTAATTTAATTTTTTAAAAACATATATTAGTATTTGCTAATGTAGTGTTTTCTGATAACTTCTAGGATATAAAAAACTGAACAATACACTGGAAGTTAGCATGCTGGAGATTTTGCTACTATCCTATATGAAAATGTGTACATGTTAGGATGTGACGAGGTAAATGCTACCTAAGGTGTACATCTTCACAAATGCACAGGGATGTGAGGAGGAGATACCTATCAACAAGTGTGTGATGCCTTCTAGTCTTGCCTGAGAAACTGGGATGTGGTGGTCACCATTTGTGAGTCTCTTCATCGTATGTAACAATTTGGTGCAAAATCTCAGAGATTCCAATTTATTTCTTTAGAAGATAGATCAGCAATTATGGACCAGAAAAGATGACTTTAGCAACTTTGCAAAGTTTCTTATGTTTTAAATTTTGTCATGTCAATTACTTTTTATTTCCTACTTTTTCATAATGGTTAGCAAAAAATACTCAACTAAATCAATCTGGAGACTTCCTTCAATAGCAGCAAATGGCAGTTGGAAGTCTTGGGCCTAAAAAACACCAAGAATTGGGCAATGGCAGCATTCAGGGGGAAATGGCAAACAACTGGGACTTCACAGCCTGCTGCGAAGACAATTTTGATCCATAGGCAGCAGCTGGAACTCAAAGTAGGCTGTGGCCCCAAGGAGTGGCAAGAGCCCTGTGAACTATCTCTGCCACTCAGGACAGATGCCCAGGACTCAAATCCTTCCTCTATCTAGCAAGCAAGTGATTGAGAACAGTTTTGTAGTACAGAAAACCATTAAAGGAAAGAGGGAAGGGAGGAGAGGAGAGGAGAGGAGAGGAGAGGAGAGGAGGGGAGGGGAGGGGAGGGGAGGGGAGGGGAGGGGAGGGGAGGGGAGGGGAGGGGAGGGGAGGGGAGGGAGGGGAGGGGAGGAGAGGAAAGGAGAGGAAAGGAGAGGAAAGGAGAAGAAAGGAGAGGAAAGGAAAGGTAGAAAACACCAATTCACAATTAGTCATAAATACCTTGTGGCCCATGTGTTAAGACTCAGGAGTTGAAAACTCCTTGCCCTGAAGGTAAGTCACTTTATTTTCTTGAAACTCACGTTTTTCATTTAAAGTAAGGCAACTAGATTATCTTTATATTTTTTTTAATTTCAATATTCTCTATCATCTTTAGATGTAGTGCTGACACTGCACCTACTCATGTAGCCTCAAGACAAGGGATCGACTCATTTTAGATGCCAGTTTCTTCCTCTATAATAGTGGGTTGACTTGATAGTTATTAAGTCTATTAGATGAACAGAATCATTTGAGGAACTAGTTAGAAATACTGATTCCTTGACCCCAAGCTATATCTGAATCAGTCTTCTGGAATGCAGGAAAGCTTGAGACTTTCAACTTTTTTTTAATGCGAATTCTAGTCTGCGCATAGTAACATCCACACACATTGGAGGATATGTTCATTTTAAAATGTATGCATGATATTTACCTCAGATCTCCTCAATCTTGATCTCCTAAAGTGATACCTAAAGGTCTATAACAAATGTTCCAAGTAATTTCAAGAGGAATTCAGGAATAGCCACTGCTAGGTTAGATGCCTTCCTAGTTATAATCATAGCAAAAAGGCAATTTCCAGAGTACTCAAGGCTGTGATATTTTGGATTGGCATTGGTCTTTAGTACGTAAGAGTGAATCTCACAGAGATGTACAAGTCTTTCCTTTCATCTGGCTAACACCAGATACTCATAACCTGATCCATTTGCCCTCCCCAGCTGTTTAGGGAAGAAATATTTAAAGTGGGCATAAGGGAAGAAAGAATGCCTTGAGTTATGTGAGGCCAGTTAGGTGGTCATTATTATGGTTCCAAATATTTCTGGTTATCTTTCTGGAACATAATAGGATTGCATTTTCCTACTTTCATGAAATTAGGCATGGCTACAAGATTTGCTTTAGACGACGTAATTAGAAGTGGTGTGTGCATGTTTTCTACACTGTGTTAGGATCAGCATTCTTTTGAATTCTAATCAGAAACAACGTGATGAGCCAAGGCTAATACTTCCTGGCATCATTACTGTATATAGTAATTGTGGGCTTCTCTAGAGAAGGAACTTTTCTCATGCAAATGTAGAGTTCTTGGACTTCGGGTCTCTACTGTAAGACCTAGCAATACCTTCATGGATTTGCATCATCATGCAGAATACACATATTGACTTTTGGCAAATTTAGCCAAATGAACTTGTAAGGATACGCAAACACGCACACAGAAAATATTGATATAGCACCACCAATTGTCCTGATTTGTCCTCCATGAGAAATTACCCAGAGTAACTGTGAGTTAGAATATGGAAATTTTCTCTTCTCTCAGTTATTTATTTAGGCATTCATGACACAAAATATTTACTGAATGCCACATATTCTGGCTACTTGAGACCATCGTTGAACTGAATAAAGATTCCCTGCTTTAGGGAGCTTACGTTCTAATGGAAGGAAATACATAATAAATAGTAAACCTAGTAAGTAAGTAAATTGTGGAACATATTATAATTGAAAAGTGCTATTGAAAATGGGAAGGGGCACCTGGGTGGCTCAATCGGTTAAGCATCAGACTTTGGCTCAGGTCATGATCTCATGGTTTGTGAGTTTGAGCCCTGCATCAGGCTCAGCTCAGAGCATGGAACCTGTTTTGGATTCTGTGTGTCTCTCTCTTTCTCTGCCCCTCCCTGGCTCACACTGTCTCTCTCTCTCTCTCTCAAAAATAAATAGACATTTAAAAAAAGAAACTAGGGAAAGTGGAATAGAATGAGAAAAGATTGGTAGCAAGGTGGTATCATTGGAGAGCAAGTTAGAGCATTGAATTAATGATTTAGGTGGACCCCTTTGAGAAAGTGTGGTCTGAAAAAAGACATGAAGGAGGTGAGAGGATTAGCTAAGCACATGTCTTTGGAAATAGTGTTCTAAGCAGAATGAACATCTAGAATAAATGCCCTACGTTCTTCTCCTGTATTTCTGATCATAGAGTAGCAAGAGATAAGGTGATAGAATTAACATCTTATGGCCATTATCTGGAATATATTTGTTGTTTGGATTGGAATGTGAATTGATCACATTGATCACAATGTGAATTTGAATAGAAAAATTACGTGATCTGACTTAATTTTTTGAAGAAAGAATGGCAATTTTAAAAATGAAATAGACTACATCAAGGAAGGGTTGGGGAGGAAGCAGGGAGACCATTTGTCATGCAATTGCAACAATACACAAGGGATAGAGGTGGTTCAGACCAAGTAGGTTAATGATGGAATGGAGTTAGGCACTGCTCATTTTCCGTCTTCTATGCCTTGGAGGGAAAAAGGAAAGATCAGAGAATGAAATAGCAATCACCTATATGAAATCCATATTTTTTCATCATAAATATATTTATGAGCTGGAAAGCTATAGTAAAAATCAAAACACCTGTGAGCCCACCTGCAAGATAAACTATTCTAGAATCAAATGAAGTCTTATGTACCCCTCCTCAATGATAGCCCCTAACCACTGTTCCAAGAAGTAACCATTTTTGCTATTTATAAATGTATCCATAAACCATAATAGGTTTGATTTGCCTGTTTTTGTTTTATATAAGTGGTACCCTAGTATATAGACAGTAGGATACATAAGTATACATACCTTTTTTAAATCAAAGGTTATTTTTTAATAATTTAAATCAAAGGTTTTTTTTTTTAAGAATTATCCATGTTTATAATGTAGCTGTAGTTCATTTGTTTTGATGACACTGTTTTTGTCTATTAGACAAAATTTGTTTTTGTCTATTAGTCTAAATAGAATTTATCTATTTCTGTGATCACAGAATTTTAGGAAATAACACTTGCACCCAGGGAAATTAAAATTAAAACCACAATGAGATCATTGGTATCACATTTTGTGAAATGTTTTCAAAATTAAGATGTTTTAAAATTGAGCAATAATTAAAATCTGCCAATACTAAGAATTGAATATTAAGCTATGGTAAGATCATTATTGTCAGGCAGAAATCTAAATTGGTACAACTACTTAAGGGCATATTCAGCATAATTCGTAAAATTGAAAATTAATATAAAAAACTCATTATATAGGAAAACTTTTTTGTAGTTCCAAGTTTTTATTTAAATTTCAGTTAGTTAATTAACATATAGTGTGATATTAGTTGCAGGAATAGAATTTAGTGATTGACCACTTATACAATATCTGGTACTCATCATAACAAGAGCCCTTCTTAATACCCATCACTCATTTAACTCACCCCCAGCCCATCTCCCCTCCAGCAACCCTCTGTTTGTTCTCTTTAATTAAGCATTTGTTTCATGGTTTGCCTCTTTTTCTTTTTCCCTCCTATGTTCATGTGTTTCATTTCTTAAATTCCACATATGAATGAAATTGTATGGTATTTTTCTTTCTCTGGCTGATTGATTTCACTTAGCATAATACGCTCTAGCTCCATCCACGTCATAGCAAATGGCAAGATTTTATTATTTTTGATGGCTTATAGTCCAGTGTATATATACACAATATGTTCTTTATTCATTCATCAGTCAATGGACATTTGGGGTCTTTCCATTATTTGGCTATTGTTGATAGTGCTGCAATAAACATTAGGATGCTTGTGTCCCTTTGAATCAGTATTTTTGTATCCTTAGAGTAAATATCTAGTAGTGCAATTGCTGGGTCATAAAGTAGTTCTACTTTTAACTTTTTGAACCTCTATACTGTTTTCCAGAGTGGCTACACCAGTTTGCATTCCCACCAGCAGTGTAAGAGGGTCACCTTTTCTCTGCATCCTTGCCAACATCTGTTGTTTCTTGTTTTTGATTTTAACTAGTCTGACTGGTGTGAGGCAATATCTACTTGTAGTTTTGATTTGTATTTTGCTGAAGATGAGTGATGTTGAGCACCTTTTCATGTGTTTCTTGGCCATCTGGATATCTTCTTTGGAAAAATGTCTATTCATGTCTTCTGCCCATTTTTTAAACTGAATTATTTGGTTTTTGGCTGTTGAGTTTGGTAAGTTCTCTACAGATTTTGTAAACTAACCTTTTTTTTTAATCAGATATGTCAGTTACAAGCATCTTCTCCCATTCTGAAGGTTGCCTGTAAGTTTTGTTGATTATTTCCTTTGCTTGCAGGAGCATATCTTGATGATGTCTCTATAGTGCATTTTTGCTTTTGTTTCCCTTGCCTCCAAACATAAACATAAACATAAACACATGTGGTTTTAAGGGATACCAACAATTGTAAGCTCAAATTATCCTACTGCCTTCAAACGGTTAAGTTAAAATAACCCAACAATGAAGGCCACATGAAGGTCAAAGGGGACTGATTTAAGACACATTCCCATCAAAAACAGCTCCTGGCAGGATTTACACTTCTATGGTGTTAGCATGTCCAACAGCCCCCCCCCCCTCTTTAAAAACATACTTTTCATCTTATTTTTATACATATTTTAAATGTTAATTCCAGCACAGTTAACATACAGTTTTATATTAGTTTTAGGTGTACAATACAGTGATTCAACAATTCTATACATTATTCAGCGCTCATCATGATAAGTGTGCTCTTAATCCCCTTCACTTAGTTCACAAATGGTGTTGGGCAAACTGGACAGCCACATACAAAAGAATGACACTGGACCACTTTCTTACACCATACACAAACATAAATGTGAAATGGATTAAGGTAGTTAAATGTGAGGTCTGAAAGCATAAACATCCTAGAAGAGAGCATAGACAGTAATTTCTCTGACATTGGCCCTCAAAACATTTTTCTAGATATGTCTCCTGAGGCAAGGGAAACAAAAGCAAAAATAAACTATTCAGACTACAGTTGTCTTCTCTTAAAACCTAATGAGCTGGAAAAAGGACCCTTGTACTGGGCTTTCCCCTTTCAGTCCTGGTGAATGATCAACTCTGGAGCCAGGGCTCTTGGCCTCTGGCCAGGCCCAGCATCAGCTCCTGCCCCCAGAAAAGGTGGCTCACATAGATATCCCTTGAAAGAAAAGAGAAATTTGCAGGAGTTTCTGCTTCAGTTCTTGCTGCCTTCCATCAGAACACAACTCTGCCAACCACTTCCTGAAGGTGATACACATGCAGTGGGCTTCCATATCTCTGTGGTGAATGGCATGCTTCTCACTGGTGCCATGTGGCTCCAGTGAGAACGAATGGAGAGTAGTGGGGGAACCGGAAACGAATCTCCACCTCCTGGCACAGGATGGACATGCTGGGAGCCATCATACCTTCTATAAAACCTCTGGGAAGCCAGGCAGAGCTAGGCAGTAAAATACAAAAATACTATTTACGATAGCCTTAAAAACGGAAATTATGAAAATGTGGGTATCTGTCATGGGGGGAAGAAACAGAGTGATCAATACATGAAGCTAAGAAAATATAGGCATGTCTTAGGATTCGTGTCAGTTTGTAAAGGATGTGACATGTGGTCTGTCTATAAAAGGCTGATTAACATCGAATCATGGAAGGCTTTGCATAACATGGCAAGAAATACATACTTTTGTCTACAGACAGTAGACAATAAAAGCAGAGTCTCAAAACAATCACAGACAATAAGAAGACATATCAATTTATGTCTTAAAGCAAAAAGACCCATAACGAATATTTGTTAACAAGCGCATTTACAAAGTAGCATCACATTAAGAGCAATAATATAAAATGAAGAAGGAGTGACTGTTAAGTAACAACTAAATTGCATTGAAAACTTTACACAATGATCTACAAGGTAGAAGAAATGAAAACGATTTTAAAGGAGCACACGGCCAACATGGTTGATGAGCAAATAGTTCATGGTTGATGAGTAGTGGCTAAACTCTTGGGGCTACTGACTAGGTAATTAACACATTGTTCCTGGTATGATGGAGTTGTGTCTATAGCTCACTCCTCCCTTGCTTAGAAAGAAGTAAAGTGTCTAAAATCAGAGACATCTGCTGAAGTCATGAATACCTTGTTTACCAAACTCAGTAATAGGAAAAGCCTGCGATAGCTCAGCTGTTATTGTGCTGCCATAATTAGAAAATAATATCTGAATTCATGGGAAATCCAGAAAACAAGGGCAGCGTGAAATATCAAAATGGAAAGCTTCAATAAAGAATGATTTCAAGCATAATTGTTCTAGTCCTCTCTCTTTTATTCAAATAAGTAACAAAAGGGTCATAATAAGAGAGGTGGATACACTTTCTATTTTCTTAGGAACAAAGCACTTTAGATCTGAGTGAAAATATTATGCCAACACTAAGCTTCACCAAAAACAATATTAAATATTGGGAAACATCTGCTAACATATTCCCAATACATTTTAAAATATTTTCTTTGACATTTAGCCCAATATGTCTTTCTCTCATTTGCTATATTTTGAAAGCTAGATCAGAGCCAATATTCATATAATCAGCAAACACATTTCCATATGTTTTTTAAAAGGGTATGTTTCTTTGGTAGAATGTAATGTGAACTCAGTAATATTAAATATGACTCGAGAAGGAGTGAACCACTATCATGACTACTGTTAAAAGTCAATTATTAAGTTTCCATCTACGCAGCTGCCCTCCTGTGCATTGCATAGGGTGAATTAGTGGTACCTTCCTTTGACATCTGATATTTAACAATTGAGGACCAATACCTGTAAAGCAAGCAAACAAAAAAGAAGCATTTCGTTTTGACAAAAATATATATCAAGGTAACAAGGCTAACCTTTTTTGAAAGTCAGTTTACTTATACAATCCTTATCATCTTCTGATGTGTTGGTATCACTGTCATTTTGTTGGGGTAGAGAAACATCAGCTTGCAAAACCGTAACAATACAGCCAGTCTACTTAGTGGAAGATTAAAATTCAGACCTCTTTGCCACGAAACTTTGGCATTTTACTTCAGTGGCAGAACTTACCAGTCTACAGATGCCTGACTCTATCTGTAACTTTTCATCTTTGGTCTTGGACACTAATCAACTGTTCTTCCCTCTTTGGGGACTTCGCACAGGCAACTTTCCAGATCCATTTCTTTCTCTTTCCCAACTTATGTTCTTGGGACTTTGGCTCCATATGCAGATTCCTGAGTAAAAAACCAAAAATTTGCATACAGTAGATATAGAGCAGGAGAAACAACCTGGCATGTTTAAGCACCAGCAGGTAACTCTGATGTAGGTAACCTATTAACCAAATTTTGGAAAACACTGATTTTTTTCTCAGAAGCCTTCTCTTATCTCCCAAGCCTAGCAAAATTGTTCCTCTTGTATTCTCACATAACACTTTCTATTTGTTTA
This sequence comes from Panthera pardus, assembly GCF_024362965.1. Lineage (NCBI taxonomy): Eukaryota > Metazoa > Chordata > Mammalia > Carnivora > Felidae > Panthera > Panthera pardus. The sequence continues at coordinate 22,484,205 of NW_026526721.1, forward strand.
TTTATAATGCTCACCTCACTATTCCTATGATTGTCCATTGACTTCTCCGTCTTCTTCGCTAGACTTAAGCATTCTTTTTTTTTAACTTTATTTATTCATTCTGAGAGCGAGAAAGAGAGCACAAGTGTGGGGTGGGGGGTAGAGAGGAGAAACAGAATCCCAAGCAGGCTCCACACCAGCAGCACGGAGCCTAATGTGGGGCTCGAAACCACGAACCTTGAGATCATTACCTAAGCCGAGATCCAAAATTGGAGGCTTAATCGACTGCACCACCCAGGCACCCTATACTTAAATATTCTTGAGGCAAAGAATTATGGTATTAGTCTTTGCCTACCCTGCACCCCACTCTGTTCTTGGGATATTGTAGGTACTGAATAAGTGTTTGAATGACTGAATGCATGAATGATAAATGCCATTTACAAATGCGATTGATAAATAACTGGCTGACTACTGAACAAATGTTTCTCTCAATTTCATCAATCTGTTTCTTTGTCATAAAAAAAGAATCAAAGGTCCCTGGGTGGCTCAGTCAGTTACGCATCTGACTCTTGACCTGTAACCACTGCTGTTCCCTAACATCAGACACCCCTATCATCATTTGCTCCAGCAAAAGGATGGCTGGATTCAGACTCGCGCCTTCACATTGCTCACTTAAGGTGTCAGACAGGCACATCTGAGAGGAAACACACGTTGTGTGCCCACATCTTGGCTGTACGAAAAGCTGAGACTTCCAGTTACTTCACCTCTATGTTGAATAACATGGGACCTTAAGCAAATATAAGAAGAGGGCTAATCAAAAGATGACAGGCGATGATACACATTCACTATGTCAGTCTTTTTCTGCACCCATTATGTGTAAAACATTGAACCTGCCTGGGGGTGGGTACAGATATCTTCTTTACATTCAAAAAGCCCAGGATTCACTCAGTTTAATAATTACAATGCCTTTAACAAGGTCTTCGTGGTGCTGAATTTTTAGAACACCTATATGTTACTGAATTGACACATTTGAATAACCATAAGAGAAAATAAATCCTCCAAAACTTTTTGATTAACTTTAGGAAATAAATTTGAGTGGCACGTTGGTATATAAGGGTAAAGCTCTTCCTTGTCTCCTGATAGGATTCATAAAAAGGTGAAAATAAAAACTTGGAAAGACTGACAATAAAATTTTATTGCTAGAATGAACTTATTGGTATGGAAATGAAAGTCAGGTGAAAGTTATTTAAAATGAGGAAAAGTGGAACACCAGATCTTAACAAGAATAAGACAATGCCTAAAACCTGACACACAGAGCATGCAAAACATCCTTAGAGCATTGCTGAATAAAATTCAGAATGCAGCCTAAGCAATGATGCCCAATTTCTTACATTATACTTTAGTTCACACACACATTGATATATTATACATTAAATTGATGTGGAATACGTTCTTAAATATTCATGCCTGTTTTTCATGAATTCATTCAAGTAAGAAGACTCACTGATTTGCTGAATTCAATATTTTTCTAATTTTTTTATTGCAGTAAAACACATATAACATAAATTTACCACTTCAATCTTTTTTTATGTGTCAAGTTCAGTACACATTAAGTACATTCACATTGTTGCAAACTATTGTCACTATCCAGCTCTAGAAATTTTTCATCTTCCCCAACTGAAATTCTGTACCCATTGAACACTGACTTCCCATTCCCTCCTCCCCTCAGCCCCGGCAACCACCATTCTACGTTCAGTCTCTGAATTTCACTACTTTAGATACCTCCAATGAATGGAATCTTGCAATAGTTGTCATTTTGTGACCGGCTTATTTCATTTAGCGTAATTTATTCATCTTCAAGTTTGTTGTTGTTGTTGTTGTTGTTGTTTTCCCGTGTTGTAGCATGTGTCTTGAGTTGAATGCTCACTAAATATATCCATCCCATTTATCGTAAGAATTCTGGAAATATTAAAGATAGAAGGCATGCTTTTAACAGATCTACAGGTCATTTTTGACAAATCTGTTTTCTAAACTCCCATATGCAATCAGTCACCTTGATTGATTATTATTAATTTATTATTTTACCCCCAAAGCAATACAAAACCATGTACACTTCACCCCATTTTCCTTGGTTCCAGATTAGTACTAGTCAACAAAACCTCTTGCCTCTGCTACTGTGATAACTTATCTACCTCATTTCTCCATTTCTATTCTTGTCAACCATTTCCAGGTAGCAGCAATGGTGATCTTTCCAAAACAAATTAGATTATATCATTCTTCGACTCAAAATCCATCCAAAGGATTCTCAATCCTCTTAGAAAAAAACTGATATTCTAGGCTTTATACGACCTAGCTTTCCCCACCTTCCCAAAATTTAGCTCTTGGCTCTCTTAGATTCACTCCTGTCCCTCTAGCAGCCCTTCAGAGCTCCAAACTCTAACCCATCTCTCAGATTTCACTCCTCCTTTTCCTTGGCCTGCTCATCCTTTGATTATCTCTCAATCGATCCTTCTCTTTGTTTCTTTATAGAGCACCTTGTTGTTCTTTATACCACAACTTTTATTACAATGTCAAATTTCATACTTGTGTGCCTATTTGTTAAAAATATGTGTCTCCCACTGGAGTGTAACCTGCATGAACCAGGCACAATGTTGGTTTTGTATACACCCATGTAGCCAGGTCTTAGCATGACACCTGAAACACAGTAGGCACTGTGCAAAGATTGATTAAATGGATGAGGGAGTGACAATACGTGACGAAGTTAAAGCATAATTTTTCTCCAATGCGTGTATCTGACCATGAGTAGGTAATATCGCATATGGGCACTGAGAATTCCCAGAGTCACCTAAGACTGCAAATTCCTTTTACCTATTTGAGAAACCAAGAGATGTATACACTTCATGATCCTGCTTAAAGTTGTTTTTATTCACAGGAAATGACTTCCTCACTGTGCAAAGTTGCTACCATTGGAAATCAGGTTTAGAAGCTTCCATAACTCTCTTTGGTGCCCTAAAGTAAAACTATGGGTCAAATAAGTAACCTGGTCCTCAAGGGTAAAAAGAAGAAGAAAGGAGGGCATAATACAAAAATTCACATTTAAAATAAATCAAGTAAAATCAAATTTGGTTTTCATTTTTTTGTTTTTGTTTTTTCAAAAAAAGACAATGTTCTTGAAGTAAGAATTTGGTTCTAATCCTGACTCTTAACTACTTTGTGAAATTTAATACACTAATTCTCTGCATTTTTTCTGTCTCTAATATAAAATGAAATTAGTAATTCTCTCTGAAGCTATGTCTCCCTGGATTGTTGACATCATGATAACAAAAATGACATTTTATGCACTTGAGAGAGTTTCACAAATATATTATGATAAGATGTCTGTGTAGATGTGGTTAAGTGCTGAGTTCCTATACAATGGTAACAAATGTAACATATAATATACTTAAATCATAATGGCTTTATGGCTAATAGGTATGAAACATAAAGAAAGAGATTTTTTAAAAAGAGTAACATTGTCAAATCATGGAATCTTTACAGGTTTGTTAAAGAGATAAATCGGTCAATTCATTGATTTTGCTGTTGAATTATTCCAGAGAAAATAGCTGAGAGCAATGGCCACATTGTGTTTGACACGCTCTATTTCACAATATAATTCCCAGTTTTCCACTTCTACTGAGAGTTATGCGAACTGTTTTTCATTAAAACCATGGCATATTTTGATTTTCCACTTCAGTTTTCCCAGGGAGAGAATGTCTCTGAGACCACTCATTTGTGCTGCACACCCTTTGAGAAACACCACTATTAATTGGAACAAAAATGTTTGGATAGCAAATGTCACTGAATCTCTCAGGATGTTTCCTGCCTCTGCGCTATGAGAAAACATAAAGCAAGTCATGACCGCATTATCTGGATAAGCTAAGGAAACAAGAGGTATCTTAAATTTTGCCAATGTGTTACAAATAGCCTGGACACTTTGACTGAATTCACCAGTTAATAGTATTTACTGCATCTCTCTCTCTCTCTCTCTCTCTCTCTCTCTCTCTCTCTCTCTTTTTTGCCAGGCCTTGAACCTAGTTGGAAGGTTACAAAGATAAGCAAGGAGCGGCCCCTGTCCTTGTGGTATATGTGGTTCACAAAAGAAGAAAAACATGTCAAAGAGTAATGTGATAAGTGGCTAGGGAAAGAGTGCAATGTACTGTTGGCCCACCAAGGTAAAATAAATAAATAAATAAATGTGCCTTAGGACATGAGGACTAGTTAGTTCCATGAAACTAACCACTCTGATACTCAGTGGCGTAAAACAACTCGCATGCATTCAGCTCTCAAGTTTGAAAAGCAGCTAGCAATTGGCTTTGCCCTATGTTGGATATATTAATCTTGACTGGGCTAACACATATCTGAGGCTTCGACTGAGAAATTGAGCTGCCTCAATTCTGGTCCATGGGTCACTCCTTCTTCAGTGTGTCAGTCCAGACTTGTTTACGTGGCAGTCACAGAGGACAAAGAGAGAATGCAGAAATGTGAAAGGACTCTAGAAACCTACCCATGGAACTGGCATGACGTTGTGTCCGAAATGTCCAACTCAGATTCAAGGGGTGGGGAAATGGAGTCTATCATTTGAAAGAAAGAGCTGCAAAGACAGGTCGCAAAGGAGAATGGGCACAGGGAAAGGGATAGTTGTCATTTTTGCAATCTATTGCAGCAGACAGTTAAAACAAATGATTTTGACCTGTGTCTTGAAGATTACTGATACATTAGAGGAGACAAGGAAATTCCTTGATAAGACTAAAGACAGGAATATTCTGAGTTTAATTTGTTTTATACGTTCTTCCATTCCATTTTCACACCAACATTATTCATATAAAATTAAGATTTTACAGCTAAAAAAAAACCCATGAAGTCAGAGAAGGAATAAGTTACTCAAGAGAAACTGTACAGATAATAAATGTTGACTAATTAATTGACCCACATTGGTTTGACTCCAGAGGTGTTATCATTTCAGTTTTACTGCACCATCTGTTTATAAACAGTACAGGAAATCTCCCCAAATGTAATATAGTTCATGGAGTTTGTTCTGAACCTTCTGAACTTCTTTACTAAAAGTAAGCTTCTTTAATTTCCATTTTATTATTTATTTTTAAGCATTTATCAACTTGTTAGCCATATATTGTTTGTTCATTTTATATATTTATTTATTAGTTGCAAATGACACATATATTTGTTGTACTGGAAATGTTGAATGCCTGTATAGAACCTTTTTTTCCTTTCATTCCTAAAGGGAGTTAATTTGTTCATTTACTGTCCTTGTGTCCCATATGACTCAGGGGCTCCATCCTGAGCTACAGAGCTGTATCCATCTTATCCTAAGCAAATTAATGCATGATATTCTGATGGTGACTCCCTTTAGTCCCAGGGAAGTCACATGACCTAAACTGAACAAGTCTGGCTGATGTCATAAACTTTGGGAAGTTGCTTGTTGAGTAGGAATAACGAAACATGTAGTTATGGTCATAATAAGCATTCATTTTGTGATAAGAAAGGAAACCAGACATAGATAATTACTCCCTATTGCTCCCTTATAGGATGGACAGATGGTGAAAATAATCTGACCCTTTATGATATTACCAAGCAATTGATCTCACTTTCACTCCACCTTGGATTTCCAATTATAAGACAATGCTTTTATAAAAATTGCGTAGGCCATTTTTATTGCTTTTGTCATTACTGTTATTTTGTGATTACTTGCAGCCAAGTAAAGATTTGCTGGCCTAGATCTTGTAATGTCCAACTTACCATCTCCTAGTCTCCACCTCCATGATCTTGTTTGAGTTTTTAAATTATTCCTATGCATAAAAGCTTGACTCCTATTTACTCTATTGACCCAAATTCACTTGGGATCCCTGCTTTTCCTTTATCTTATTAAAAGCTTTTACAACTAAATTAAGTTCTTCCTAGAAATTCAATTTTTTTTCCTTTTTCTTTTTAAGAAAGAGAGAGAGCACAAGCAGGGGAGGGGTGGGGCTGGGGAGGAAGAGAAAATCTTATGCAGGCTCCACACCCAGTCTAGTGTGGGGCTCCACTCAGGTCTCCATCCCATGACCATGAGTGAGATCATGACCTGAGTGGAAATCAAAAGTTGGATGTGTAACCAAATGATCCACCCAGGCAACCTGAAATTCAACTTCTAATACAGCCTCAACTTGATTTCTCAAGACATGATTTGGAGGGATAGTAAGAAAGTTGGGATGGAACATTGAAAGATTTTAGGTTAGTCAAGTAAGTTCAGACTAACTTGTAAAGGACCTCGTTTAATATTCTAATGAATTTTGACTTCTTTCTGAGAGTTTAACATTACTACCATTAATGTGAACACAAGGAAGATCTGACAATGGAATAGAATTTACGATCTCCGGGAAATCAGGGTGGGGGGTAAAGCAATGGTATAGCATTGAAGAGCTGTCAGATTGTTTTAAAAATATAACTGGAGATGTTGATGAATATCATCTAGAAAGTAGATAATATATAAATCTAGATAAGATGATTAGAAAGTAAAATACAGCAGTGAAGATGGAAATAAGGGAAGAGATTGAATAAAATGTTCCTTAGTTTCTTATATAATAAATTAATTACATATAAACAAAATAACACTTATCGTGTGCCTTAGCTCACATTACATATATCAAAAGCTATTAAGTTAAATCAAAACTTTCCAAATTATACTGGATATGTTAAGTCAAATGAAAACTGACAACAAAATTTAAATTCATGATTCACATCCTATAAAAAGTATTTATCATTATATAAATTGTTATTCAAATAAAACTTCTACCTGGTAAGACAAAGTGATCTCATTTACTGTCTATGACTTTGTGTTTCATATATTTGTTTTCTACAATTCAAGATCAAACTAAACATATAATTGCATCATATTAATAAAGATACAATTTGACATTGTAATTTCTAAAAAAAAAAAAATCCTGATTACTCTGCCTACCAAATGTTGCACTGTTATAACTACTCAATTTGAATTTGATGAATGAATAAAAATGATTCTTAAAAGTCTGATCCCCATTAGTCAATAAATGTTCTTATATACCAAACTTTGGGAACTGTTTTATATACTTTATAAACCTGGGGTGCCTGGGTAGCTCAGTTAGTTAAGCATCTGACTCTTGATTTCAGCTCAGGTCATGATCTCATGGTTCGTGAGTTCAAGCCCTGTGCTGGGCTCTGTCCTGACAGTGCAGAGCCTGCCTGGGATTCTCTCTCTCCCTCTCTCTCTGTCACTCTCCCATGCGTGTTTGCTCTCTGTCTTAAAATAAGTAAACATTAGAAAAAAATTATATACTTTATAAACCTCAGAAATATTTTTAAATAAGACAAGCATGCATAAAATTTAATATCACAAAACTGTAAAGCAATATAGTTTATAATAATGTATATTCATGAAACAGATATCATTTTATTAGAATTTTAATGGAGAGTATAATCACAAATTTTAAACTGTTTAGTTAAAATACCCTAGACATTTATAATTGCCTTAGCTTAAAATTGTATCAGTGCATTATTTCCAACTAGGTTTTAAAAATAAACTGATTTGAAAGCAAAACAAACAATAGTAGAATCCTTGGAATCAAAGATTACAGTGCATAATTTTTTTCCAGTGGCTTCAAATGTCACTATGTTTAACAAATTTGTTTGACAAAAAAACTTACCTAGCATTCTCTACTTTAATTAAACTTACATACACTGATAAAGCATATTCCAGCATAATACATCATTTTCAGAAATGAGACTTTCACTTTGGGGCAAAGAAAGTAATTAAAAACTAGAAGAATTGATTACAAGTAACTTAAGAAAGTGAAGTTTATTTCTGTGGAAAAGGGGACAAATTAAACAAGAAGCATAATTAGCATAAATCAGTATGTGAATGTATAAACATCTGGGAAGACATTTGATTAGTCTCAATCAGAGAACAGAAAACTACCACCAGGATATGCAGTCAGCTAAGTTAATGGTTTATTAAATAAATATTGCTTGAACATATAGCATGTTGCAGTCTATGACCTACTCTTCTGAGGTTTATTTTCTAGTTAGAGAGGCAGATACATTTCACTCTTCTAATAATTAATGCTTTGATAATAATTGTAAAAATGGTAGAGCAGTAGTACTGAACAGGCCAAGTCAATGGAGCACATACACAAGAACATTCAACCGAGTATTATAAACATCCACTGGGAGTTACCTTAACTGACACAAATGAAGACATTAAAGGGAACTTTGTCTTGCCAACACAGTTAAATAACAGAATCAGCCTATTAAGAGAACTAAATATGATCCCCCATCAAGGATTTTTCAAACTCAGATAACACATACACCTAGAAACTTGTTTTGTGTACAAATTTGATACAGCATTTTTATAGAAGGGGTTTTGGAATTATATTTAAAAGCCTATTTTAATACCTTAATTGGATGATCTTTAAGGTTAAACTGGTTAGTTATTAGAGTTATTCTTAATCCCCACTGCATGCTTCAAAAACAAAATTTTAAATATTGGCTTATCTCTTCTACTAGGCCTTCACTTCAGGAAGATGGCTTCTTAGCTTTAAGCTGACAGAGTGACTATTATTCACTAATAGTCAATGAATGCTTTTGAATATATCCAGGAATGGATACAGAAATGAATGAATAGATTATGACATTCTGTCCTTTCAGGAAGACGAAAGGCATCTAACTTCTTGAAGCAGCATACTATTCTTATACCTGACTGTTCCATGACAATGATGCTTCCCTAACTTTTAAAAGTAAATTACTTTAGGGGTGCCTGGGTAGCTCACCCAGTTGAGCATCCAACTTTGGCTCAAGGCACAATCTCACAGTTCTGGGTTTGAGTTCCACATTAGGCTCGGGGCCACAGAGCCTGCTTCAGATTCTCCATCTGTCCCTTTCTTTCTGTCCCTCCCCTGCTCACACTCTCTCTCACACAAATAAATAAACAATAGATAGATGATAGATAGATAGATAGATAAATGTAAATTAATTTAGGGGTGTCCGGGTGGTTCAGTTGGTTAAGCACCTGACTCTTGATTTTGACTCTGGTCATGATCTCACGGTCATTAGATCGAGCCCTGTGTTGGGCTCCAGACTAGGTGTGGAGCCTGCTTAAGATTCTCTCTCTCTCCTTCTGCACCTCCTGGCCTGCATGCGCTCACTCTCTCAGAAAAAAGAAAGCAAATTACTTTAAACTTTCCCATGGAAATATATATATATATATACACACACACACACATACACACACACACACACAAATATATATATATGTCATATATATATATATATGACATATATATATATATGACACATTTACCTTCCATGGGAAACTTTAAAATAATTTGCTTTTTTATATATATATGTATATATATTCATGTAATATATATATTACATAAATATATATATATTACATGAATATATATACATGTAATATATATGTATATATACACATATATATGTAATGTTTATATACTATATATATGTATATACTATATACATACAATAAAAAGTATCCATATATACATGCACATAAATTATATATATATATATATATATATACACACACATATGTATATATATGACTTCTGTTAATAACTAAAGAAATTCCTATATGCAGAAGAATCCAGGTGGACATTAAATAACCAAAGGCCAGAAGGGGGATGTTACTACATGATTTCTTGAGATACCACTACTATAGCTCTTTGTTTTATACATAGATAAAAGCCAAGATACTTTCAATCACCTCCTACTTTGTTGAGTAATTTTGGGATTCATAGAGAAACGAGGCACTTTTACTCCAAAGTATACAAACTTTAAAGTCTTGACTAATATTGCATATTTTAAAAGTGATACTATATATTTAAAAAGTGTCCAAGTATACAGTTCGACATCAAAACACCAGAAAATGAAATCAAATCCATGTAAATTTAAAAAGATACTTAAAACACTTATCTTGAAAAAAGAGAGACAGAATAAAGTCAAATATAAATTGAAAATATATTTAAAGACATATTTTGAAAACACAGTAAAGCATTTGTTTAAAAAAAGATTTGTGTGTGTATGAAGTGAAGGAGAGTCACAATTATTTGTTCAAAAGAATAAGCTAATTTGGCATTGAGGGAGAAAAACAGTATTTGTTAGTGGAAATTTAAACTGTTAGATCTGTGGCATAAGTTTTGTGATTATGGAAGACTGTGAATATTTGTCATTCTTCCCATTGTGGATTTATAAAACCGCACATGTATAGCACATGCTCATTAGGCTATAATACTGAAAGACTTGTACTGAATTCTGCACTTTCTTTCCTGGGTCTCCAGCTTAAAGATGGCAGTCTTTAAGAGTTCTTGGCCTCCATAATTATGTCAGTCAATTCCTTATAATAAATATCTTTATTTATGTTATATATATCATATATATAACATATAATGATATATAAAATATATGTCTATATAAAATATAGATATATATGTAATTTATATATTTGTATTTATAAATATTATATATAAATATATATATATATACACAACTATGTATATATATATATATGAATCCAACTGTGTGCGTGTGTGTGTGTGTGTGTGTGTGTGTGTGTGTATTTCTGTTTCTCTAGAGAACCTTTAACTAATACAGGAAGAATCATGACCCTACCTTCATTAATTTAGGTTATTCCACCTATTTTGTCTAATAGAAGACTCAAGCTCCTAAGTAAGTTAATAATTTAGTATTTTTCTCCTTTTAAACCTAAAATTTCCACTCTAAATAGTCCTAAAAAATATAATTTATAAAGAGTTTTTGTAAGATATATTTCACGTAACCTAATTCACCCATTTAAAGGGTAAAACATTAAAACCCATTCAATGTTTTTTAGTATATTCATAAAGTTGTGCAACAGTGATGACAATCCACTATTAGAGTACATTTGTCACCTCAACATGAATCCTCATATTCATTAGTAGTTTCTCCCTGTCTTCCTTCCACCTCCTACAAATGCTTGGTCCTAGTAAATCACCAATGTCCTTTCTGTCTCTGTAGACTTGCCGATTCTGGACATTTCAGATAAATGCAGTCATATGATATGTGATATTTTATGACTGAATTTTTTCATTTACCACAATATTTCTAAGGACTATCTATAGTGTAGCCTGTGTCAAGACTCCATTGATAAATAATTCCCATTGTATGGATATACCACATTGTATTTATCTATGCATAAATTCATTCTGTTCACATGGACATTTAGGGTTCTTCAACTTTTTGGCCATTATAAATAACGCTACTATGAATATTCATGTACATGTTTTTGTGTGGCTATATTTTCATGTCCCTTGGGTCGACTTATGTGTGGAACTGCCAGGTTATATGGTAACACTACGTTTAACCACTTGAGGAACTGCCAAAATATTTTTCAAAACCCTTTAATTTCCGAAGCCCATCAGAAATACATAAGGATAGCATTTTCTCTACATCCTCAACACCTGTTATTATCTGCCTTTGACTAAAGCCATCAGAGAAGACCTGATATGCCATTTCAAGGTTTTGATTTACATTTCCCTACTGATCAGTAATATTGAGTGTATTTCATGTGCTCATTGGTTATTTATATGCCTTCTTTGGAGAAATCTGTGTTCAGGTTTTTGTCCGTATTTAATTGTATTATTTATATTTCTACTATTTAATCTTTTTTTTCCTAGATACAAACCCTTTATCAGAGATATGAATTTCAAATACATACTCCTGTTTTGTGCGTTGCCTTTCCAATTCTTTGATATATCATTTGCAGCATAAAAGTTTATAACTATGATGAAGATAATTTATCTTTTTTTTTTCTTTTGGTGTCATATCTAAGAAATCATTGCTTAACTCAAGGTCATGAATATTTACTCCTAAGTTTTCCTTTTCTAAAAATTCTGTAATGTTTTTTCTTACATTTAAGTCTACAGTATATTTTTGATTAATTTTGGTGAATGGTATGAAAAATAACTTCAGTGGTTTGGGCACCAGGGTGGCTCAGTTGGTTAAGTGTCCAACTCTTGATTTCAGCTCAGGTCATGATTTCTATGACCTCATGGCTCTTGATTTCAAGCTCATATCAAGCTCTGCACTGAGTGCAGATTCTCTGTCTCCCTCTCTGTCTGCCCCTCCCCTGCTCCCTCTCTAACTCCCTCTATGTCAAAATAAAGAAATAAACATTAAAAAACATTCCGTGGTATTATTTTCAATGTATATATGTACTTGTCTCAATATCATTTGTTGAAAAGACTATTATTTCCCTATTAAATTTATTTTGATACACTTGCCAAAAATCAATTGACTATAAATATAAGGGCTTATTTCTGTATTCTCAAATCTATTTCCTTGACCTACATATCTCATGTAAACCAATACCACTCTATCTTGATTACTGTAGCTTTGTAGTAAGTTATGGAATAAGGAAGTGTGAGTCTTCCAATTCTCCTCATTTTTAAGGTTGTTTGGCTCTTCTATGTCCTTTGCTGTATTAATTTGCTGGAGCCACCATCACCAAGTGTGACAAACTAGGTGACTTAAGCAAGAGAAATTTATTTTCTCCAGTTCGGAAACCTAGAGTCTGAAATCAAGGAATCAGCAGGGTTAGTTTCTTCTGAGATCGCCGTCTTTGGCTCACAGGTGGCCATCTACTTGTAGATTGTCTTCACCTGGTCTTCTTTTTATGTCTGTCTGTGTCCAAATTTCTCCTGCTTAGAAGGATACTGTTAGTATTGGATTATGGCCAACCCTAATGACCCATTGTAACTTAATTACCTTTTTTAAGGACCCTGCCTTTAAATACAGTCACATTCTCAGATAAAAGAGGTTAGGACTTTAACATATAAATTTAAGCAGGACACAATTCATAACACTTGTATAACCATATTCATTTTAAGATCATTTTTTATATAAAACAAAAAGACACCTAGGAATTTGCTATGTACTGTATTGAATCTGTACATAATTTGGGGGAATGTTGCCATTTTAACACTATTGCTTTCTGATGAAACAGAATGTGTTTCCATTTATTTAGATCTCCTGTAATTTCTTTCAATAATGATTTGTAGTTTTTAATGTAAAAGTCTTGAGCTTGTTCTGTTTTCTAAGATATTTTGTCTTCTTAATGTGACTGTAAATGTTATTATTGTTTTTATTTCATTTTTGCATTTTTTATTGCTGGCCTATAGAAATGCAATTGACTTTGGTATAGTGATCTTGCATCCTGTAACTTTACTGAGAGCATTTATTATTTCTAATATGTGTGCATGTGTGAATGCCTATGTGTCTGCATGTGTATATTCTTTAGAATTCCCCACTACTTCTCTAGATAGATAGATAGATCTCATATGATGCTGTGTATGTGTGAGAATAGTTTTAATTCTTCCTTCCCAATTTCAATGCCTTTTACTTCATTACCTTGTCTAATTTCCCTGGGTAGAACTCCCTGCACACTATTGAAGAAAGTGGTGATAACAAATATCCTTGACTTGTTCCTTATATTAGGGAGAAAAAGGTTCAGTCTTGAACTTTTACCCTAAGTGTGAGTCGTGTCAGGGTGATTGGAATCCAGTTTTATTGGCCTGCCTGGTTATTTTGGGCATTGTGGAGGAAGTGAACTCCAGTGCACTTGAATGCATTTGCTAGAATATAGCCTCTGCAACACATAGCTGCATGGTATGAACGTTTCTGGTGTCCTGTCACTCCTGGATTGGAACTAAAGCCTTAAGACTGAGAGATATGTGGAGAAGGAGCTCTATCAATGGAGTTCTATTCTTTTGATCTAAAGTTGTTTCCACTTAGCCAATATGACCCTCTGTTAATTTAGTCTCTGGGTCTTCAACATGAACCAATTAAACTTGAAAGCTGTCTTACTTTCCAACAGCAATGCATTCCAAGCTTACTTTATAACTTTCAACTCCAAACATGATGAATTCATTTCTCCAGGGGGTCATGATTCCGTTTAGTGGAAAAATAGTATTGAATAACAAGAGTCTGGATTCTTAGGTGAATCGTGGGTTTGAAATTGCTCCTGGAACATTTTAATGGATATAGCCAGAAAAAAAATATTTTAAATTTAATGTTATTTAGTATTATCTTTTATTGACATTTACAATACAGGTTAAGAGACATGGTTCTCCTTAAAAATTCTTGTTTCATAATTGTACTTCTCATTGTCAACTTTGAAATAGATGTTGGGTTTGCTTATTAAGCAAAATTATTTTTTTATGTTGTAGAAGTTTATTATCCATTGTTATTCCAGTAAATGTCACAGAAATAAAAGGCCAAGAGGGAAGTTTAAACAGTTGGAGATTCCATATGAGAGCAAGGAACAAATACTTGTAGAAGAATTTGTGACAAGAATTCCAGTCATAGTCTTTTCATTCTTTTCAAACCTTAAATCTTTGCATGAAATGATATCCAAACAGGGCTTCTTAGCCTTTGTTTATTGAGATCTCCATCTACTCTATCTTCAGCAGAAACAAGAAGGAGTTAGGAACCTGACACAGCAGTTAGGAACTTGAACTCTGATTCCAGATGGATAAAGGTCAACCACTTCGGCTTTGAAACTTTTTAACTGCATTATCTGGGCAAATTTCTTAAGCACATTTTGCTAGAGTTTCCTTGTTATGTGAGAAGGGGCAGATGATAATTGTTTCTATCCAAGTTGCTGTGAGGATTAAATGATTACAAATGAATAATATTAAATGAGTTAATATTTATAAAACGCTTATAACCTTGCCGGGCACAGATTGTTAAACTAAATACGATCCGTAAAGACTTCTTCCTAACAATGAGAATGGTTAGACCGTACTATTTTTCTTCCTGATGAGTGTACCATCTTCGTCCAATTTTTTTGAGTTATAGATATCTTTCCTGAGAAAATATGACTAGAGATTTTTACAAATATTTAAAAAAAAAACATTTGTGCAAGAAGCAAAAGCATGGATAAATTGTTTTACAAAATGTGTTTATCAATCTTCAATATTTATTACTACTATATAATAGTTTAAATCAAAATAAACTATGATTCAGGAAAAGAACACTTTAAAAATCACATTAAATGGTGGCTATTTACTCTGAATATTCATATAAAACACATATCACTTCAAAGGAAGTGCATAGCAGTATAGGAAATGATGATTAAGGTGGCTGCTCTTTCCTCTACTTGCCTTTTATAATAAGAATTTGCCTCAATTGTTGTCTCTGATGGAGGCAATACCAGATGTGCTCCTGAAGGTTCTTAAAACATATGAGGTTCCTGGGGGTTAATTTCTGCTTCCATGGAAACTGCCCTGGCGCGCCCCAGTTTTAAATGACTTCCTGCAGGCTGACACCTGGAGGCACCTGCTTGAAGAAACATCTTTCTCAGGACTGGAGCAACATGCAAAATGAGAAAAAAGCTTCATGTTTACCCTCTTCTGCATTAAATATACCAGTTAACATTTTCAGTTTTTAGGAAATGATTTCTTTGTAATATACTTAGCTATGATTTTTTTTCAACACTGGTGGCTTAGCAATACTGGTAATTCAAGAACATCTCTCCTGACATTTAAGAGGCATGCTATGCCTACTGATAAAAGAATCATTAATGGGTCATTTGTTCACTAATTCATTTATTTGGCAAGCATTTATTTGATGTGCTACTAGGATAAGAGGTAATTAAGACACAGATGCTGGCCCCAAGAATCTAGCTATCTGAAAAACAAACCCACAAAAAAAGAGATGATTTTAAGACAACCTGGCAAGTGCAATGAGTACTAATTACAGGATAATATGTGTTTAGAAGGTATACACTACTAAGCATGGAGAAGCACTGGTCATGTCCAAGGAAGAGCGTAGTGGGAGGGCAAGCAAATTATGAAGAAAAGAAACATTTTGGCATCTGGATATATGTAGGATATGGCAAGCGATTTGGGATTGTGGAAATAGAAAATACAAAGGAGGAAATTTAAAAGGTGTCTGAAAATATAGATAATATGGAAAGTCACATAATTGTTATATTGTGGCTGTTAGCCCATACCTCCTAGGTGAAGGGGAGCCCCAGAAAGATTTAGAGCCCCTGAAAGCTTTAGAGAAGAAGTATAGTTAGATTTTCATTTTAGGCAATTTTCTCTGATGACCATGTTGAAAATGGGGCATTCAAGAAGGCTGAAAGCAGAGGATATGGCAGGGTTCTACTGTGGGGTTATAGACCAGAATACATGAAAGCTTAAAATAACACAAAGAAGAAAGAAGGGGGGGGATTAAATATTTGCATGGAAAAAAAACAAACAAATTTGATTTGCTGAAGGATTGGTTCAATGAGAGAGGTATCCACTAAGATCATTTGCTCTATTAGATCACTAGTGATTTCAACAACTGAGAGAGCCAGTATTGGATATGACGCATTTGAGATGCCCTTGGGTCACCCAGATAGAGACAACCAGCAGGAAGCTTTATATCTGAGTATGAAGTGTAGGGGAAACCAGTGAACTAGACATAAAGACTTGGGATCCACACACATATTAGCAGTTACTAAATTCAAGCAATAGGTACAGTCAACCAACATAAATGATTAGACAAAAACAGCAAGGATCCAAGTACAACTTTCAGGTAATATTGAAACATCTATGCTGTGTAATGGATAGAGTCAGTATAAAAGGGGAAAATAGATCTCGAACTTTTGGTGAAAAATCATGGAATAATTGAGAATTCAGTGGCAACCAGAAGGCTTGGGATTATCATAGTTCACAAATAAGATATACCGTATGCATGAAAATTAAAAGTCTTTCGTCCTCTATTCTATCTTTAATCTCAATTCATAGAAGTTACTTCCATTAATAGTATTTGTTTTTATTAATTCTGCTAAATAGTTTTATGACTATTCTATATCATAATATATAATAACTTTTAGGCAGGATGTACTAACAACCCCCCCCATAAAATATTAGTACCTGGGTCTTTATTTTGAATTTTTTCTAATGTCATACTTCCAATATTTACACTTCATATTACGAAAGAATATTATATTTGTAACCTACTCTAGAACTATAATTATGCTTCTCTTTTTTAACTATAAATTCTTTCTAACATTAAAAATACATTGCTGGTGTTTCCAACGCTGTGAATATGTAAATATTGATTACTTTAGAATCAGAGTGTAGGACTGGATTTATAGTAAAGGAAATGTAAACTTTGAACCTATATCTGTGTCCCTTAAAGGAACATATTGCAGGCATCTTTAAAATAGAGTCAGCTTTAGTTATGAGCTGCAGAAGGTTGACACGAACCAGAATTGTCAATTCAATTTTTAATGTAACACTTTTATTATTTCCCCATGTCACATCCCTGTTTTTAATTATTTACTCTGAGTTTATGTCTCTTCTAGTTCTTCTTAGAAAAGAATTACCCTTTTTTTTCCTTTTTACAGAATTATACTTTCTTTTCATGTTCTGTGCTGCAGTTAATCTGCCAGTGCGTTCCCTTTTAATGTCCATTTCCCCCCAATTTTCCAAATAACTGGTTCAGCATTTGATGTCACACAGGTAAGACTGGATCTCTGAGGACGGAGGCCAGTATCCCTCAGCCATGCCTTCCAGTAGGACAGAGGCTAGAAAGTGAAACACAAAATGAACAAAAGCCAACATTTCTGAAATGCCTTTACAATTTGGGTTGTACAAATTTTATGTAAAAGGGAATTGACGGGGTCACATAGGTTGGATGCTCAAGCCATCTGTTTTGCTCCTGAGAATGGAAGCATACACACACTTGCTCTGGGGCCCACACAGCAAGAAATAAGTGCCTGGAGTCAGCATGCAACAGTTATGATGGTTTCAATAAAAGCTTTGGGAGTCATGGTCTGGTGGCCCAACTTAAAGCTTTGCAACATTTTTGTGTTTACCAATTCCCCTGTACTAATAACTTTCTGTTTAAGGTGTATAATATCCTTTTTGTTAACCGCAAGTAACTTTTGCTTGACACGCATTCCTTAGTTCATCAATAGTGTAAACATATAGAACTATATTCCATTTATATATGCATATTAATATAGTTTAAAATACACATCAAATGTATTTAGCATAATTTCTTATCTTCATGAAACTTTAGAAATTCTGGCATTTTTTAATCTTTATTTATTTTGAGGGAGAGAGAGAGAGTGCGAGCAGCGGAGGGGCAGAGAGAGAGAGAGAGAGAGAGAGAGAGAATCCCAAGCAGACTCTGTACTTCCAGCACACAGCCCAACCTGGGACTCGATCCCACCCACTGTGAAATCGTGACCTGAGCCGAAATCAAGAATCAGAGGCTTGCCTGACTGAGCCACCCAGACTCCCCTAGAAGGTCTGACATTTAATGAGACTTTGAGAAGGCAAAGAGAAGATATTTGAACCCAGTCTGATATGTAATTTATACATATTCATATTTTTATTTATTAATAGCTGTAAAACAGATTGAGCTAAAAGTATGCATATTATTATGAACAATTATACCTTACTTTATGCATCTTTTTCATTAAAGGGATTTAACTATTTCTCTTTTTAAATCTAAGTTCTGTATAATTCTCACTATGAAATAGACGTTAAGGTTGCGCCGGAATTTGACAGGGAAATATTAAGCTCATATGCACATACTCTGGAACTAATAGTTTATACTCTGTTCTAAATTTGACACTTCAGACTATGAAGAACCTTTGTTGCAATTGTCACTTTATTCATCATTTAAATACAGTATCTTGACAGTTGCTGGAGGCACATGCAAGGCCCAAGACTGTCTTGATTAAATGCTAATGAGTAATTTTGCCTAGAAACTTGTGTCAGAATAGACTGGTTTGAAAGGCATATTTTGCTAAAATGTTTCATCGGATACTACCAATCCCATTCTTGCAAAAGCATTGTCCACTTTATGGTAGATTTGTTTATTTTTTCCCCCTTGCTTTTGCAACCATGAAATTCAGCTTTCAAGAATATAGTTTAATCTGAAGGTCTCCACCTGGAAAAGATACAAATGAGAGATTCCTTGGGCCGTACATAACTTCACAATGAATTTTAAGGTAGACACAAAAGCATATCCTGATTAGTTTTAGTAGTAACAAGAGAATTGGAGACACAACGATGGATTTTACAAGAACTTGAAATAGAAGTTAATTCTTGTTAATAACAGTCTCCCTGCTCACTGCTTCAAATGCAGGGGTTCGCATAACAAGATGATTACATAGGAGTGGTAAGTTGCACATGCATGCAAACACACACAGAAAATAAAGTGGCATCTGGGAGGCTCAGTTTTCTCTAAATAAATATTAAGTTCTTTTTATTAAAATTATATTTACTAAGCTTTATGAAATTCCAAGTTCTAATTATATGTTGGGAAATACTGCTTAAAAATGTTACACTGAAAGGGATAGAAATCTTAGTAGGTGAAGACATTGTAAAATCTGTGTCGGATAACTAGAGCCATATTTTTAGTTTCTTTCTTTCTCAAGCTTAAGTATGGTAAGAGCTGCTAAATGTGGGGTAGGAGAGCAGAAGATAACAGCTTATGAGAAATGGAATGGGTCATATAAAAGATGGGCTGTCTGCACCAGACTTTGTTTACTCTTTACAACATCTTAGCCTCCAACTAGTTATGAATGAAAGAATGGTGGCTGATGCCATGTCATAATAACATAGGCCCTTCTGGAATATGTCTGTGTCTCAACCAGTAGGGCAGCAGTCTCCATTCTAAGACCTACAACAGAGAAATGTAAAAAGAAAGAAAATACAGAAAGGGGTAGGTGTTGGGGTGTGTGTGTGTGTGTGTGTGTGTGTGTGTGTAAGGGGACAGTGGGTATGAGAAAACTATGGAGGGTGATTCCACAATATGCTACTTTCATCAAACACTCACCAGAAGGCACTGAATATCCTTGGCATAATGAGACTAAAGTTCCTACCTCCCATGGTGCATGAATGAGACATAACATTGGTCAAGGAGTCCGTCTCAAGAACTAAGATGAGCTTCTCTGCTTTTTGTCTTTCTAGCATATTCATATGAAAGAATGTAACCAGCTTGCTATTGAATCATCACTAAAATGAAAGACACTCATCAAGCAGCCTTATTATTATTGAATACTAGTTTGAATCGGATTAGACACAATCAAATAAGAACACACAGGGCATTTTCTTACCAAAATCATGAAAAGAAGTCATTTCCAAAATCACACATATATAAAGGTCAAATATCCTCTAAAATAAGAATGCATAATTTAAATATGCCTGGGAGCAGCTGAAACTTGCCCTCTAGCTATGTAAACATATTTTCATTCTAATATTTGCTCAAGTATTCATTATACATGGTTAATTTTCCATTTGTTTCCCTCCCCCAAAGTTGCCCACACTATGCCTGAAAACACTGTGTGGTGTTATGATGCAGAGTATTTCAGATTTATGAAAAATTTACAATTAAGAGATAGTATAACTAAGAGATTACACTGTTGTATTTTTTCAAGTTTTATATGCATTTCTATACTAATTAAGTTCCTAAGGAGGTATACTATAGGTAATAAATGATGTGTGCCAACATTTATTCTATGACATATTTCGTGTTTCCTTTAATTTTTTTTTCACTGAATAATCTTCTCATCCTATTAGGAAAAAATGTACAAATATAACACCAAGTGAAATTGAAAATAGACAATATTATGGTATGTGCATGCATTTTAACTGATAGCCAAGGGAAAAAACTTGTGTAAAAAAATAAACTATGGCCTAAAAGTGCTATAGAACTAACCTTTATTGTGCATTTACTATGAGCCAGATTCTGTGTGATGCAATTTCCATAAGATTATCTTATTTAGTCTTCATGGTTCTTCTATGAGATCAACTTTAATCTTCCTGTTTGAAGAAGATAAAGAAACTGGAAGTTGGAAGTCTAATGCATCCAAGGTCACACAGGTGAAATACAGAGCAATAGTGACTACTTTTGCTCACCGTTATCTGCTCTCTCTGCTTTGGGTGCTGGGAAGATTCCAAACCTTCTTGGATATTCACTGGGGCCATGTGACACTCTTGACTAATGGCAAAGTAGCATGTGCCACTTTTGGTAGGAGTCAATTCTTTCATTTTTAGCCTTTGTGAGTTACCCACATTTTTTTCACCTGTGCTGCAGCCCTTGACGTCATAAGATGACCTAGTTGAGCTGTTAGGATGGAAATGACCTCTATCTCTTAGGCGTAGCACACAGCTGTGCACATCCACCAAATAGCACTGGACTTCAAAATATGAAATCAAATACCTGTTCTGTTAATACCTGTTCTGTTCATACCCCGAACTTGAGGGAATACTGGCTAATTGAACAGTCTAGTCTATATTGACTTAAATCTACAAAGGAAAGTAATATCTTTTCTTGGTATTTCTAAATAGCAAGGAAAAATTTCATCTCACAGAGCAAGTATATTTAAAAAAATTTTAATGTTTATTTATTTTTGAGAGAGAGAGAAAGAGAGAGACAGAACACGAGAGAAGGAGAGAGGGAGACACAGAATCTGAAGCAAGCTCCAGGCTCTGAGCTGTCAACACAAAGCGGAACACGGGGCTCGAACCCACAAACCGTGAGATCATGACCCGAGCTGAAGTTGGACACAAACTATTGAGCCACCCAGGCACTCCAAGCTAGCACATTTTAAATGCAGCATCACATGCTGCACTGAATAATAGGGTAGCAGCTAATTTCCTGTGGTAATTTAAGCTCAAATGAATTAAAATGAAAAAATTAAAATTTTTCTTAACCATATTAGTTACAAGTATTCAGTAGTCATATGCAGCAAGTGGTTCTTGTACTGGACAGCAAGAACATTTCCAATATCATCACAGATGATATCAAATAGTTTGAGTGACTGATTCCCTCTATAAAAAAATTTTTTAATGTTTATTCATTTTTGAAAGAGAGAGACAGAGCGCTAGTGGGAGAGGGTCAGAGAGACAGGGAGACACAGAATCCGAAGCAAGTTTCAGGCTCCAGCTATCATCACAGAGCCCGATGCGGGGCTGGAACTCAAGGACCGTGAGATCATGACCTGAGCTGAAGTCAGACACCTAACTGACTGAGCCACCCAGGCACCCCCTTATTCCCTCTTTATACATTCTAGGTATAGATAGATAGTTTCTGAAATTCTTTTGAGTCACGGGTGGCTCATTTGATTAACTGTCCGACTTCAGATCAGGTCATGATCTCACAGTTCATGGGTTCAGGTTCCTCGTGGGTCTCTGTGCTGACAGCTCAGAGCATGAAGCCTGCTTAGGATTTTGTGTGTCTCTCTCTCTGTCCCTCCCCTGCCTGCACTAGGTCTCTCTGTGTCCTCAAAAATAAATATACATTGGGGCACCTGGGCAGCTCAGTCAGTTAAGCATCTGACTTTGGCTCTGGTCATGATCTTGTGGCTCTGGGTTCCAGTCCTGCTTTAGGCTCTTTGCTGACAACTCAAAACCTGGAGTCTACTTTGGATCCTGCATCTCCCTCTCTCTCTGCCCCTCCCCTGCCTGTGCTCTCTCTCTGCCTCTCAAAAATAAATAAAGATGTTTTAAAAAATTAAATAAAAATAAATATTTTAAAAATTTTTGAGTGAAATTGTTTTGAGTCATAAATACTTTGAGAAAAAAATGATATATCGTTGCTAAAAATAAAATCATTTCGGGGAAGAATAAAAAAGAGAGTCATGGATTTTCCCTCCAGAAAGATCTTTGCTTTTCTGAAAAAATATATTTAATATATATATTTAAAATATATATCTAAAAGTTTAATTTCTCTATATGATATCTAATTATAATGGATAATGTTATATAGAACCTCCCAAGTAATATAAATCCATATCTTAATATGTTTTTGTTCATGTACCCACACTCAAATGCACACATTCAACTTCTCTGTCCATTAGCATCCATGATAATAGAATTTCACTGCACGTAGAAAGGAAAAATTGTAAGCAGGCATAGGTCCTTTTAATTAAAGTAAAATCTCAGATTTATTTCTTACTACTGGTCCTAAATTTAAGTGTGTGACTTTTTTTCTCATGTGAAAGAAAGGGGGAAATAAATTGAACACCAGAAAGGGGTTAACAGAGATGGAGAATGAGAAACTTTATGAGCCAAAGCCAACAATGGCATAAATATACCTGTAACTTTGTAGCCCTTTGGGAAGCAATTTCATCCAAGATCAAAACTTTTTTTTTTTAATTTTCTCTTTTGCCCAACTCTCCATCTCAGTAACCAACAAAGAAATAAACTTTAAGAAATTAGTACCTTAAGAAATTCCCTGGAACAAATTTCTCAAGGTTCCAGTTTTACTTCAAGTTTTAGCCCTATCTATCCTTATCAAGATAAAATGGACTTTTAAGAAATGCATTTAAGTAACACCTGGGGAAAAAAACAGCAGCTCTTTCCTTCTCAACCCAAGAGAGTGGAAAGCAGAAAAAAATGACTACAGGGTCCATGAATTCCACTTTTGTTTTATAATCAAATGCACTCTTGAATCATACATGGCAGGCTGCATTCTTGACTTCTAATGAGTGGCATACCAAGGGAGAGAGGCCATGGGAGCAATCTGTCCTGTCTTGAAGAACATTTTATCACTGGAATTGTCAACATATAATGATAATAAAAAGTAGAACAAATTGTAGTTGGATTTTATTGTTGTCTTTTGTTTTTATTCTCCATTGAAAACTTGGCCCCTAATGACTTGTACCACTCTTACAGACCCATACACGTCGTGGTAGCTTCTCAAATTGGTCACTCGGACATGCTAGTGACACGAGTCTGGGACTCTGTCTGGTCTACAGTGTGGAGAAAGTCAAACACTTACTTTTCCTGTAACAATTCTGTGCTCCTATAAAAATTTAGCAGCCTTCTTCCGTTACAGTAAGATTTTTCTTTTCTCAAGTTATATATTGTAGAATAGCTTCTTTCCATTTTTAATTGACTGTCAATTTAGTCTCAAATACTCCATGAAATAAGGTATTAAAATAGATATTTTAATTCATTATGTCTATTCAATACTTCTTTAGTTGTTTGTTGTGTATTTGAATTTGAATTGTCCTAATACTCTTTAAGGTGTAATTGGTATAAACCGTACCAGCAAAAGTTAAGAAACATTGTTTTGAGTGAATGCCTTTTAATTTTAAAGGAATGGATTTTCCAACTTCAAGAAAAATGGTTACCAGCAGGGTAAGGGTGAAACAAAAACAAAACTAAACTTAAATCTTTACAACCCTAACATTTATCCTAAGGCTGTTTAAGAACACCCATGTTAAATAGTTATAGGAAAAGAAAATACTGAATACCCACGTTCAAGCAGAATATATGCTGAGATTCAGAAAAGATGGGATTTTATTCAACTGAATTGCTTTTCTATGAGAAAAAAAGATTAGAGGGAAAACTAATGATGAGAACTATATAACAGTAATTCACTTTAAAGTGAAAAGGTCATGGGTAGGAATGTTCACTTATTTTCCATTAAATACCAGCTATCAAATTGACTGCCACTGAGATCAAATAATATCTCAAAAATTTTCTCTGCCTTTGCTACAGCTTTCCTATTGCATTCTTACCGCTTCAGATTCACCACAGAAATTCCCAGTGTAATGGTGCTAAACACAGAGAAAAATTCAGTCAAAATAAAAACACAGGTGGCAGTATAGACTGACTGATTGATAACCTCAATGAATAAAGGAGAATAACTTAAAAAAACATCACATTGCATTCTTTGAAAATGGAAAAGATGGGTACGATTATTACACAACATGGCGGCAAGATGAATAACCAAAAGTTTGTGATAAGCAATCAACTTCTTCCAAATTTCAAGCTTTCTTCACTCACTTTCTACTCTGTGTCAGGAATTCCCAGTCCTATTGATCATAGCATGTCTGTACAGTATAGAGATTTCAATGACCTCTTTTTCTTTTCACATCTCAGGCCTCTCTTTGGAATTCAAGTCAAAAGAGCTATAAGCTAGATCACTGTGGGGCTAAAAGGGAAGTAAATGACTGAGACGGCATTGCTGAGTTAAATACTTTTTTTTCTTTTTAACTTTTGAAAGGTTATTGCAGAAATAATTGGTGGCTCTTGGAAAGATTTTGGTCAATTTCATCGTCGGAATTTAGTATAATATTCACAAATGTCTGGTGGCTTATGCATAATGCTGAGCTGCTTTTCTTAAAGTAGTGAAATAAGTGTTACTAAGTGTATATCAAAATAGGTAACAGGAGAAGTTGATCAGCAGTAATGGAGAGAATTAAGCCCTTGGAATTAGATAGATCTGACTCCAAATCCTGCTTTTGTAGATTATCACTGTGTGGTGGGATGTTGTGACATATTTAACTGATCCAAATCTTTATTTAGAATCTATATAAAGTGAAGATGTCACTACATGTCTCATAGATTCTACTGAGGACTTAACTTATTAATTTACAAAAGTGCTTCTTACAGGTTTCTACAGTGTTCTAAGGGTCTACAGAGGGATACTATATTTTTGGTCATGGGTTTTAAACTGCATGCTAATCTTGAAAAAAATCTGTCAAAATATTCTGCATCAACTAGATGTCAATTTCATAAGTAAACATGGCCACAGGATTTTTGTATTTATTTGCTTTTGCACATGAGCATATCTGTGGCAAGTGAAAGTAAAATCATATTATGGTTCAGAATTTAAGTAAAGATTTCATTGTGGTTTACATTGAGGGGAAAAAGTGAAAGTGGGAGGAGATTTAAGTTATCCTAAAGTGCAAACTAGCATGGACATACTGAACTAAAACAAAACAAAACAACTGAATGAACAAAAAAGCAGGTCAACGAAACCTTCACATTTCAAGTATATCTGACTATGGTCCTTTTACTTACTAACACGTAACTGTTCTTTAGAAATGGTATTAACGTAAAATCATTATATTTGGTGGGTATATTATTGGTCCTGTAAGATATGGGGAACTGATAAAAACTAATTTTTAAAGGTTATATAACCATAACAATAATAGAAACATCTCAAAGGGGATATTACCTTCTGAACTGTGATGATCAAGGAAAGAAGTGAAATGCGAAAGACCCTTTTTACTGCCAAACCTAACACCATTAGTTTCAATAAATCAACAGTACCAATCACATTAATGTAATGATGCTAATTCAATTTTTTTAAGTTTATTTATTTATTTTTGAGAGAGAGAAAGAGGGAGAGAGAGAGAGAGTGAGTGATCAAGGGAGGGGCAGGGAGAGAGGGAGAGAGAGAATCCTAAGTAGGCTCCACACTGTCGTTGCAGAGCCTGAAGCAGGGCTTGAACTCACAAACTGTCAGATCATTACTTGAGCCAAAATCAAGAGTCAGACGCTTTACCAACTGAGCCACCCTGGTGCCCCTAATTCAAATTTTATTGAGAATGTGATTTTGTTTATAATTAATTCATGTGTTTGGTGTTACGTGTGGCCTTAAGCCTAAGAATATTTTTTTATCTGTTTTATTTTGGGTCTATGTATATTTCATTGCATAAAATTTTAACTTAATAGTTGTCAAGATCTGCTATAGAGAAAAGCCACATTCTAATAGCCAATAATTGAAACAACTACACAAACTCATAACTGATTATTAGCACATTAAAAAAAAAAAACTATGTGGTGCAAGGATTTTGAGTGTGTATGTCTGTGAGTTTTTCTTAGATTGGTAAGATTGACCTCTTTTTCAGTAATGTTTTTCTCACCCTATGTTTCTGGGGTGTATAGACAATTTTTATGTCAAGGATTCCAAACCCACAGGATAAAAAAATCTAGAGTCTAGGAACACAAACAAGAAAATGAAGCATTTTTTTTAGTAATAAAAAAATAAACATTTATAGCATCTTACCTTTTGAATAATGCAGAGTATGTTGCCACACTGAAATAAAAGAAAGAAATTCTAAAAAATATGTGGACAATATAACAGAGAAGAGTTCCCTATTATTTCTTCATCTTTCTTCCCTAATCCCTTAGAGCTATGGTCCTCAACCTCTATTGTCCATGGGACACATTTGAGAATCTGTCTGATCAAATGATTGTTTCTTTGTGTACACGAGCAAACATGCACAGTATTTTTGGATAATTTCTTAGGTTTCATAGACATCCTTTACACTATCTCTGAGCTTTAGAAAGGATTTGCCCCCTAGAATCGTCTTGGAATCATTTTTAAGTCATTGACCCATTAAAGAAAGATTTCTTGTGAAAAACAAATCCTCAAAGAAACTATACCAAATGAACAATTCTTCTACTTGTCCAGTTCATTCTGCTGAGGAATCAGAACCAAATAATTAAAATAAAGGCATGGAGGGGTACAGTGGGAGAAGAGGGAGGAAGTGACTGAGTCCGGACAGGAAATGCATAGATGTTAAGACATGAGCCAGTTCATAAAAGAGGGAAAGGGGCTTTACAATTGAGAAGAAAGGAAGAATAGTTTAGACAGAAGAATCACTGCAGGCAATGTCTTGAGAGGGTCTGTGGTGTAGGCAATAGAATAGGGATTACATTACGAATGAGACATACAGAGATTGGGACAATGGGTAGAGAAGAAGCTGGGAGGCTAGGCATTAACAGTTTGTATGTATCAGCCTGTGGTGTGTGGGACTGATTGGGTGGGCCACCACAAAATGGGACTGAAATGGACAGGCTGAACAGGAAGGTTATTGTCCTTGGCATGGAATTGAATCTCTTCCAAATGAGCTCACTGCTGGCAATAGAAATAATGTACTTGATTTGCTACTGAGCACAACTTCAGGGAAACCACTGTGGAAAATGTGAGTGTGACCATTTAGTTTTTCCATGGAATAAAAACCTGTCAATGGGTTTGACACTGCTCTGGCTACGTGACAGTATGAAGACACATAAAGTATGAGAACACGTCAGTTTTCATTGGTGACCTACTTAATCTACAAGCAATATCCATCTGAAATTATATAACTGGAGCCAGAAAACAGCTTTTTGATAGTTTTTTAAAAATATTTCAGTTATTTTAGATTTGCAAATCTGGAAAGGCTAAGAATTTAGACAGCATAATTATCTTTGATAATTTAGAATGCTTCAATTTTGATATAAGTTTTTGTAGCAAAAATTTTATGAGCTATAATACAAGTATACTCTCCTTCAACCTCATTCCCATCTTGGAATGTCCTCTATTTAGAGTAAAATTTTGAATAGCAAAAACCTTAATGACTCATTCATGGTCATGATCATTTACGGCCATTACAACATAGGTCACTCACAGCTTCTGTTATTATCAGAACATTAAAAACCCTGCCGGGGCTTTTCATTGTTATTTGTTTGACATCCACTTATTATTTACCATTGGGAACATCACAGATGGCCCAGTTTCCTTCTGATTCTCTTAATGAAGAGTGATCATTATTTTTATGGGTCCTCCTGGGGTACCCTATCTGTAAGTAAATAGCTAGTGGGAAGAGATAAATTATATTCAGAGAGTTATTACCAATTGACCACACCTCACAAAGAAACCTGTACAGTTAAATTGGACCCAAACTTTTTAAATTTTAATCTACCAGGAAAGATGTAGAAAATGAGTTAAACAAAAGTGAAAGCACACTGTAATCGTTGCATTACTTAGGAATATTTAGGATACAGATAAAAAGACCTTACTCAAACTGGCTTAAGCTAGGGAATGTGTTAACTTCACTAACTGAAAATTCCAGAGGGATGGATAGCTTTGGCATAACTTCTTGTACAATTTCAACGAATGTCATTAAATTTGTTTTTTCTCCATCAATTGATTCTGTTTCTTTAGGCTACCTTTTTCAGACAGGAAACCAGATGTGATTGCAAGATTGAGACCTAGCTTTTGGGATTAACATCTACATCTAAGAGGAAAGTGTATTTACCCTGATCTTCCCTGCCAAAATCCAAGTACAATAAAACCTTGGATTGCGAGTGACTTGTTCTATGAGTGTTCCACAAGATAAACAAATATTTCTAATAAATTCTAACTTGCTGAATAAGCAATGTTTTATGGTATGAGTAGTACCTGACACTGAACATCACATGATCACAACTGAGTCAGTGTTCTCTGTCTCTCTCTTTCTCTGTGGGATTGTGGGTGATGTCTCCCAAGCTCCAAAGATCAGTTTCAGGCCACAGTGTTTAGTAGAAATTTGTGATTTTTCAGAACATTGGAAGATTCTCACAACTGATGTATTTTTTGTCACTTCAAAGCACTGGTGAACAGTCCTTTGCTTTTCCATACAGGAGTAAGCTTAGGAATTCTTTGCTTCATTCGAGGTCAGGCTGCCTGCAGATAGAGACCCTTTCCTCTGCTGCCTTATTGCCAGTTACATTAAATATGGTATACGACAAGAGTTTATTAATACTGTACTGTAGTCAACATCCATGAGAGCGTATGTTGGCCCGCATACAGAAAAAGATTGAAAAGAGAGGAAGGAAGGGGGGAAGAAGAAGGAGATAATTATGGTGGAAGTTAGGAAGGAAATCAGTGAGAACTACAAGCGAGATATGCAAGTGGCCAAAATTGCAAGATTTTATAAGAATTCTACATCTGCATGTTGTCTGCAGAGGAGGAAGAGAAGAAGGCAGAGGAGTCCCTCACTTTAAATGAGATTAGGGAGATATGCAAAATGTG
The DNA here is from genome assembly GCF_024362965.1 of Panthera pardus. Classification (NCBI taxonomy): domain Eukaryota; kingdom Metazoa; phylum Chordata; class Mammalia; order Carnivora; family Felidae; genus Panthera; species Panthera pardus. Next base: position 22,513,842 of record NW_026526721.1, read on the forward strand.
GGAAACAGTTGCAAATTTTTGTAGAAAAGCACCACCCAAATAAGGCTGTAGCAGTGCAATCAATGAATCAGTTCAAGGACAATGAAATGTCACATTTCCAAAAAATCCTTAAAAGGAGGCAAAAGCAAGTGTCATTGCATAGGTTACTTGTTAAGAGTGCAGGAAAAGAAAAGATTCTATTTAGCCAACAGATAGCAGTCATTCCATTAGTGATAGTGAAAGTCGTCCTATACAATAACCCTGCTGCCTCTTGTCTCCCTCACAGCAGCCACAAAGGTTTTCAAAGTTAAGTGCAGGTTAATTTGTTTATATTTCTTTATATTTTGTATTTTCTTTATTATTTTGTATCATATTACAGTATATAATCATTTTTATATGAATATTTTTGGGTTGTGGAATGGATCATCTGATTTTCCATTATTTCTTTTGGGGAGATTTGCTTTGATATACAAGTGCTTTGGATTACAAGCACGTTTCTAGAAGGAACTATGCTTGCAAACGAGGGTTTTACTGTATTCTCTTACAATCCTTTGCATTTCTGTGGTGTCAGTTGTTATTTCTCTTTTTTCATTTCTGATTTTTTTTTTTGAGTCCTCTCTCTTTATTTTTTGATGCATCTGGCTAGCAGTTTATCAATTTTGTCAAGTGTTTCAAAGAACCAGCTCCTGGATTTGTTGATCTATTCTCGTTTTTGTTTTGTTTTCGTTTTTTGTTGTTGTTGTTTGTTGGTTTGTTTCTATTTTGTTTATTTATGCACTAATATTTATTATTTCCTCCCTTCTATTTTTGGGTCTTGTTTGTTCTTCCTTCTTAGCTCCTTAGATGATAGGTTAGGTTGTTTATTTGAGATTGCTTCTTGAATTAGGCCTGTATTGCTATAAGCTTCCCTCTTAGAACCATTTTGCTACATCCCAAAGATTTTAGATTCTTGTGTTTTCATTTGTCTCCATGTATTTTTTTAATTTCCTTTTTGATTTCTTTGTTGGCTCATTCATTGTTTAGTAACATGTTACTTAACCTCAATGTATTTCTTTTCTTTCCAGATTTTTTCTTGTGATTGCTTTACATTTTCATAGCCTTGTGGTTGGAAAAGGCACACCGTATGACATCAATTGTTTTGAATTTGTTGAGACTTTTTCTGTACTCTGAGGTATGGTTTTGTTACGGACTTTTCTTAAGAGCAGTTTTCAGCTTACAACAGAATTCGGAAGAAGATGCAGAGATTTCCTATACATTTCCTGCTCCTACACATGCAGAGACTCCCTTATTATCAACAGCACTCACCAGAGTGGAACATTTGTTACCAACCATGAATCTACGGTGACACATCATAATCAACCAAAGTCCACAGTTCACCTTCAGGCTCATTTGATGTACATTCTACAGAATTAGAAAAAGATATAATGACGTAAGTCAATTTTTATAGTATCATACGGAGTATTTTCAATGCCCAAAATTCTCTGTGCTCTGCCTATTCATCTCTCCCTCACTCCCATAGATGCAACCACTGAGGTTCTTCTTGTCTCCATAGTTTTGTCTTTTCCAGAATGTCAAAAAGTTGGAATCATGCACTATGTAGCCTTTTCAGATTAGCTACTTTCACTTAGTAAAATGAATTTAAATTTTCTCCATTTACTTTCATGGCTTGATAGTTCATTTACTTTTAGTACTGAATAATATCTCATTGTCTGGATATCCATTCACCTAAGAAAGAACATCTTGGTTGCTTCCAAGTTTTGGCATTTATGAATAAAGGGGCCAATTACATGGATGGTTTTGTGTAAATATATTTTCAACTACTTTGGGTAAATACCTTGGAGCACAATTACTGGATCATATGGTAAGACTATGTTTAGTGTTGTGAGAAAACACTAAACTGTCTTCCTAAATGGTTGTACAATCTTTCATTCCTATCAGCATTGTATGAGAATTCTTACTGCTCCACGCTCTTACTAGTGTTTGGTGTTGTCAGGGTCCTAGATTTATGGCCATTGTAATAGGTGTGTGTAGTATCTTATTACTGTTTTGATTTGCATTCCGTGATGATGTATGATATATAGCATCTTTTCATATGCTTATTAGCTATCTATATATCTTCTTTGGTGAGGTCTGTGTTAGTACAGTCCTTTTTTTTTTAATCAAGTTGTTTGTTTTCTTATTGTTGAATTGTAAGAGTTTTTTTTTTCTTTTTTAATAGCCTATTATCAGATATGTATTTTGCAAATGTTTTCTCCTAGTCTATAGTTTCTCTTCTTCTTCTCTTGACATTGTCTTTCACAGAGCAGAAGTTTTTAACTTTAATGAAGTCCAGTTTATAAATTATTTCTTTCATGGATCACGTCTTTGGTGTCATACATAGAGAGTCTCACCATACCCAAGGTCATCTAAATTTTCTCCTATGTTACCTACTAGGAGTTTTATAGTGCATTTCACAGTTAGGTCTATTAGCTTTCATTCAATCATTGAGTCATTCATTTATTCTTTTTTTCCTATTTTTTAAAAAAAACTTATTTATTTATTTTGAGAGAGAGGGACAGAAAGAGAGAGAACACACACACAAGTGGGGGAGGAGCAAAGACAGAGAATCCCAAGCAGTCTCCATGCTACCAACACAAAGCTCAATGCTATCTCACAAACCCATGAGATCATGACCTAAGCCAAAACCAAGATGTTCAACCAACTGAGACACCAAAGCACCCCTCATCCATTCATTCTTTCTTAATGAAGTGACAAAGGTCATTTATTTTACTTCCTTTTTTTCACTTTGGGTTTTAGGTGATGGTGCTCTTTTCACAATCATAATTTTTAAGTATAATTTCTAAGTTACAGCCAGTATTTACTTTAATTAAAACTTAATTTCCCACCATAGCTATTAAAATGTCTCCAAACTATAAAATAAGTATCCCACTTTATTTAAGAAAGAAGTTCAGTTTTCTTAATTGTTAGAATTTTAAATAAAATAAGATTTTTTCAGATGGGATATCAAAGAAAGTGAATTTAAAGACCAAATTATGGTAATGTTTTATAGTACATTTCATTAATTATTCTTAGTAGTTGGATTTTCCCATCTATAAATTGAAGGGCACTTGATGAATAATGTTTTACATCTTCACAGTAAAATACATATTCTTTTTTGGAGAAGTTACAACTTAACCTCATCAAGTGTTACATAGCACAATTTTGTTATATTTTGATCACAGCCATAGAAATGTATGTTTCATTCGAACAACTTTATTGAGGCACAATTAGTAAATAGTAGAATGTATGTGTGTATTTATACAACATAACCAGTTTTGTCAAATGAATGTAACTATGGAAACACCAAAATAATCAGGATAAGTATATGTATCATCCCTCCCAAATTTGTCCTGTATCACTTTGTAATCTCTTCCTTCTATTCCATCCCAGTTTTCCCATGCCTAGAAAACCACTGATATTTAATTTACTATGGGTTAAGTTACATTTTCTAAAGTTTTGCTTCTTTTTATTTGTTTTTTTTTGTTTGTTTGTTTAAATAAATGATCAGGTTTAAAAACCTGATCTCTTGTTTCTGGACTTTTTCACGCAAGCAAATAATTTTGAGAATCACGTATATTGTTTGTGACAATATTTAATTTATTTTATTTTAAGTTCAGATATAATTGACATATAACATTCTGTAAGTTTAAGGTGTGTATTATGCTATCTAATTTCTTAACAACTTTGAAGTATACACTATAGTATTTTTTTTTAATTTTTAATGTTTATTTATTTTTCACAGAGAGAGAGAGAGAGAGATAGAGCATGAGTGGGGGAGGGGCAGAGAGAGAGGGAGACACAGAATCGGAAGCAGGCTCCAGGCTCTGAGCTGTCAGCCCAGAGCCTGACACGAGGCTCAAACTCACAGACCTTGAGATCATGACCTGAGCTGAAGTCGGTCGCTCAACCGACTGAGCCACCCAGGTGCCCCTAGTATTTTTTTACTATAACCACAATGCTGGGCATTAGACCTCCAAAACTTATTTATGTGACTGTAAGTGTGTACCCTTTTACCACATATTTCCAGTTTCCCCACTCAGTCCCTAGGTATAACTACCATTATCTCCCTGCTTCTACAAGATCAACTTTTTTTAGATTCTACATGTAACTGACATCATACAGTATTTGTCTTTCTCTGCCTGACTTATTTCACTTAGCACAGTGCCCTCAAAGGTCCATCATGTTGTCACAAATAACAGAAAGTTCTTTCTTATGGATGAATAATACTCCATTGAGCGTAGGTATTTTATCTATGTACTATATACCACATGTTCTTTGTTCATTTAAGTTGGATTCTTAAGTCGCTTCCATATTTTGGATCCTACAACTCGGTGACAAAAACAAACAATCTGATTAAAAAATGGGTGCAGAAACTGAATAGACATCTCTCCAAAGAAGACACATAAAATGGCTAACTGGTACATGAAAAGATACTCAACATCATGTATCATCAGGAAAATGCAAATCAAAACGACAATGAGATACCACCTCACACCTGTTGGAATGGCTGTAACAAAGAACACAAGAGCTAACAAGTGTTGGCAAGTATGTAGAGAAGAGGGAACACCGTCCGCTGTTGGTGGGAATGGAAATGTACATAGCCGCCATGTAAACAGTATAGATGTTCCTCAAAAACTGAGAAATGCAATTGCTATGTGACTCAACAATTCCACTTCTGGGTATGTAACCCAAGGAAAAGAAAACAGGATATCAAAAAAGATATCACGGCTACCATATTTATTGCTGCATTGTTCGTGATCGTTCTCTCCTTTTGTTGGTAGCAGTATAGTGTCTATCTTAATTTCAGACAAAACAGGTTTGAGAACAGAGAATTTTATAAGGGATAAGTAAGTAGAATCTTTTCATAATGATAAAGGAGCCAATTCATCAAGAAGACATAACAATCCTAAATATTTCTATATCGAATAACAAGCTTCAAAACAAAAGCAGCAGAAACTGATAGAACGGCAAGAAGAAATAGACCAATTCACAGATATAACTGCAGATTTTAATGCCATTCTGTGAGTAATTGATAGAACCAAGAGACCGAAAATCAGTAAGGGTATAGAACCCTTACATAGTCTTATCAACCAAATTGACATAATGGATATTCATAGAATACTCCACAAAAATGCAGCACCAAACACATTCTTTTCAAATTTAGATGGAATATTTGCCAGGATAGATGGTATTTTGTGTCATAATATAAGTCTCAATACATTTAAAAGTAGTTGAGCCATACGAAGTGTGTTCTCTGTAATAATTTGATTTTTCATTCACCTATTGATGAACAATTGAAAACCACAATTATTGCTAAATTTGTAAGGTACAGGATACTTTAAAATCTGGATAAATGAATTTGAAATCTCCAAGAAACATGGATTATTATAAATATATGGTTTTCAACTAGTGACCTATGAATAATTTCTTGTCAACAGGAGATAGAACAAAGACTGTAAAAATTGTAGCCAGTTCTCTCCTTTAAAATATTATTAATTTTTAAAAATTACTGATTATTTTAAGGTAATCAGTTTTTCAAACATTCTTAGATGGCACAATTAGACTTTGAATGTTCCTTACAACTCTGGAGTAAAAACATGGTAGGTGATTATTTGAATCAATTTTATTTGAGGTTGATAAATTTTTCTCTGAATTTTAAAAAACAAAGCTTTAGGGGCGCCTGGGTGGCTCAGTCAGTTAAGTGTCCGACTTCAGCTCAGGTCATGATCTTGTGGTTCACGAGTTCGAGCCCCGCGTTGGGCTCTGTGCTGACAGCTCGGAGCCTGGAGCCTGCTTCCGATTCTGTGTCTTCCTCTCTCTCTGACCCTCCTCCCGTTCATGCTCTGTCTCTCTCTGTCTCAAAAATAAATAAATGTTAAAAAAAAAATTAAAAAAAAAAAACGAAGCTTTAATATGTGTTCTGTAATGTTGTTCCTTATATTTTTTAGACTATACTTATTTTATTTCTTACAGTTAATATATTATCATCATGTATATTTTAAAGTTATGTAGTTGATTCTAGTAATATTGCTTTATTGCCAAATCTGTATATGTGGAGAGTGTGACTGAAGATCTTGCATTTAAACCAGTTATATTCTGAGATTATTTTTTTTAATTTTATTCATTTATTTTGAGAGAAAGGAAAAGTGTGTGCACGAGTGGGGGAGGGGCAGAGAGTGAGGGAAAGAGAGAGAGAGAATCTCAAGCAGGCTTCGCACTATCAGCACAGAGCCCAGAGCAGGGCTCGAACTCACAAACCATGAGATTATGACCTGAGCTGAAGTTGGATGCTTGACTGAGCCACCTAGGTGTCCCTGAGATAAACTTTAAATATATTAATATATATTTTTTCTTGATATGTGATGCTTAAGGGAAAAAATCTGAATAGAAGTGGCTTAACATGAATTTGAATCTTGTTTCTGTCCTTCCTCAGATATATAAAACGAAGAAAAATCATTTCACCTTTCTGTTGATCAGAATTCTAGTTATAAAAATAATGGGAATTGGAACACCTGGGTGACTCAGTCGTTTGGGTATCCAACTTCGAATCAGGTCATGATCTCACAGTTCGTGGGTCTGAGCCCTGCGTCGGGCTCTGTGCTGACAGCTTAGAGCCTGGAGCCTGCTTCGGATACTCTGTCCCCCTCTCTCTCTACACCCCCACTCGTGCTCTGTTTCCCTCTCTCTCTCAAAAATGAATAAACATTAATTTTTTTTAAATAATGGGAATTAATAATGAGGCGTCGAGTATCTATATACACTGTATTATTTATTTCATTCACTGTGATTTTCTGAGTGTAAAACCTTTCTATCTATTGCAACTTTAGTATTTTGAGCCATTTCACTGCTTGGTATGATGTGTTTTATTGGTCACTGCCAATCCATCATGCCTCTTGATGAAATCCTCTCACGGTGGCTGGGTGAGCACAACCTTTGGATGTTGTCATATTAACAAGAGGAGTGCAGAGGCTTGATAAAAAATTGCACACTGGAACTTGCGCTCCTGAAAAACTCCCTTTTGAAAGCCATTCACCATACTCTAAAGATCTTCGGACTGGACTGCAGAATGATCTGAGGTTCTGCAGAGAAAGACCTAGAGGGAGAGAAGCCATTTTGCACATTCTTGTTTCCCCTGAGATTCCAGCCAAATGCAGCTGTGTAATTGACCTGAGCACATCAACAAGGCAAAAGAACTTCAAATTGAGCAAAATCTATACACAAAAATCATAATATAATAGTGTAGTTGCTTTGCCATTATATTTGGCAGTGGTTTATAATGTAGACTGGTGGGCAGAATAATAGCCCTCAAAGGATGCCTAGGTCTTAATCCTTAAAATCTGCAAATATATTGGCTTACCTGGGAGGAAAAAAAAAAAAAAAAAAAAGTTTGCACATTTGATTAAGTTAGGAATGAGGAGAAGGGACATTATGTTGGATTATCCAGGTGGACTCAATATGATCTCAGAGCTTTTTAACAAGAAATAGGGAGGCAGGGAGCATGGGTCAGAGAAGGCATGTTGATAAAAACAGAGATCTGAGTTATGCAATTGCTGGCTTTGTAGATGGAAGGTTACTATGAGTTAAGGGATATGGGCAATCTTATAAACTGAATGTTTCTATCCCATTCAAATTTATATGTTGAAACTCAATCCCCAGTGTGAAGGTACTTGGAGGTGAGGTCTGTGGGAAGTCATTAAGGTTAGATTAGGTCATGAGAGTCAGGCCTTCGTGATGAGGTGAATGCCTTCATAAAAAGAGAATTATAATTGGGGTCTCCCCCTGCTCTTCCTTTCTTTCCCTCTCTTCCTCTTTCTCTCTCTTCTTTTACACACCAAGTAAAGGCCACGTGAGGACATCACCAGGAAGACGACCTTCACCAAGCCCCCATCCTTGCTGGCACCCTAATCCCAGACTTCCAGCTTCCAAAACTGTAAGAAACAAATGTTGTTTAAGCCATGGATACTATAGTAACATGTTATAGTAGCTTGAACTGACTAAGACATTCTAGAAGCCTTCAGACTAACATAATCATGCAGGCACTTTGATTTTAGCCCAGTGAGGCCCGTATCAGAGCCTCACGTGTACAACGGTGGAATAATAAATTAGTCTCTTGTTTTGTTTTGTTCTGTTTTGTTTTGAAGTTACTAACTTCCTTTTACTTTCTTACAGCAGCAGTAGGAAACAATACAACTCAGGTTAGCGAAACACAAATTGTACCTGCAAGTGGGTGACTATTGTAACAAAACCTGAGACTTCGGTCCTTACCTTTGTGACTGGATAGGAGCTAAACAACTGGGTAAGGAGACTGTGAAGTGCACTAAAACAGTTGCTATTAGAGACTGGAGACAAAGATAACCAAGTTTTATACAGACAGAACAATTAGGGAAGCTGTTACCTGTGATAAAATGGAAAACGGAAAATGTATCTAATGAGTTTGTGAATCTAAGGAGATTTCCAGGCAGCATACTGAATGAGGTAACGGTCTTTCTTTTCTTTTCAGGGATGATAAGCTCTTTCAAGAGAAAGATGTGCTAACAAGATATATGCTCAAGTTGTAAGCAGAATTTAGAAGGATTAATTTGTACCCAAGACTTGTTCCCTCCTTCCACATTTATAGCCTTCAAAAATTTCTCAAAGTAATAAATGGCATAAGGATAAATATCAAATTAGGCTATTGTCAGTAAAATATAGCCTTGAGGTCAAAATCACAATAAGGGTATCCTTTGTTTAGGTCACATAGAAACGTAGGGAAGTGCTTGTAAGCTTTCTTAATTAGACAAATGAGTTTTTAAGAAACTTAAGGGCAGTATTCAATAGGACCTCAATTTGCAGCCCAATGTAGACAGGAGACTGTTTTAAAGAGATTTGAGAAGGTGGATTTTGTCTAATGCAGTGGTTATAATTTGATACATAAAAAACCTCACAGTTTTTAAAGGAGTTATATCAGCTTGAACTTAATGGGACTTGGTTTAAATTAAAATGCATTCCTAAGTACTAGATATACTTGACCAGAAAGCAAGACAAGAAATGTGTTCAGCTACAATCACACACAATTTCCTGCAAAAAAGGATGAATACCTTAAAGAGTTATCCTAAGAGCCCCTGAGAGCAATGGATTTAGTAACCATACCCAGGGCGAGTAGAACTGGATCCAAGCCAAGGAAAGTGTCTGAGGCTGGAGGCAAGGGGAACTGGTAACCTTTGATTGGTTGCATTTCAAAATTTCTATAGACTTGTAATCGTTGAATTCCTGTATTTCCTCCTTCTTTATCTTAAATGATAATGTCAATTGTTATTTTTCTGCTCATGTCTCACAATTGTCTGTAGAGGTTTCTGGGGGGCAGTTAAACTGTCTTTTGAGGGCCCAGGCCTCTGCACTGAAAAAGCACACCCAAGACATAATAACTGAGGAGTCTTACTGACACCTAAAATTTATTTAGTTGAGTTAAGTCCGAAATTTAAGCTTGATTCTCTTAACATAATGAAATAAGACTTTGGAAGTCTTGGGAAGGGGATAAGTAAATTTTGCATGTGGAAGAGATGTGAAACATTAGGAGACAGAAGGAGGATGTTTCCATACTTATAACATGAATATTGCTTATATATATCATGCTGTTGACACACCCTGTTATGGTCGCACATTGCCTATATGTTTATTCACCAGTCGAATATTCTAAGTGTGATGCAAACAGAGTCTTGTCAAGCATGTATATACACCAAGGCTTCCATGTGTAAGGTTTCCTCTTAGAAACCAGTAGCCACATAAGTGAACTCAGCTATACCATTTGGAGTCAAATTATCACCAAGCTGAATCAAGTCAATCGATATGATCATGAAAAATAATATATTGTTGACGGTGTAAGCCATTACACTTTGGCTTGATTTGGTATTCAGCAAAAGATAATTAAAACAGAAGAAGAAGTAATGAAAGGAGAAATCATGCTTTCAACTTTTTCAGTGACTCAAATTTAACCTATTGATAAATAATTTAATGAATTATGAAATGATTTATTTATGGTCACTCTCTAAAGGATGGGAAGTAGCTGTCTAACACAACTTAGTAGAAGTAGTGTTGAGGTGCGCCTGGGTGGCTCAGTCGCTTAAAGTGTTCCACTGTTGATTTTGGCTCACGTCATGATCTCATGGTTAATGAATTCGAGCCCCACACATGGCTCTGTGCTGACAGTGCAGAGCCTGCTTAGGATTCTCCTTCCCTTCTCCTTCTGCTACCCTGCTTGCATGCTCTCTCTCTCAAAAAAAAAAAAAAATCAGTATTGAAATAGGACAGATACAGAGATAATCATGGGCACCACTTATTGGTATTCTCTGTGGTAGACACTGCATAAGGAGTTTTATAAACATTATCTCAATAAATCCTTACATCAACTCTTGGAAATGAATATTATTCACTTTAGAATCATATTTTACAGATGATGAAATCAAGGTTTAAATTTTCATATACATTGCTTAAGTTCAGAGCTAACAATGGGTTGTAGAATTGGAATGTGAACCCAGGCATATTCTACTTCCAATATCTGACTTCTATGTATTGTGTAATATTACTTTAGTGATGTCAGTTCTATCCCCGCTGCAACTTTGTGGGACATTCTTGTCTCATCTTTTTTTCTGGTGAATACAGATGTGGATCTCTTGGTTTTTTGAATCAGTGAAAATTTTATTTATGCTTTTCAAGGGATGTTTCCATTTGAATTGGCAAGAGAGCTTCACATAGTCAATCTTCCCCAACTCCCACTGAGTGATCTTTAGTATAAGTTTCATCCCCCTTCATAAGGGGGAATATTATGCCTTCCTTCTAGACCTCTCCTTTTATAAAATGACTCTTCTAAGAATGTTTGTAGTTGCTTGATTCTCAATGTGATTGGTTTGATTTTGGCAATCATTCCTTCTTCTATATATCTCAATTTTGTCAGGCCATTTCAAGCATGGTTCATGCTTGTGCTATGGCAGATAATGGAAGATAAATGATCTCTAGAGGGGAATGTGGAAATTGGAGGTGAAAGAAGAGACGTTGATATGAACTGAATCATCAGGTGAATCTTCTTTTTTCTCCAAATACTAAGATATGTGAATACTGGAAACCTCTGCCTTTATAGCCTGCTGCATTAATAAAAAGACAGAGTAAATTAAATTTTGAGCAAATTTAATATTATTCTAGTACAATAGTATAGTTGCCTCCCCTAGTCCCCCACAAAAAATTCTGTCTGAGAAAGGTAAGTTAAGTTATCCAGGAAAGTTAAAATACCCAAATGTGTGTATTTTGTTTTAGAAAACAAAGTTATGCCAAGGACACATACATATATGAGACACTTCACATAAAATAGAAAATATTATTTATGATTTGAGAACATTCTAAGTTGTACGTTGAAAATTCATTCAGAAAAGTTAATGCAATTGAGAGAGAAATTTAAAGTGCTGACTCCATATATGACATGAATCTTAGGAGCATGTATTCATTACCTATATTACAAATAAAAAGAATCATAGTAGGCAATGGCTTATGTTAGAAAGAAATAAAAGAAATTCTCTAAAATACTAACAAAGTTACATGATCCATTTTTATCATATATCAGAGACTTCATTTTGGCCTCTTTCTCATGGTATGTTTTGTATTTTATTATCATTGTTCTTTTAATTAAATATAGGGTACTGACAGAGCAAGCACAATATCCACCTATTTAATATTTTTTTTCACTCTTGACCACGTATTTAATGTTATTTTTATTCTATATGTGTATGTACTTCGTGATATTTGTATGGCTGATATTAAAAATTGCTCCCTTGTGAAAACTTGATATTTACTTTTTTTTTTCATTTAAGAATAAGTTGAACTTTACACTGATTAAAAAAATGAAAACACCTTGTATAAGCATGTGAGGAATGGTTAGCTTTATTCTTTTATAACTCATGAAATCCTACAAGTAGATAATCTATATAATAATGGGAAATAAAATTCCCCATGAACTAGAAGTTATTAACTTCTAGATTGTCACTCGAAATGTGTCTCCAACCCACTGAACCTCTAATTTCTGTGTGCATCAGAATCACCAGAAAGTCTTGTTAAAACATAAACTCCCATAGCCCTTTCCAGATTCTTCTGATTTAGGACGTGTGTAGTGGGGTCCAGAAACTTACATTTATTTCTAGCAAATTCCCAGGTGCTGCTGATGTTGCTGGTCTGGGGATCAGACTTTGAGAACCACTGTTACCGACTGTTTATTACCAAAAGATTGGGACTCAGGGTAAGGCAAAGTGGCAGAAAGCATTCTCTTTTCTTTTCAAATATATAGAGATAGGTTTGGAATTTTTTATTTTAAATGAAAATATTTGTCAAGTCATAAGCTCACTCACTGCAGAGATATTATTCAAAATAAACATAAATGCAACACTTTATTAAAGTAAAAGTATCTTTACTATTAATATACAAATGGTGAAGAGTGACAATTTTGATATACTGTAAGCCATACTTTCAATGTCTCTCATAAATACAAAACTTCAACATTTGCAGTATAATTTTTACAGTTTAGACATATATATACAGCATTTCATAGGGACATACCATATTGAAATAATAATAAAACTTTGTGGTAGCTAACTTAAGAGTATAGAATTTGAATGGATCTATATGTTAAAGAAAATAAAAGTATGTTTTAATGAATACTGAACACGCATAGAATTCATATGCCAAAAAAAATAAAACAAGGTTATTTAACCTTTATTTCTAAGAAGTTCACATATTCCTAAGAGAGTTCAGAGCAAAAATGCTAAACCATGAACATTCCTTTAAGAACTGGAACAAATATATTTGCGCTTAACAGTACCATTTATTGTATATAATGCATATGGTTCTCGAAAAAAATCCTATCTGCAAAATTGAGTCTTAGGTTCTGTCTATGTTAACTTCTTCTCCTCTGGATTTCAGTACATTTTCTGTTCGCATCAGTATAACTGGCCTCAATTTTTACCTAATCAGCGTTCCTAGTCCCTGGTCCAGCACTTCTCCCACTGATGTCCTTCCTGTCTATCTCAAACGTAGAAGTTCAGTTTGCCTTTCTGGATTCTCAGTCTTTGTTCCTCTATTCTCCTATCCCTGGCTGTGATTTGAAGTGCTCCGAGTCATTTGCTTATTTTTTTTTTTCCAAGGAGGGCTAAAACCAGATGCTACTTTTAATGTGTTTTCCGTGTTTTCATTTTAGAAAAAAAAGTGGCAATATTAAATTTCTATAACCAGTTTTTTTTATGCATAATTAGGAACATGATGTGGGCCAACCTGGAAATTATATAAAAAAAGTAAAGTGGTGTTACCAAGCTAAGGTATTTAAGTTATTGATAAAATTCTATAGAGAATAATGAGCTATTTTTTTAAGAATATTAAATGTGTTATCAAATAAATATTAAGGATTATATATAATACAAAAGTCTACGAGGGGAAATAATTAATCTATTAGCATTCTTGTATAATGTTGTTAAACAGCTGCATCCACATGACTAAATGCAATTTTTAAAAAAGGGAGAGGAAGGACCTGGAAATTATATTTATTCAGCAAGTACTATATCTAGGCTCTTGTAAGTTTCCCATTTACACATATAATTGTTTCATCTCAGAATGTGATTAAACCCATGAATAGAATACTTTCTTGAAAGATTTCCATTTTTGGATTGAAGTACTTCATTTCCGTGACCTTCCACAGTTTAATTTTAGCATACTAATACTTCCAAATGCAATTTCAGTGTAAGAGACAATGTAATAATGCTTCGAAGAATGAGTTAGAAAATGAGAACCTTTCCTCTCTAAAGACAAATAATGCAAAAAAATCATTTTAAAAATATCGTCATGTACTCATAAAGTTTGTCAAGTAAGCACTCTTGATATGATTGTGAGAAAGAACTCCACAATCAATTGTGAGCAATTGAAATTGAGCATTCACATTATTCTTCAAGAAAAAGACCATTGTAACTTTAATAAGTAATTGTAATATGCTATTCCTATATTTCTCAAATTAAGAAATGGAGAGTATTCTATCATTTCAGTTGTAGATATTTTTATCAGTGATTATCTTATCATCAACAATAAAGGATGATCTATGATCCTCAAATAAATCATCAGGATAAATACATCAGGATAATGTAGACCCAAGTAACACTAAAATAATTTATCCTATCTTAAAAAGTCATCTGTTGTCTTTGTCTAACAAGCGGTAAAACACAATTTTAACAATATCTGGAACGTATTTATTACTTAGAACAACAGTACAGACAAAATGAAATATATTTAGTGTGCATCAAAAGAATTGTCATGAATGGAAATAAGTTACACACTATAATTTTTATATTTAGATATTTTACTCAAGTAAAGTGATTTGAATTGAGCTTCTTGATTAAATGTAAATAAGACAGTACAATTTCAGTGTCACAGATATGAGCAAAATATATCAATAAAGATTGCAGTTTTTTTTTTTAATAAAGCTGAATGTCATGCTAATCCAAAGGCACAAATATATCTTAATTATTTAAATAAGAAGCATAAAATAAAGGTATGATTATAAAGTTACAATTAATTGTTGGCACTCAAATAAATAATTTGATCAATAAAATCCTATTTATATAAATGTTTAAATCAAAGACTAAGATTCATGTAAGCTTTACTGGATCAAATAACCTTTGAAAAATGCTTTTATAGGTATTAATATTAAATATTAAGGGAAATTTTGAGAAACATTACATTAATGTTAGACATTAGCATCAATAAAATGGCAATAAGTCAACCCACAAAAATAATAAATAAATCTTTAGAAATCACAATGCTTAAATTCTTTTGAAGATCCTTGTAAAATGTGTCGACACATCAGTTTGTGCCAGTTAAAAGACAAAACGCGTCCAAAATATTACTGTTCCTTCTTACATGTTGCTGAATATAGATTGTCATTGCCTAATTGCACCTAAGCAACCTATCAAGAAATACCAATATTTTCAGTGATGTTTTTCTTCTTTGTTTAAAGTAGAATAGGGTTCTGAATATTTAACCCTACTTTTATTCAGTCAACTCCTTTGACATTTTATACATTTAAGAGTACTCTCAGACAGTAAAAATAACATTTATACAGTTATATGGTATGTTTAATCTAGAATAAGAATGAAAAATAAGAACAGATTATTTCAGTTCTACTCATATTTTACAATTTACTACAAGCATCGCTTATTTGGAAACTTTTACAAATAGATTAAGTTGGAGCATTCCATTGAAATGTTAATTTTTTTTTTTTTTTTTTTTTTTTTTTTTTTTTAAATCACAGTATTGCCTTGCTCCTGCATGGCATAGATTTCAAGGACAAGAGATAAGGACCACTCAGACAATTGAAACAGTGCACTTGAAACAATCTGTCTACAATTAGTTTCAAATTATCTGCTAACTTCAGATCATTATTCCACATTAGTGGCAAGAAATTTAACAGCATATATATGTATATGTATATATATATTTATATAAAAGAAATATTTAAGTAAACTGCTTTACATGGAAAGTCCATAGAAATGAGAGAAACAGAACTTTCAGATTGAGGAAACACAAAAATATTTATTCTTTATTATGATTTCTCTGCTCTTGAAGTAGCACAAATATAATAATAGTAAACATGCTAAACTGGTTTCCCAGGTTTTCTAATTCTTTCACCATTATTAGTTTAAAACCATGTAGCCCTACCCAGGAAAAATTAGCGTTCATGGCTATTGCTTCATGGACACTTTACTAAGCCCCTTTACTTTGCACAAACAAATTCAAGTATTTTGACTAGTGATAGCACATTGGTACAAAAGGGGGGAAAACCGTCAAATAAAGCAAATAGGTGATCAAACATAACTTAAATAACAACAGTCAAATCCATCAAAAGACCAGTTGGATAACTTCTACTCAAATTCCTAGGTAGGCCCAGGAATTCCTTTTCTTCAAAATATGCCAGAAAAAAAAAATAGCTAGGAGAGTTTCCTGCACTATAATCCTGTGAATTATGCTAAGGACACTGGAGATTTAGTGCACGAACATGCAGATGGGCACGATCTGCCCTGCTGATAACTAAAGTTTTGTAAAATTAGTTGTCTTTCCTTGCCTGACAGTTTCAAACACTTTGTAAATAGAAGTGTCCATGGGTAGCATTAATATTACATCTAATATTCATCAAATTATCTTTATAGAGAGACATGCTAAGCAAGTTGCTCCTCACTGTGGAAACTTTCCTCCAATGTTCTATTGGTACGCATTCCCCAACCAGCCAGGATCTGAGTCATAATACCACCTGAAATACTAAAGATTAAGAATGTAACGGGGCCCAAAGAAACCTTTTGCTCTCTAGGGTAAGAAATAATTTAAAACCTGCTCCCAACTGGTATGTATATTTATAACCAACCATAAATACATTTATTTTACCTCCCATATAAGTGAAAATCATGTTTCAGGCTTTTACCTCTGGGAGTTTGCATAGCTTGGAAGTTAATAAGTATTTATTCTGGTATAGGCCTTAACAAGTCATGTTAGAAACACTGTGTTGAATAGCCAAGGAATTTCTCCAACCAAAGTTGCTTATCAAAACCTTAAAATGGCTTCTAGCTACAACATCCGAAAGAAAGACAGTGACAATTCAGTTGGTTATCACTGACACTTTTGTGGAATGTTTAAATGTTAATTTCTTCTTAATTTAACCACTAAGGATTTTAATTTCTGTTTGCCAATTACATTTAATGACTGACCTATAACATTCGCAAAATAAAGTTTTAAACAAAGATTATTTAAAATCATGGTCAAAAAAATGTATCTGAGTTTAAAGTATTTGAACACTAAAGACTAATTTTTTTGATAAAATTATTTAAAAAGCAAAAGATAATCACAGATTTATAAATATATCAAGACAACATTGATATTGTTACCATTTCAATTTACTTTATTTGAAGCTGAGGGCAGAAATCAATATTATTTTCACTTGCAATACATTTATTGTTTTGTGTAATCCATAGTGAGTGATTATGGCATATATAAAGAGATAGAGATTTACGGAATCCTTCTAATCTAATTATACACACAAATATTCTTTCAGATGGGTAACAATTTTAATCTGGCACTTTAGTCTATCAAAAATGAACATTGAAATAGCACTGTAATTATAACTTAAAAAGAAATTTCCAAAGTTTCTCTCAATTTTTAATATCTGCTAAAGATAACTGGCTCCTTCAAGCCCAAGTTCCCTGAAATTCTCCTGATAAAAAGTGTAACCTTTATTAACTGCTTTCATCTTAAACTGAAATCCACTTTAATAATCTATTTGCCCAAGATAAGATTAAAAACATGCAGGGCTTTCTTACACATTTAGCTCACAAAGATTTTGTTTTCTTTCGTGTTTTTTTTTTTTTTTTGTTCTTAAACCCCTATGTGTTGGAGAGGTTGTTGGATGAAATATATAGTTCTTAAGAAACAGAGCACTTCAGCTGTATAACAAATTGCAGTACTTGAATCACAGAATTAAATTGATACCCAGGAGGTGGTGCCAGTCAGGTCTCTATATTGAAATTCATAAAAAAATAAACAACAACAATAACAACGACAACAACAAAAGGTAATGGACCATGGGCAGGAATATTTCATCATATGTATATGTGTACAAGCTATTCCAAGCTAGAAGTTTCCCAAGAAATTAAGGTCAATGCAATAGTTTTGGTCATAGGGTCACTGCAATCCAAATGCTCTTTGTAGTGTTGTTTAAGCCTCTGTAATCTCGGTGTTATGCTTTACTGTCATCTTCTTTTGATTGGATGATGTCGTTAGAAACCTTAATTTCTATAGTTTCTGGATTTAAGACTTCTTTTCCATTTTCTTCTTTCAAAGGCAATTTTCTGGAAGAAAATAGAAAAATAATAAACTTCATTTTCTAAGGCAATTTGTGTGGTATTTCTTAATATTTAAGTTACTGTTTTACAGAAGGAAATATTGACAATTATTAGAATGGAAAAAAAGAAAGATTTGTTCTAGTAATAGCAAATTGATAGAAAAATAAGTAAATAATTAGACAATATTGTCTATTTTAAAGATCTGACATACTGCAGAGTGATGAATGAAACAATATACTTGTGGATTTAGATGTACCAAAACTTTCACCATAGGGTGGCTTAGATTTGGAAATCACTTTTTGATATGAAAAATATAATTGTTTGGAATCTCAAAAAGCCAATAATCTTATATGTCAACTAGATGAATTACTAGTACCTAAATCGGGTTTTTCGTTTTTGTTTTTTGTAGATAAAAGCAATGAATAGTCGCTGCCATATTGTTACATCTAAACTTCAAAAGCTGGGTGAATGAGCTCTATTCTTTGGAACTTATGAAAGTAAATATATTTCAGCATTTTCTCACTTTTCTACAGTTACTGCATATGTTTTCTTTAATTGGTCTCTTTCCACTATTATTTTTTGTATTATTTCTGTATCATCTATGAGCATATTTTTGAGAGTTGTTTTCAATTATAACCTATGAAGCAAAACAACCTTTATTTCTTAATATTAAGACAGCTTCACAAATCTTACTGTGATGACAATTATGAAAGATTTACAATTTTTTCTACCAGTCTTGAGCTGGTTTACTATTATGCCTTGTGTATATAACTTTGGGGGTCAAATTCCCTCCCTTGACAAAATATTTTTTCTACAACAACAAAAATTCAAATTTGGTTCTATACTTAACGTCGCCATTTTGTGGGGTAGTGAACGTTACTATACTAGTTTCTCTGGGACTTACTTATAATTTCTTTTCTATTTTTGAAGGAGAAGAGCAAGCCATTGTATTCTGAAGATCAAAGCTATTATGTGAAAACTAACCGATCAAAAGTAAGTCACAGGTAAAAACTACTACGGCCCACTGCTGAGAATGAAATAGCTTCTACTTTGTACCCACGAGGTCAGGCTCTTCTATGTGTATTATAAATAGTGCTATCACCTTTCTTACCTTCTCCCATTCCCAAGTACTGCACACATTGACAACAGAAGATAAAAACAATGGGTCACTTCTAGCAGCGAAACAGAGAAATTTAGAGCGTGGATGGTTAGCATAATGCTTAACATATCTCTTACTTAAAGAACTACCTATGAAGTTTGTAATTCACCAGTGTTTTCGACTAATTCTTGGACGATGAATATCTGTGTATCTAATTTTTCACTACTTACGTTTCTGTTAAATTGTTTTTATTAGATTATAGTTAATTCTATTATTTTTATATTGAGTATTTCTTTTCAATAATTGAGGACTGGAGTAGTTCTTAAAACATCTTTTTTTGTTTTGTTTTTGTTTTATTTTTGCAAAACATACCCCTGTCATGTGTAAGAAAATTCTTAGCTGGAATTTTTTTTTTTTGAAGTTTAAAGATTTTCTTTCTTTCTTTCTTTCTTTCTTTCTTTCTTTCAGATTTTATTTAAATTCAAGTTAGTTAATGTATAGTGTAGTCTTGGTTTCAGGAGAAGAATATAGTGATTTATCGCTTACAGTGTTTTATAACACTGTAAGTCCTTAACATTTCTTGGCTAGTTTCCACACATACCAATCTCTCATTGAATGTGTTCATTAATAGATAGAAATTTGTTTTGTTGTATAGTATTTGGCTTCATTTGAAATACATCTGATTTCTGATGGGGAAACCTATAGTACCCACCACATAAAAGCTGCCTCTACAAGAGTAAACTTCAATATAGAAGGTAATAATCTCTAAATGCAGTCACTGACATGACCTGAGGATTTATACTGAAATTTTAGCAGCAGAGTAGTGCTTTGTACTTCTCTAAATTGTAATTATTTCAGCCCCTTGAGAGTAGATAGGAGGGATTTCTGAAACAAGTTATTTTCTTCACCTGTGACAACACTCATCTTCAGATTTAGGATGAGAAGCCTAAATCAAATTTCTCTGCAAGGGAATGTTTGCTGCTAAAGAAAAAGGGATCCTTAAAAAAACAAAAACAAAAACAAACAAAAAAAATTAAAAAAATAAAATTTAAAAGTCATTTTAATGAGCCGTATTTAAAGAATAATGTGATAGCCCTGCTTTTGTTAGTATCCAATAGATTCCATAGAATACTATTATCACTGCTTAATAATGCCTTTGGCTTTAATCATTTTAACTTTCATGTGCCTGAACATCATCTTTGCACATGTTCATCATCTTTGAATTGAAATATCTGCTATGGCTATAACGGAGCTCTGATAGGTGTAGAAAGAAGTAAATAATATAATCTTGAATGGAGAGCAAGCACCATTTCCTATATAGACATTAAAATGATAGACAATATAACACTATTTAGTCCTCTTCCTAACGAATAATCTTTCTTTTTAAAGTAGACTTTTGTATATTTCACACTATTAATTTTTATTTTAAATTAAAAATGCATTTGAAAGTATTACTTTCTTAAAGAGTGACGTAAGTGTAAGAAAATCCATCTCTAAAACCTTCCAGCTTTTTGACATTTTTACATCAAATTATAACTGTATGTTTGAACAGTAGATTTTCTCTGGCATCCATACAAAATTTTTATGTGGAATGTCTCGGTAGAAAAAGGATTTTTAATATTCACATGTATTTTCTTTGAAAGAGAAATACTTTTCCACAAATGATATTATTGTAAATATATGCTACCATTTTACAAATATTTATCGAAAAATAATTAAGCATTTGAAGCTACATACTCAGGTTCTGTTAATGGTGTGGTTTCATTTGGCTCATTTACTGGGCTCCCATCCTCATGGTTAGTAATTCTTTCATCCTCTGTTCTCATCTCCACTATTGGTTCTTTTGATCCATCTTTCCTAGAAAAATAACCAAACAAAAAACCTTACCCAAATAATGAAAAAATAGATGCATTATGAAACATAGTTTAGAATCTCCACTAATCCCTTCCTCAAATCCAGCATGCTCATATTAAGAATACTAGGGGGTCCTTGGGTGGTTCATTTGGTTGAGAATAGGACTTTGGCTCATGTCATGATCTCATAGTTCATGGGATCGAGCCCCACTTGGGGCTTTGCCCTGACAGTGTGGAGCCTGCTTGGGATTCTGTCTCTCTGTCTCTCTTTGCCCCTCCCCTACACTCTCTCTCTCTCTCTCTCTCCCTCCCTCCCACATGTGCCTTCTCTCTAAAAAAATAAACATTAAACACATTTTTAAAAAAAGAAAAAGGGGCACCTGGGTGGTTTAGTGGATTGGGCCTCTGACTTTGGCTCAGGTCATGATCTCGTGGTTCATGGGTTCAAGTCCCGTGACAGGCTTTGTGCTGACAGTTCAGAGTCTGGAGCCTGCTTCAGATTTTGTGTGTCTCTCTCTATCTCTCTGCCTTCCCCCACTTGTGCTTTCTCACTCTCTCTCTCTCAATAATAAATATTAAAAATAAAAGAATATCCCTAAGAATTTTTTCATTTAAATACATCATGTAATTTTCACTCAGAAAAAAGTAGAAAGAAGAAATTCCATTTTGTCTAGATGCTTTTTCTCATCAAAACTGTTATACAAAAGTCCAAATTTTGAATGTGATTGTGCAGTTTATTTAGAGAAATAAATTAAAAAAATATTTTTAAATAAAATTATGACATGAAGTAGCTTTTTCCCCTAACTAGCCATATGTTTTAATTTTTTATTTGAAATATAGCATCAGCAATATTGCTTTTATATTAAAATTTGGAAGATAAAATTTATATATTTTGTTGTTTTAAATGCCTCTATGAATTTATATGAATGATTTTAACTATAATATATATTGACTTAACATATGTTTTCAATAAAATAGTTTAAATAATAATAATATTATAACATGTATGCGTGATGTTTTCATTTGTAATTTCAAATCCATGCCAACTTTATTGGATTTTTAAAATAAGAGAGTAAGTGTAATTGTTCATAATTGTGAAAAGTATAAAGTTTGTTGCAAAGTCTCATACCTCAAAATATGAACAAAAAAACAAGGAAGGCATTCAGTGATGATAAAGAGTAAAATGAGATGTAAAGATTAGAAATGATGCATTCATAATATAGATTATCATGATGGAGCACATCCAAAAGCAAAAATAAAAACAAAAAAAACCCAAAACAAAATGTCAGGAAAGAGCGGTCTTCTACCCAGGGACATGGTCTCACCACACAATCCTGCAACTGTACTCTAACATCTTTACCCAAATGAATTGAAAATCTAGGCCCACACAGAAATCTGCACATAAATGTTTATAGAAGTTTTATAAATGGGAACCAATGAAGATGTCTCTCAAGAGTGAATGGATAAACAAACTGTGGTATATCTGTACATTTAGATATTATTAAGCAATAAAGAGAAATGA
This sequence comes from Panthera pardus, assembly GCF_024362965.1. Classification (NCBI taxonomy): domain Eukaryota; kingdom Metazoa; phylum Chordata; class Mammalia; order Carnivora; family Felidae; genus Panthera; species Panthera pardus. The sequence continues at coordinate 22,536,222 of NW_026526721.1, forward strand.
AATATCAAGCCCCAAAGACATGGAGGAAGTTTAAATACATATTGCTAAGCAAAATAAACCAATCTGAAAAAGGCTATCTATTGTGTAACCCCAATTACATAATATTTGGGAAAAAAGCAGTTACAGAGAAAACAAAAAGATCAACGGTTGTCAGGGGTTCAAGGTGAGGGAGGGATATAATGTGGAACTCTGGATACATTAAATCTATTTAATACTGTAATGGCAGATATATGACGTTAAAATCAGTTAAGAATCAAGTAAACTAGGAGTACACACAAAACAAAGCAAACAACAAAACCCCAACAATGGCACGAATATTTAACAGACCTCACACGTGCTGACACTTGAACAGGAAGTATTAAGACTGATAAAACACTTTTGATCACGTGGCACATTTGATATCACTCCTCTCTCAGTATGTAGGTCTCTCACATACATACACATCAAAATCCGAAGAGTGGATGTCAGTAAAAATAGAAGAAGATCTAGAACTCTATGGGCTAGTGTTAATAGTGAAGAATTCTTTATAAGTCTAAAATACAAATGCATGGGAGAACTGGTGATTCAGACACGTTCAGCAACATTTTCCGAGTAAGGGCTCGACGTAAACAAGACCTACGTAATAGTAAAGATGATTAAGAGTCCACCACCATTAAATTTTAGTCTTATGTTGTTCTGTTTGCTGTTGTTGTTATTCTTCGATTGATCCTTTTAAAAAATTCTTCATGAGTGGTGCCTGGATGGCTTGGTCCCTTAATCATCCAACTCTTGGTTTTGGCTCAGGTCATGATCCCACATTTCTTGGGTTTGAGGCCCGCATCAGGCTCTGTACTGACACCTGGAGCCTGCTCAGGATTCTCCCTCTCCCCCCCTCTCTCTACCCTCCACCACTGGAGCATGCTCTCTCTCCTTCTCTCAAAATATTAATTAAACTTTACTAAAAATTAAAAAATAAAAAAAATTCTTCATGGTACCAATGCTTTTGATGACACAGAGGATGATACTCTGAAAAAATGTGGTCATTGATGATTCTGAGCAAAAAAGTGATTCGAAAGGCTGGCTTTTATTTTTAATTATATTAACAATAGATGAAGATATATGGGTTTCGATGAAATAGAAAAGAGTGAGTTTGACTTTAATTATATCTTCCCTATCGAAAATACTATGTAAACAAACAACTTCAAACTAGAAATAAAATAAACACTACTAAAAGGAAATTAAATAGCAATGAGAAATGGTGAGTTGTCTTAAAAATCCTTATTTTTGTTTTTTATATATATATTCTTTTCTTGAGAGAGAGAGAGAGAAAGAGAGAGAGAGAGAGAGAGAAAGAGAGAGAAAGCACCAGTGGGGGAGGGACAGAGAGAGAGGGAGACGGAGGCTCAGAAGCAGGCTCCAGGATCTGAGCTGTCAGCAAAGAGACCAATGAGGGGCTCAAACCCACAAGTTGCAACATCATGACCTGAGTGAAGTCAGACACTTAACCGACTGAGCCACCCAGGTGCCCCTTTATTTTTATTTTAATGATCTTTAAAATGTTTAACTAGCTAGCCTATTCATATAGAATTCTACAAAAGGATATAGAGAGAAAAGTACACCTCCCCACCATTCCTTGTTTACCGGATATTTAGTTCCCTATCAAAGAGACAATCACTGTTACGTTTTTATTTTTTTTATTTATTTTTATTTTTTTTTAACGTTTATTTATTTTTGAGACAGAGAGAGATAGAGCATGAACAGGGGAGGAGCAGAGAGAGAGGGAGACACAGAATCTGAAACAGGCTCCAGGCTCTGAGCTGTCAACACAGAGCCCGACGCCGGGCTTGAACTCACAGACCGTGAGATCATGACCTGAGCCGAAGTCGGACGCTTAACCGACCAAGCCACCCAGGCGCCCCACACTGTTACGTTTTTAAATATTGCTTTCCAGAGACATCCCTTCTATACATATACTAGCATATATGCGTAAAAAAGCAGGTAGTTATTTTCACACAAATGGTACATAAGAATTGAATACAATTTGCCTTTTCTTTTTTTTTTTTCTTTTTAGAGAGAAAGAGCAAGTCGTGGAGAGGGGCAGAGTGAGAGAGAATCTTAAGCAGGCTCCTCACTGAGCGCAGAGTCCAATGTGGGGCTTGATCCTATGACCCTGGGATCACGATCTGAGCCAAAATCAAGAGTTGGCCGCTCAACCGACTGAGCCACCTACGCGCCCCTAATTTTGCCTTTTTGTTTAGCGTGACACTAGACATTAGTGTGAGCTTATAAAAGAACAGTTAGAGTTGCCTCTTTCTTTTTCATAGTGTATATTATGCCAGTGTGTATATGCACCACCATATATTTGGCCAGTGTCCAACTGACTGACATTTAGGTTATTTCCAATATTTTCTATTACAATAAATACTGTAAGGAGTATAAAGTGCATCTTTTACTTACCCTTAGGTGAAAATATCTGAAGCACACATAACTTACATGAGTCTAATTCCTATCGTATATAAATTATTTTTAATTTGACTTGAAGTGATACCAGAAGGATGACTTATATTTACCTTAGAATTATAAAAAGTGGCAAGGCAATATTTTGTTTGAATTGGCATAAAAGTATATGCCACAATTTATAGACAATTTCACAATGTATAGACTGATAAAAAATGAATACACTCCAGCCATGTGTCTAGAACTGATTATTAAGCAGAAAATGACAAGCACAGCAGAGTAGTTAAGACATGTTCCCTGGAGCCAAACTGATAGCTCTAACTCACTGCACAAGCTTTTCCGTGTCCTGTTGTTTGTACAGTAAAACGGAGACACCAAACTAATTTCTTCGGAGTGTTTAAAATGGGGCCTATATGCAGCACTTAATTAATAACCGTCTTCATTATCCTGGGAGAGCAAGTAGGATTTATGTTGGGAATACATTACTAACACTTGTAACTTCAACAGATTAAAGGAAAACAAAATGAAAATATCTCCAAGCACATCAAGAAAGAAATATTTTATAAAAATTCATCAGTTCTTGAATAAAAATGGAAAGATTCATATAACTAATGGAATCATAAGCAAAACCCAAATTTTGGGATACACTGGGAAAAATACTTGCAACCAATACAACATCAAATACAAATCAAAAAATTATATAATTAAAAAATAATTGAGAGGTGCCTGGGTGGCTCAGTCAATTAAGCACTCTCTCTTGATTTTGGCTGAGGTTGTGATCTCCTTGTTCGAGGGTTCAGGCCCAGCGTTGGGCTCTGCATTGAGAATGTGGAGCCTGTTTGGGATTCCAGCTCTCCCCCTCTCTGTCTACCCCTCCCTCCTCCTCTCTCTCTCTTAAAATAAATAAATACACTTAAAAAATTTTTTTAAGTAAAAGTTAAATCACTCCGCGAAAAAATAAACGACTCCATGAAAATGTGTAAAGAACATGAATAACAAATTCCTATAAGAAATAAGTTGACCAAAGCAAAATTAAGTAAGCTCAGCTTAACTTGGATCAGAAAAAAAAATGCATATTTTAAATGGTATCTTTCACTTATTATATTGACAAAAATAAAAAATTGATAATATTTAATATTTGAGAAGCTGTAGAGAAATATATATTATTTCAATATATGTTATTTATCTCAATATATAAAATATATATTATTTATATATAGATTATATATCTCAAAATATATATTATTTATCTCAATAAAAATCAAGAGTACGAATTGGTATAGACTTTTGTGGGTAGTTTGCCAATATTTTTAAGTTTTTAAATTTTTTTTTTTTTTTTTAATTTTTTAACGTTTATTTATTTTTGAGACAGAGAGAGACAGAGCATGAACGGGGGAGGGTCAGAGAGAGGGAGACACAGAATCTGAAACAGGCTCCAGGCTCTGAGCTGTCAGCACAGAGCCCGATGCGGGGCTCGAACTCACGGACCGCGAGATCATGACCTGAGCCGAAGTCGGCCGCTTAACCGACTGAGCCACCCAGGCGCCCCTAAATTTTTTTTTTTAACGTTTATTTATTTTTGAGACAGAGAGAAACAGAGCATGAACAGGGGAGGGACAGAGAGAGAGGGAAACACAGAATCGGAAGCAGGCTCCAGGCTCTGAGCTGTCAGCCCAGAGCCCGACATATTTTTCAGTTTTGATCTACATCTCATATCTAGGAGTTAGTGTACATTTATAAGATTTATGTGAAAGTTAACTTCAAAACAGTATATTATACTTCAATATGATAGAATATTGAAAGTTTCGTGTAAATTGCTGTGAAAGAAAAGTGGGTAAATGCATTATGGTATCTGATACTATGGAATATTACCTATAAATAAAAAGAATGAGTCAGGAAATTTACATGCTGAAAAAGGTACATTATTGAAGCTGCATTGCTATGTGAGGAAACACTGCAATAATAGATATACACATAAACATATGAATGTGTACATATCAGTGTGTGTATACAAGTCAGATGTAATTTTTACCTTTACTTCCTATAGATACAGTATTTATTTCCTCCAGCTTCTTTGAGGATTTTTTCTTTATCTTTCAATTTCTGTAGTTTGAAAATTATATGACTAGGTACAGTTTGTTTTGTTTTGTTTTGTTTTGTTTTGTTTTGTTTTGTTTGGGGTATTTGCCCTCCTTGATGTTCTCTGAGCTTCCTGCACCTGTGGTTTCATGCCACGTATTAATTTGGAGAAGTTCTCAGTCATTAATGTTTCAGATATTTCTGTTCCTTCCTCTTCTGGTATTTCTATTATACATATGTTTCACCTTTTGTAGTTGTCCCATAGTCCTTAGATTTTTTTTTCAGTCTTTCTTCTGTTCTGTTTTTTTTTTTTTTTTAATTTATTATTTATTTTAGGTTTTTTGTTTTGTTTTGTTTTGTTTTTGGTATTTTCTATTAAGATCTTCTCAAAGCTCAGAGATTCTTTTTTCAGCCATGTCTAGTCTACTAATCTATTCCTCATTTCTATTAGGATGTTTTTGATCTCTGGCATATTTTTTCGGATTATTTTTTAGAAATTCCATCTTTCTACTTGCATGGCCCATCTCTTCTTTCATGCTGTCCTATAGTGCTCTCACCATATTAATCATATATTTCAAAACAAGTGTTGGTCTGATAATTCCAACATCCCTGCTTTCTCTGAATCTGGCCTGATGCTAGCTCGCCTCTTCAAAAATGATTTTTGCCTCGAGTTTTTTCTTGATACTGGGGCATGATGTACTACTCAGAAGAAACTGCTAAACACAGGTCTCCACTAATGTGATGGTAAAGTGGGATGTGGAGAGGGGGCATTTTATGTCTCAGTCATTTAGTAAGTCTGTACCCCTGGGCTGACCTTCACAATGACTTCTTGGATTTCCCCCCCATTAAGAGGGTCAGGATGGTAGAAGTGAACTGAGTTAGGTATTTCTCTTTTCTCATGTGGCAATAAAGGGGATGGATTTGGGTATTTCTCTTTCTGCCCATTGAGAAGCCATTTCCACACATATAGTCTCTCTCTATCTCTGTCTCTGTCTCTGTCTGTCTCTTTCTCTCTCACACACACACATACACACACGCGCACACACACACACACACACTTTGGCTAGTTCTTTTACAACCTGCTCAGGTATTTCTGACCAGGAAAATTCTTTCTGTTTTTTTTTTCTTACATAGCATATATAACAGAAATTATTTTCTCATTTATTTGATTGTTTCTTCATTGAAATGTGTTTCCCAACAGAGTTAAAAGCTAGATGATGGAAGGGACTAGTTTGCTTTTCCTCACAGTTGCATCTCTGGGCCTTTGAATAGTGCCTGATTATGTAGGTATTGAATAAATATTTATTAGTATAAATTAATGCTTGGGTAAACAAGAGTAGAAGTACTGTTTGATAAAATAAAAATCATTCACCATTTTACTAGATAAATAATGAGAATGAAAGATAAATGTAAGTTTAATTTAAATTTATAAGAGGCGAACAAAGGAATATTCTATAACTTTACATGAATGTCATTCTGTATGACATTGACTTTAATTTTTCTTTTCTGCAACTTGATAATCTTTAAAAAAGAACACCCTGTGTAACTAACATATTTTGTAATACATCTGCACAGTCTTATAATTGTGATAACATAAAAGTGCTAGTCTAAGAATGCTTTGGATCACGTTTAGGGGTCAGTAGGGAGCCAATCCATCCAATCAGTTATATTCTATTTGTCATCATGATTTTGTATAATATTTATAATATTTAATAAAGTATTGACAGATTTGTACAACAAATTTTTGAATAGGCATCGAAAACTCTTTTCCCAAGGCAGAGGAAATGGTGATATTAAAAGTTATGATGGATAACAAGGATGGAATGAACCCTGTGTTTTCGTCTTCCCAAATCTTTAAGGTTAATTAAACTCAGCAGGATTTACAAACAGAAGTGTTGATGGAAAAAATACCAATTAATGGAGTGAAATAAAAATAAATACCAGAATTTGAATGTACCTCATTGTTTTGCACCTGGTCACCAATATTTCTCCAGTTAATTAAGATAAAAACATGATTTCTCTCTTTCTTTCACTCTAAAGACAAATCAGTCAATAGTAGTTGACTCTATCTCAGCTACATCTAAATTCTGTACATTTTAATATGCCTGTAGTACTACGACCTTGGTCCAAAAGACTATAATTTTGTATGTGTGGTATTCCAAGAGCCTCCCACTCAGTCTTTCCAGTTCTAACTCTTTCCTCTGCACCACCAACCTTTGAGAAATTAATTCTTCACAAGTAAAGTAACCTTTAAAAACTTTCAGGAGCTTTCTATTAAAAGAAATAACAATGTTCCTTATTTTGACTGAAGATTTAATATTTTGGTACCTAGATAATTCTCCAGCCTGACATTCGCACCAGACCCTCTTGGCCTCACACCACTCATGTTCATTTGGACTTTAACATTGTAAGATTATTCCTGTTTCAACGACTTTTGTATTAATTGTTCCACCTTCTAGAATGTTCCCTTCCCCTGCAAGACCTTTCATGACCCTATCTGTAGTCACTCCTTTTTGCCCCTCCTTTTTTCTTTCTTGTTTTTTTTTTTTTTTTTTTTTTTAGTGCTTAGTGCTTATTTTTAGTGCTTATTATTACTAGACACTTTCTTTTTTAGTTAGTACTTATTATCTGTCTTGGTAAATCAGAACAAGAGTTTCATGTGAACACAAATCGTATTTGCTTTGGTCACCATTTTATTGCTAGGTTGTACAAAAGTGCCTGTTACCTTGTATTTATCCAGTACATATTTGCTCAATGGGTCACCAAGAACGAAGATGTATAAAATTCAGCTTTGACTTATGTGTGTGTGTATACATGTGTGATATGTATATATGTATAATTATGTTATATAGCACATTGTTTTCTCAATATGTGAAAAATAAACTAAAGTTTGGTATATATTTATTTAGTTAATAAGACAATGTAGAAGCACAGCAAGGTAGAAAAATATGTTCTAATAAGGAAAGTGAGAGATACTGGATAGTGAATAGATCCCACTATGTTTACTCTGACATACATTAATATCCCATTCAAGTCTGAAGTAGAGCCTGATTTCTGTTTGTCCTTTGTTGTGTTCCGTTTCCAACAAGTAAGCAGGTGGCATTTTGATTGTGAAATGAATCTAATGGTTTTGAAATGAAAATGTAGGCTATCTAATTTAGCATCCCATGAAGGGAAAATATCCCTTAAAAGGTATCCATAAGAAATGGTCATAGACAAATTGTTTAGTAGGATTGAAACAGGTGTGGAGATAAAAAGCAAAAACAAGGCAGCCATGCAGAGTGGATTCTCCTATATTGCTAAGCCTAGAAATTAATGCATGATCATACTTGCCTCAATGTATGCATAGAAAAACAAATAGAAATAATTCAACTTTAATTTTTGTAATGTTTATTTATTTTTGAGAGAAAGAGAGAGATAGAGCGCAAGCAGGGTAAGGACAAAGAGAGAGAGAGACGCCGAATCAGAAGCAGGCTCCATGCTCCAAACTGTGGGCACAGAGCCTGGCGGGGGGCTTGAACTCACAAACTGTGAGATCATGGCCTGAGTCGAAGTTGGGCACTTAACCAACTAAGCCACCCAGGTACCCCAGAAATAACTCAACTTTAAAAAGAAATGAATTACTGAAAAATGTAACACCATGAATGAATCCTAAAATGTGATGCTGAATGAAAGAAGCCAGACACATAAGAGTAAATATTACAGGAATCCATTTATATCAAGTTCTATAACAGCTAAAAATTATTTATGGTGAAAACATCAGAATAGTAATTGCCTGGGCAGGGGTGGGGTAGTATGTGCTTTTTGGGTAAAAGCACGAGAGAAAAAAAATTTTAAGTTTATTTATTTTGAGAGACAGAGAGGAAGTGAGCTAGCAAGTGTGAGTGAGTGGGGGAGGGGCAAAGAGAAAGAGAGAGAATCCCAAGCAGGTTCCATGCTGTCAGTGCAGAGCCCCACATGGAACTCCATCTTACAAACTAAGAGATCATGACCTGGGCCGAAATCAAGAGTCAGACACTTAACCAACTAAGCCACCCAGCGGTCCCACAAATTTTGAGGATGATGCTAAGTTTCTGAAATTGATAAGTCTTGAGTTATACAGATATAAACATTTGTTAAAATTCATTAAGGGGACATTTTGTGCATTTTGTGTTATGCAAATTTTACATAAAATCGGTATGCAATGATAGGCAAGTTGCATTGTGTAAGGGCTAAGTGTACTGATGCATTCTGAAAGGCAAAAAGAAAATAATGGATAAAGGATCGAAAAATACATAATAAGAGAAATATAACAAAATATTTCTGTAGAACCCAAGTGGTTGCTAAATGGGTGTTTGCTATAAAATTCTTTCACCTCTTTTGTCTGTTTAAAAATATTCATAATGAATTATTAGAAAACCACATACAGAAAAACTGTAAGTTTAAAAAGTAAAGCAAATGTTAATTCTTAAGAATGCTTATTTTTGATTGCTGGGTTTAATATACACACATATGTATACGTATACAAATACACCTATATCTACACATAAACACTGTGTGTTTATATGTGAGTGTGCCTGCTTTCCAACTTTTTATTTTTAATTTTCTTTTTATTTTTGAGAGAGAGAGAAAGTGCCTGAGCGGGGAGGTCCCAGACAGAGAGAAACAGAGGATCCAAAGCGGGCTCCGGGCTGACAGCAGAGAGCCCAATGTGGGATTTGAACTCAAGAACCCATGAGGTCATGACCTGGGCCAAAGCTGGGTTCTTAACCAACTGAGCCATCCAGGTGGCCCTCTCCAATGTCTTTTTTCACTGAGCCTTTTGTACTTTTTAAATTAGATACAAAGCTATTAAAAGACACACAAAACAAAACAAAAGTATTAAAATCTCTTAGTTGCTCTTTTACATGACAAAGGAGGCTTGTATTCAGGAGTACAGTCATGTATTCAGTCGTATTCAAAGGAGTCTACAGTATTCAGCTCTGTGTATTTTCGTGGAATTTATATTCTGTCTAATTGTTTGAGATGCCTCAGAGAGCTCCAAATTCTAACATATAATCATCTTTTGATCAAAACTTGAGAGTAAATTCAGAATCTGCAATAATGTATTGCATGGCACATAGAATATTTCTATACAGACAATCTGGAAACCTCTACGGAGTCACTTCATACACTTGTATGAATTGTCATAATTTATGATTTTACTCAGTTTAACCACGTTTTTGCTGTTGATGTCCTTCTTTTATTCAACATAAACTGAAAAATGGTGGAAGAAATCACAAATGCATTTATACCATTATGTATCTTTCTATCCATAGTTATTTATTTTTTCTATCTGTATTTAAATCATCTATTTTTTTGTGTGGACCCCATTTAAAAAAATTTTTAATAGTCTGTTTTCAAAAGCAGTTGGCTCTATAACATGTCATATTGAAGGTCGTTTAAGATCAGAAAGCAGACACTACTGTGCCCAACAGTCTTATGGTCAAGCTCTTCACTTGGAAAACAAAGTAACTGAATGAAGTATTCAAGCTCAATTGTAGCATTTGTGTAATGGAATTCGGTGCAAATGTCTGATACTCACAGGTATGCTGCTTTTCCTTCTTCGAGTTCTTTACTCTTCCCACTGGAGCCACTTTTCTTCCCGCACATTCTCCTCGTGATGCACATCAATAACCCGCATTGTCGGATGAAGAAACAGCTGACGTCTGTTACCACCAGGATTAGCAAGAGTGCTGCAACTCCCAGGCCAATGACTGCTCCAAGCCCAAGACCATTAAAAAGTGTATCTTAAAAAAAAAAAAAAAAAAAAAAAAAAAAAAAAAAACTTTTACTAAGCTCCAAATCAGAAAAGTTTAGACAGTTATGTTGAAAATTAATCATAACCAAAGAGACAGGAAAAAGTGATAGTCACTGGCAGGTTTCAATTTCATAATTGTTGGGAACCATTCTCTGGCGTTCAAACAATATTTTAAGCAACTGACATGTTAATGACTTGAAATATTTTTTCAAACTTTATTTAGGTTAAAAAAAAAACCTCTCAAGTAACTCTTCTTTCCAATGTATTTTTTGATTTCCTCAGAGGAAGATAATGAATTTTATCACATCCCTAACTGTAAGAGAGGGTTAAATAAATGTTCTATATGGAATTATTTTAGTTTTAAGTCTTAAACTTGCAAATTCTGTGTGCTCAAAGCACTTTGTTTTGACAGAGAATACATTTTAAAATATCTGTATGTGAATACTTTGAAAATCATCATCTTAGAATAAATGGCTTACTTGTATTTTTTCAGTTAATATTTTAACAAATCATATTAGATTAGAGGCAACATTTTACAGAGCTATTGTACTTATGACCTTTCTGGAATATAACATGGGAAGGTAGGGGAAGACGGGAGTCATTTTTCCTAGGCATGTGGTTGCAGGAATTCCTGAATGTCGTACAGAGTCCATGAAAAAGGTGACGGGGACTAGGATGAAATATGCTGACAGAGTAGAAATAGCAAGGAGAGCAGTGGTGGTGACAATGAATCAAGTGTTTCATGCCTGTAGTTGAATATGAGGGTAGACTACACAGTTATAACCGTATTGGGACACAAATAAGCACAATGGAAACAGATTAAACTGGTCATACTGTGTGTTACCTGGAGGGAAAATAAGATTGTCACAAGACAATTTTAGAGACTTATTCAAAATGAATCAGCACAATTATGTTAGCATTTGCTTACATAACATTATAAAATTACAATGATCTGTTTTAATGATAAAACACATTTACTCCTCAGTAGCATAATGACATGTCAAATATGTGAGTGGTGTGGAATGCGAATAACGCACAGGGACAGACTTGGTTTTGTGAAAACCACTTTGGAAAAAAATACACATGTAAAACAAAGGTTTTCTAAGTTATAGTTTTAAAAATTAGGTTGTAATATTTTAATAATGACTTAAAGAAGTTTTATTCTAACGGAATCACTATGATTGTTCTTATTTTGAATCAAGTTGGTACTGAATTATGGCACACCTGTCTGAATCCTGGTTTATTTTTCTGCAGAATGACTGAGTCTCACAACTACATGTATTTAATCTTTTTTTTTTTCCTTCAGGGAATACACGTTATATAAAAAGTTAATTCTGTTTATGACTTGATTCTTGACACTTTCCCCAGGCGACTGTGCAGTTCACCTGTGCTAGAACATGTAGCTACTTTTAAGCATCTCCATGAAGTCGCAGATGAGAATTCCTTAAGTATTGAATCAGCAAATTGCACCTCTCATGCCCAACAAAAGTATAATTTTTATCATAGTTCTTTTATTTCTGATAAAGAGAAACAGTAACAAACACATAATTGTGTTGGAGGAAAAATAATTTTTCCATGCCATTTTCAGAATCTTCTTCACCCACCAAATTTTAACACTATGTAGGTAGTGATTGTTTAGGAAAACTGAGCTAGCTAACTAAGATCCAGAGAAATTAGTAGTTTCCACAGAACTATTCTCTTATTACATGAAACCACTTTGAGAAAAGACTAAAGGGAGCAAAGCATTTTTCAGCCAAGGGAAATTCGTGTTTTTGTTTTTGTTTTTCCCGCAAAGTTCCAATATGAACATGGAGAGTGAGATTCTAAATATTATTTATCAATTTTTGAAAATAGGGCTATATGCAAGATTTTTTAAAAAAAATAATGTCTCATGCTATAAAAATAATATATTAAGCAAACTATGCTTTCTTGAAACATATGAAAACAATAATGAAAAATGAAACAATGAAAAACTCATGTTACACATTTTCTTCTATTATCCATTTTCAAATGTAAATGATTCTTACCTGAAATGTACAGTTAGAGTATAATAAAGACAATTCACCTATGAACTTTTTTGATTACATATAAGGACAATTTTTTTTCAAAATCCGTAGGAGTTCATTTTGCTATGCTTTATATGATTCATCAACCAAAGCTCAGAAAAGATGAGTTGAAAAATAACGTGTCTGATTGTGCATGAGCCCCTATGAATATATTGGCTCAAGGTCACTCTTTTTCCACTTTAGTTAGGTTCCTCTCACGTGCAGAAAGGCTCTAGGCAATAAATCCCACAGAACAATGATGATCTATCTACTAAATTTTCATTTACCTTTTTTAGGTATGAAAAGACTGGCTTTTTCACTCCAATGCACTAAACCTGGGGTCCATCACATAAGGCTGAACATCCCTGGGTGAGGCAGCTAACTTCTCTGAGGCTGAGATGCCACTTTATTCAAATGAGGACGGTTACGGAAACAGCAGTAATCACAAACTAGGTCTCGGGGTTTTTGGAAAAGACTGTTGCGAATATATTAATGTACTTAATACATCTAACACTTACTGCCCAGCACTAGGTAAAAATTTAACAAGTATTGGCAACATGACTACTACCACTACTATTTTGCTATTTTAAAATTCTAAAGAAATGAGATTTTGGGGGGAAAAATAGACCATCTAAAGTGAAATTAGTCTGGGGGAGCCTGGGTGGCTCAATCAGGTAAGCATCCGACTCATGATTTTGGCTCAGGTCATGATCTTGCGGTTCGTGAGTTTGAGCCCAGTGTCGGGCCCTGAGCTGGCAGCACAGAGCCTGCTTGGGATTCTTTCTCTGGCTTCCTCTCTCTCTCTCTCTCTCTGCCCCTCCCCTGCTAGCGCACTCTCTCTCCTTCTCTCTCCAAATAAATGCACATTAAAAAAATTTTTTTAATAAAAAATAAAAAATTTAAACAAAAAAATTATAAATAAAAAAAATTTTTAAATAATTTTAATAAATTAAATTAGTCTGTAAACATCTTTCTTTTATCAGCAGCCTAAGGTGGGATACTATCGCTTATTAACCACTATTCTCTTGAGAATACAGTCACATTTTTCCCCTTAGATTTGGCTAGTTAGCTTTTAAATGATAAATATTTTATTTGTGATCTTTTGAGCATTAAACCAGTATATTGATCTGCTTCATTTCTATCTTTAGAAAAGCTCTTAGAAACATATTTGTAAAGCACCTTATGGTAAAGGAATATTGATGCTAAAATAGCTATTACTTTTTTTCTAGGGAAACAAAACTATACCTTTTAAACTTATGATTAAAATTTTTGAAGGTTACTTGAAGTTATTTTTATGGAAAACCAAAATTTTTTTTTCGTTGCAGAGGATAGGATGGACATCAAGTGGGTTTATGTAATATATAATATTTTCTTTTGAATAATGTATATTATATATATATAATATTTGTAATATATGTAATATATAATAATATATGTAATATAATAATATTTTCTTTTGAAAGCTGTGTTTTTTTAATTGGCTTATGAATATATTTAAATGCTAATACTTTCTCACATCCCATGAGATTAGGCCACAATAACTATGAAAGTTAAATTTTCTAATGTTTTTATTTTTATTTTTTCTGCCACCTGTTTACTCTGGTGTGGAAGTTTATTTGTCTTCGGCTTTTTCACAGACAAAATCATGACCATATGTAAAATTACATCGCTAGGATTTGGGGACTAGCAATGATTTATTTTCCCAGTAACATACAGAAAATTATTTCTTTTTAAATTAATTATAGTTTTGGGGCGCCTGGGTGGCTCAGTCGGTTGAGGGTCCGACTTCAGCTCAGGTCACGTTCTCGAGGTCCGTGAGTTCGAGCCCCGCGTCGGGCGCTGGGCTGATGGCTCAGAGTCTGGAGCCTGCTTCTGATTCTGTGTCTCCCTCTCTCTCTGCCCCTCCCCCGTTCGTGCTCTGTCTCTCTTGGTCTCAAAAATAAATAAACGTTAAAAAAATTTAAAAAAATTAATTATAGTTTTAATTATTTAACCAACGGAAACTGAGCATAACAATCATTTAAAGGGTTATAGTTTTTTTTTTTTTTTTTACTTTTTTTTAAGTTTATTTATTTTGAGAATGACAGAGAGAGTACGAGTGGGGGAAGAACAGAGAAAGAGGGAGAATCTCAAGCAGGCTCCATGCTGTCAGCGCAGAGTCTGTGTGGGGCTGGAACTCACCACCTCAAAATCACAACCAAGCTGAATCAAGAGTCAGAATCAGGAGTCAGAAGCTTAACCAACATAGCCACCCAGGCGCCCCTAAAGTGTTTTAAATTCAACTCTTCTTTTTTAGCTTTCCAGAATACCTATACATGTGCTTTATCATACATGGTATTTTTATGATCATTTTTATTACTCCATCAGAAAGGAAAACAATGTTTTCAGCTCTACTTTACAGATAAGAAAATTGAGCGAGTACAGTGACCAGAGTCACTGGATAACCTTTGCTATTAGATCAGTACGAAGACCATTTAGCTTCAGGTTTTATATCGTTTATACCTGTGTTAGATTTATGTTGTATATTCATCATCAAATAATCAGGAGAGGACTAAAATACAGAGATTAAATTAAAGTGTGTAGTTTCCTTCCAGAAAATGTCCATTTCCCCTTACACTGCTAGAGGAGGAACAACTATTTAAATGATACACAACAATGGAAATCATTTATTTATATATTCCTGCTATTAGGTCTCTTTTTAGTGATCATTTTGTATTGCTCTTTGAAAAAAAACTCTTTTTTATATTCTAATTTTATATTAGAATTTAATAAGAATAAATAATTTAAGAATTATAAAATTTAAACATCTATTTTTTGGTATATATTGTATCAAAGTGAGTATTAGAAATGGTCTAACTGAATTTCTGTAACTTTCCTCCCAGCTACCCTTCCTTCCCATGAAATCTAGAAATTGTACAGGTGAATCAATATAACTCCCAGACCTTTATGTACTCACGTCCAAATTGCAATAAAAACATAAAATCCAAGTGTTAAAATTAGAAAAAAAAAGAACTGCGTTTTAAATTTATCACATGCATGTCTGTCTGCATGTGTCTATTGTAGAAATTAACTCACAACTAAAACACTGAATTAATTTCCATGAAATTTATTAGATTTGATAATACTAGTTTTTCAAGAAGCAGTATACTATATTCACACAACTAGCCTTGGTTTTTGACTCCTTAAATAGTTTACTATTTTATTTAAATATTTTTCTGTGTCTACATATAATCTCTAAATAGATTGAAAGTGGTTTTCAGAGTTGGAAAGATAATATAGACATGAAGAAAAAAAATTTTAATTAAAAAGTCTTAAAAATGGAAATTTCATTTTTGCCCCCAGAAGAGTGGTGGCTATTTTCATAAGAGATATTCCTAAATATCAGTAAGTAAACAGTTTAAGTATGAAAAACAAGAAGACATTCAACATCCATTTTTGGTGTTTCTCATAACCTTGCTAGGTGCAATATCCTCCTATAATTTCAGGAGATCTACTTGTCTCCTGTTTCTGTGTTCTTTCCTCATCCTGTTCAGGAAACTCATTGTCAAACATCACGTGATTTATGGAAAATCTAGGTGTACTCTATGCGCATACATGTTTACATGTACATGTCCTAGGTGCTATGTGAAAAGAGGAGGAGGCCTCTTTCCGCAGTTGGACTCCATCTGAGCCACAATGATCAGTTACTGTAAAATCAGACATCTGGATTGTCTAAAGACTTTGTGGTTGCATAATTAAAAAAAAAAAAAGTTCCTAAACTTTAATTTCATTCATCGAATTCCACAAAACATAAAGAACAAAAGATTAAGGTTTTTATGTTAACAATGGCATAGGTTTAATAGTAAGGGCTTTCACTAGAGTTGTGGTAATCTTGTATCGTAGAAGGCACACTCTAGGGTAATGTATCCTTTAAAAAAAAAGACATTGCACTAATTTAAAAACCAACTACCATCCCTAAGGATTTCACACAGTGTCTCATTGTCTTATGTTAGACAAGCTGTTTTCAAAAATCACCTGTCGCAGACTTGGAAATGATGTTAAGTTGGTAAATTAAATTTATGTTTTGTGATTTTTTCCTTAGGGTCCCCCAGATTAGCAAAGAATAAAAAAATGTAACAGAAATAACAAAAGTATAGAAATGAGACAAGCATCTAGACTGGTTCAACGAAAAAATATTTTTTTTAAAAAAGATATAAAATGTTTTGGGGCACTTGGGTGGCTCAGTCGGTTAAGCATCCGACTTCGGCTCAGGTCATGATCTCACAGTTCGTGGGTTCGAGCCCTGTGTCGGGCTTTGTGCTGACAGCCTGGAGCCTGCTTTGGATTCTGTGTCTCCCTCTCTCTCTGCCCCTCCCTTGCCCACGCTCATCTCTCAAAAATAAATAAATGTAAAAAAATATATATAAAATTTTTAATAAGCTTCACAATTTTAAAAATGAGGGGACACTGAAAATAAAGTCTAATCACAGTATTCCCCTAGTACACACAAAGCTGAATCTTTTGTATTCCTTGACATAATATAAGAAAGAAAATAATATTTTCCAGCCTTATGGAGTTGTGTAGAGAAATGTCTTATTATGCATTTACAAGACTTTCTATTCCCTACTGTGAATACTAGATCTGCTAAACAGAACCTACATTAGGTAAGATTTGTCTTTGGACTTGATAGTCTTCTCTCGGTTAAACTAAATGGGGAATCAGTCATACAGGTATGAATGTGATATTTATAAGGGCGCTTGGGTGGCTTAGTCGGTTGAGCACCAACTTCAGCTCAGGTCATGATCTCTCGGTCTGTGAGTTCGAGCCCCATGTGGGATTCTGTGCTGACAGCTCAGAGCCTGGAGCCTGTTTCAGATTCTGTGTCTCCCTCTCTCTCTGACCTTCCCCCACTCATGCTCTGTCTCTCTCTCTGTCAAAAGTAAATAAACATTAAATAAATAAATAAATAAATGTGATATTTATATATTTTAGGTATTTAGAAAATACCTAATTTTCTAGGTATACCTGATTCCAAATACCTCTTTTTGTGCATTCAAAACAACATGACTTTCAGATTACCTCAATAGGTGTAATCACAAATAGAAAAAAAAAAAGTAAACTCTGATTTATTCATAGTATAAAATTCACTATTAAAGAGGGAAATGTTAAAACCACTGATATTTTCTGAGTACAATGTTACACTATTTCTATTTCTCCAGAAACCACATTTCTCTTCTGTGTCATGACCATGGGCCTCCTGCATTTATGGTGCCTGATGGTCGTCCCAAATTGATGGATTCGGTCCATTTTGATTCCTATTTAATTTCCCTATTTGAAACAAAGGCTTGAACTTCTGAGGTTTCAAAGGTCTGGCTAATACCCCTTTAACTGCATTAATCAGGAAGAAGGGCAACATCATTCTTTGCATCAGCAAGGAGGATTAAACATACCATTTCCCATAAATTTAAACACATTTAAAAATCAAACAGAAAGCTTAAGAGCAACTATAATTGGATTTTATATTCTTTGTCCCCTCTAAGCCACTTCTTAAATTACTTCCCCATACACCCTGAAAAAAAATAGAATGTACCCTCCTAAGGTATATGTTTTTCATTTACATTATTAGCAGGTAATATTTTAGAACATATTTATACTTTGAAAGATGCAACGCAATGCAATGTATTGTTCATACATTTTGTTGCTCACACATTACAATTAGATATTTCTAAATCATAATTACAATTTTATTCTGTTTCATTGTTGACAAAATGTTCATAATAATTCTCACATATCCTAGCTAAAGTATTCTTTGAGAATCATATTATGAAAACAGTTTGGGAATTCCAAAGAACTGTCCAAATGTGTTATTATTTCTTTATAATACTTATTACTTTATGCTCAATTTGTTTATAGTAACTTATTTTTGTTATTTGTTCATAGTATGTTTTTTAAAAAATTAGAACTTCTCCACTTTTACCCAAAACTTTCCTAGATTTTAGAAGCTTAAACATTTGAATATTGCTAACATTTATGAATTATGATGCATAAAAATAAAAATTATATGTTTTTTTATTATTGTTTTTGATAAACTGTCTTCATTAAGGCCTAAGTTTTAAGATCATTTTCATTCTTCTGATTTAAAAATTTTTTTTAATGTTTTTATTTATTTTTGAAGGAGAGAGAGAGAGAGCAGGGAAGGAGCAGAGAGTGAAGGAGACACAAAATCTGGAGCAGGCTCCAGGCTCTGAGCTCAGCACAGAGCCTGATGCGGGGATCGGACTCACAAACTATGAGATCATGACCTGAGCGGAAGTTGGACGCTTAACCAACGAGCCACCCAGGCACCCCACCATTCCTCTGGTTTTAGATGTGCGTTTCACTGTAGCTAGAACTCAGCATGATTTGTTTAATGTTACTCCTTTATTTATTCATATTTCATAAAGCAAATTATCTTTTGGTCATTCCCATACTTCTGTATGTCAAATTAAAGTCTTTTTTGGGATGCCTGTATGACTCAGTTGGTGAAATATCCAACTCTTGATTTTGGCTCAGGTCATGATTACAGGGTTATGGGATTGAGCCCCGGCTCCCACTAATGCTGAGCATGGAGCCTGTTTAGGATTCTGTCTCTCCTTCTCTCTCTCTCTCTCTTTCTCCCTCCCCCCCGACCCTCTCCCCTGTGCATTCTCTCTCTCATATATATATATATATATATATATATATATATATATTTATCTTTGTTAAGAGTGATATTGAAAAAATGAAAGCAAGGGAATTATTAAAAATGCTTATGGTCTGTGATAGGTGAAATTGATTTTTGCTTGGTTTGGGCACTGGAATATATATATATATATATATGTATATATATATATATGTATGTATATATATACATATATATATATATTTTTTTTTTTAGTATTCACTTCTGTAATTCATTTGCCTTCTTTACCATTAGATTTTTTTGTGGTTGTTATCATTGTTGTTACTTTTATGGCTCTGGTTATTCTGCACATTTTAGACACATTTGTCTTCACTGGAATAAAAAAAAAGATTGAAATTTTCAAAAGATTATTGCTAAGTGAATCAAAACCTCCTCCCTAAAATAAAGACCGTACTTCTTTTGTGTTCTAATCTTTTACTCTGTCAAATCTTGTTCCCTCTTGGACAGCTTATAGTATTCGTGAGATAAAGAAAGCATTTGCATCATTCAGCTTCCTGACAAAATGCAGTTAGTAGCAACTTTTCAAGATCACTCAAGTTCATATTATTCAGATATTTAACTGCTTAGTGAACTAGCTGAATGAAAACTGTGTGGGCACAACATGTAATTTCTGGCATGCAGTTTTCGATGAACAATGTAAAGGAAAAAAAAGTATGTGATGCTAGTAATATTTGTGATGGCTATGAAAGAGTATTATTATCAGTGAAAAGAAAACTGCAGTGTTTTATAAGGGATTGCATTTTGGGGAAAGAATTTTGGGATCTTAAATTTTAAAATCCTTAAAAATATATTAAAAATCATAAGGTTATAATGATGAGAGAAGTATATAACTGTATGAAATTGCCCTATTTGTAAGTGCATTGTGACCAGTTTGACAGATTTTTAATTTTTAGGATCACACAAAAGTAATTTTCTGTGTATTAAAGGAACATGTATTGAGTTTATTGGACCTGTTTAAATTATCTAAAAACAAATTATAAAAGTTCATATCAGACATTAATACTTATGCGGAAGTTCCTTTTTGTATGATTTTCTAGCTTTCTTATTCCTTGATAATACTGTTTGTGCATCCGCACATTAATTTAAAAGGTTGAAGTTTTCAGATTTTAAATATTATAATTAAAATTCATCAATAGTTTTCGGTATTATTCAAATATATTAACAAAGCCTATTGTTGTTATTTATGTTTTAAATCCTCAAGCTATTTCAGTACATTTTAATAAAGTGGTCATGTCTTTCATAGGTAGTCAAATAGTATTGATGTAGATTGTTTATTGTTTACTACTAAATATCTTTAGCGGGGGATGGTGAAGGTTGTATTTTACATCACCTATTTCTAACTACTGTGTCTCCATTTTTTAGTCATTTTGATTATTATGTCAAAATGTTCTGTTACATTTATAACTATTTTTTACATATATGTATACAAATTTATATATATATATATATATATATATATATACACACACACACATATAGTCAATGATAATCAAAATTTCCCTTCAATCACTTATCCCTACTAGGAATTATTATTTGGGAGAAGGTAGGGTAAAAAGGCTGCACAGTCAAAATTTATTATTTATTTATTTATTTATTTATCTATTTTTACTATGTGATTTGGGGCAGGACACTTGGCTAGTTAAAGATATTTGATTTAGTAATGGGAAGGGAATTGTAAACATGTATATTATATAAATGGTATTTATAATTATAAATCTCTCTATATAAACACATCAGCCAAAACAAATTGAGAAACACCACCACCATCAAAAGTGAGCTTTTCCCAAAAAATAGTAGAGAGTTGTAGACAGGAAACAGAATCTGTTGCAATGGTCAGGAGGGAGCTAGAGTGGCCTAGGATTATGGCTCAGAATGTCTGTCCAGGCCTCCCCCTTTCTTATTCCACGCCCATTTCCATAATGCACACAGGCTTGTCAACGCCTGCTAGGTGTCCAAAGTAGGAAATAGGCTTAGCCTATAACAAGTGATTAGTGATTGAATTAGCATTAGATAATTAGTATCCATTAATATATTTTAAAAATAGAGACTGTATATGATAAATATTATAATTTCTATCATATATATTTACAATCATGAATAATTATTCTGTATGGAATAACAATGTAAGTGGCTCATCACCTTCACTTTTTTTAACACTTACCTAATACCCATAAGGTCTTAGTATTTATCTTTTGAAAAGAGTTTCCTGTAAAAATAAACAATCTAATATATAAAGTTAATATTTATATGGGAGTGTTGTTGCAAACTTGCCACATCCTTCGAAAAAGTAAAAGCAATATTTTTAATCTAAGAAAAGGAATTAAAGAAATAAGCCATACTAATTTTGAAAAAGAATTGGCAAAAAACTAATATATAACAGCACTTTTCTGATAAATGTTTCAGAGAGCTGAAAACTTTAGAAAGGCATATTTTTAAGTGTCCTTATAAATCTGTTGCAATGAGGGGCGCCTGAGTGGCTCAGTCGGTTGAGCGGCCGATTTCGGCTCAGGTCACGATCTCGAGGTCTGTGAGTTCAAGCCCCACGTCTGGCTCTGTGCTGACAGCTCGGAGCCTGGAGCCTGTTTCCGATTCTGTGTCTCCCTCTCTCTGACCCTCCCCCGTTCATGCTCTGTCTCTCTCTGTCTCAAAAATAAACGTTAAAAAAATAAATAAATAAAAAAATAAATCTGTTGCAACGATAAACC
Source organism: Panthera pardus (assembly GCF_024362965.1). Classification (NCBI taxonomy): domain Eukaryota; kingdom Metazoa; phylum Chordata; class Mammalia; order Carnivora; family Felidae; genus Panthera; species Panthera pardus. The sequence goes on from NW_026526721.1 coordinate 22,557,966, forward strand.
GTGACAAATTGTGAAACAGCTAAAGTCTTTGCACAACAGAATACCTATGCTCCTATCTAGCTGACACTTCAAATTGTTACATATGTTGGAACAGAGACCACTGGCTACATAACCTTCTCAAAAAGTGAAATGAAGAGATACAAAATATTTTACATGTCATAATTACTTATTTGAACTGTTACTTTTTCAAATTTATGCTTATCTCACTAACTCTATACTTTTTCTATATGCAGTTTAAATCTTATGATACATATTCAGATTCTTTTGGTAAAGGTGATTTACAGTGTTTCTCCTAAGATAACGAAGATAATGGAGGTTTTTATTGGCACAAAAGAAATGAAGCTTCTTTGATTAGAATGAGTAAGATCAAAAGAGACATTAGTCAGTGTTAAGGAGCTGGATAATTTAAATTTTAGTTCCTTGGTTCAACTATTAACTGGCTAAATGTATTTTCTGTTAATATTAAAAGGCTGTTCCATATAGAGAAAGTAAAATTCTTCACAAAATAGAAAATACCTTTTTTCTTAAAGACTACATTGCAAAATTGAATGTCACCCTTAAAATATTAAACTACAATTAATATTTTACAAATTTTTTGTTGAAATTCTAAGATGCTTAATCTATTATGAAATTATTAAACATACATACTTTTGAATTTTATAAATATATGACAATAAATGAAAAATGTGAATGGTATTATTTCCCAAGGAATCTATCACATTCTGTTTTGAAAAATGCCCAGTTTTAGACACTCACTATATTGTTTTAGAGACTTCAATTTCTGCATTAGGATTATATAAAAAAATCAAGTTACATTTTTATAATTAAACACCTAAACTTGTAGGGACACTTATCATGTATATTTACTGCATCTAAATAATATATTGTGTAGGATACTTCAACTCTAAAATATATGTGCAGACTTTAAATATATTTTAAAAACACATCTAAGATATCCTTCCCTAAGTAAATAGATAAACTGGTACATCCAGACTGATGTACTGATTTAGCATTTGAATATTATTCAATGCTAAAAAGAAATGAGCCATTGCATCATGAAAAAAAAAAAACAAAACATGAAAGAACCTTAAATGCACATTACTAAGTGAAAGAAACCAAACTGAATAAGCTACATACCATACGATTCCAACTATATGACACTCTGGAAAAGGAAAAGCTATCGAGACAGTTAAAAATATCAGTGGTTTCCAAGGGTTAGGAGAGAAGGAGGGATGAAAAGGCAGAATACAGAGGAATTTTAGGGCAGGAAACTATTTTGTATAATACTGTAATGGTGGGTACATTTTATTATGCATTCATCAAAACCCATATAATGACAACACAAAGAGTAAATCTTAATGCAAACTATGTATGGACTTGGTAAAAATGATGTCAATGGTGTCAATCCAAGTTCATTGATTGTAACAAATGTAACATTCTCCATGTTCATAATGGGGGGGAGGCTATACATGTATTGGGGCAAGCAGTATATGAGAATTCTGTAGATTTCTCTCAATTTTGGTGTGAACCCGAAACTTCTCTAAAAAGTAAAGTGTATGTAAAAAAATGGAGGAAAAAAAATACAGTGTCCTACTTTTAAAATCTTCCAAGGAATGGCTAACAGGCCTGGATTTACTGAGAATGTCTGTAAACACAATACACAATCTTTTATGTCATTTCATACTTAAAAAAATGACATGTTAGGGGGGCCCTGGGTGGCTCAGTCGGTTAAGTGTCCAACTTGAGCTCAGGTCATGATCTCAATGGTCGGTGGATTCAAGCCCCATGTCGGACTCTGTGCTGACAGCTCCAAGCCTGGAGCCTCCTTCGGATTCTGTCTCAGTCTCTCTGCCCCTCCCCCGCTTATGTCTCTGTCTCTGTCTCTTAAAAGTAAATAAGCATTAAAAAAAAAATGACACCTTAGGTGATTACTAACACATGCGAAAGTCTTAAACATTTTCAACTTCCTATTTTTGTATGATGGGACCCACCAATGAACCAGACCAGATCTTGTAAAGAAATATTTCTATTTCCTTAAATAAACTTTCCTCTGATGGGACAGTAAGTCTCAGGCTTAGTATATAAAAACCCCAGAATATTTTTGTCTGTTTTCCACCAATAAGCACTGGGAAGCAGAATATTTTTCTTTTCATTTTTCAAGAACATCAGAGAGTTTTGCATTTAACCTTCCAGGTAACGTATCTATCTGGCTTAGCCTTGGTGACATTATATAGAAATGACAGCAAATTGAAAGTTATTGTTCATAGATTCCTCAAAACAGAAATGGTAGTTTGAGGAGCTAATTTTTACTCTTGTTAACCACATTTAAGCAGGAAAAAAGTCTATATTTATTATACTATGAATATTAAAATATGTTAATATTTCTTTTTGTAATAATAAATGAAAAATCAGTAGAATAGCAAGCATAGAACCACTATAAAAATTCTTTTTTGAAGCCATTTATTTTGATTTCTTAAAATGGAAAGGGCAGATGCTGATATGGAAATAACTATTTTAGTTTTTATTAGACAGTAGGTAAAAATATTTCATATTAATAGAAAATGACCTATTTCCACAATGTAAAAAAGTCATTTTATAAAGTACTTTCAGAAAATATTTAAAAATCATAAGGTGATTAAATTTAACTTGATATCCTTTTAGGGTTGTAAACGGAGAGTTTATTACAGTGATCATGGGAGAACAGCCATGTGTAGGAGTTGGAGAAAGAAAGATAAGCTGACTTGTTGAAGTACCATGATTACTGGAGGGAACTGTGGTTAGTTAACACATGGCCTTTTTTCCTATGAGGCAATCAAGAAGAAATCAAAGGAACTAGGTCAAAGACACAAGACCATATAAATATAGACTAGGGATTTAGTTATGCCATCTCAGATTCAGTGTAGTTTGATAAAACAAAGAGGAAAACTGAGAGTCAATGACTAGTCATTTGGCTTCTCTGATCCTCAGTTTGTTGACATAATAAGATAATGGTATTGATTAGAATATTAGAATAGCAAACAATAAAATAATATAATAAAATAAATAATATAATAAAATATAATATAATATAATAATAAATATATAAATAAAATAAAATAAAATATAATATAATAAAATAAAAATAAAATAAAATAAAATATAATATAATATAATATAATAAAATAAATAATATAAAGCTAATAGATCAATGTAATGTTACTGTGACGGTCACTGTAAAAATGTCCAGAAATTCCCAGATACTTCCCATTTGATACTATCTTATTGTCAAGGGGTTTCAAGAAAAATAAAAATAAGAACAACAAAGAAAAATTACTTAACTTTTATTCTCTCCTACTGTACAAAACTTCTGTAACTACTTAATTGAAAGAAGTTCAGAAATTATAACAAAACACAGATACTATATAAAAATTTTCATTTTGAAATGTATACTCATATGTTTTAATGGGCGGTATATATATATTAAGATATACATTTGAGAGTGGGCTACTCCGAAATAAGAAAGATTAAGCGTGCCTTAAAATAATGCATATCTTGAAAATGAACATTTTCTCTTTTGTAATTTCTATACTATTTCATTTTTATCTGGCAATGAAGTACTTGATGATGTTTATATAAGAGAAATAAACATTTATGTCTAAGCCACCAATTTTTTTCACTTTATAAAAACAATTTAACTTCCATATAAAGAATTATCATTTATGAGGCGCCTGAGTGGCTCAGTTGGTTAAGCTTCCGACTATGGATTTCAGCTTAGGTCAGGATCTTATGACTAGTGAGATCAAGCCCCGTATCAGGCTCTGTGCTGACAGTGTGGAGAGTGCTTGGGATTTTTTCTCTATCTGCCCCTCCTTTGCTTGTACACATGCACACTCTTTCTCTCTCTCAAAATAAAAAAATTAATAAATAAACACTAAAAAAATTATCATTTGAACCCAGATTCAGTACTAAAACAAAAAACAAACGTAATGATTTATTCAGAGCACAGGACCTAGATTCTAAATGTGACTCTACATAAATTATTCAACTTCTTTAGGCCTCACTGTTCTCATCTAAAACATGAGAGAAATGATACTTACTTCCGAGAGGTTTTTATGAGGAGTGATTGAAATATTGCACGTATGGCATTCCACACAGCGTGTGACACAGTACACATTAAAAAATAAAACCATAGCCATTTTTGTTTCATACCTTGGGTGTGGATGAGCAGCGGACCCTAGTAATTTTCTACAACTTCACTCTTATGATGTTTAAACTGAATTACAGTTAATACATTAACGAAGGAGATTTAAAAAATCTCGTTAAGTATTTATATCTGCCTTTATAAACGTTTGCTAGCAATGGAAACTACTTAACAATTCTTTCATTATTCAAGTTATTAACTATATTCCTGTATTCTATTAAGATAATGTCTGATTACTTTGGCCTCCTACTAGTCATCGACGTTTCTAAGAAGACTCTGGAACTAGTTTACTATGAAAGAAACAGTATTTAGTAGTGTTTCTAAATTATTTTTGCAATATGAGTCTACTGATGATATATTATTTATCCCCAAATAGAAGTCACTCAATGATTATACATTTATTACACTGAGACCTTGGATTTGATCAAGTTAGAAATGAAAACACACAAGGACATAAAAAATTTGTACCAGTAATAAAGAAAACACATATAACAAAATTTTTCCTCAGTTTTCTTTATTACAACAATGGAAACACAGAGGTACAGAAAATAAAATGACATTTAATATACTATGAAACACATGCATAGGATTACACATAGTGCTGGATATTATGTTGGGGTTTTAAATAAGAAATGATATTGAAGACGATACATTTATAACGCACATTTTTTTTTTCAAGAAAATAAGCTATGATGAAAACAAATGCAATTAAAATGGTCAGAAACAGTCACTTTAAAACACAAGTGTTATACATAAAATCAGTGTAAGATGTGAGATAAAAATATTCTGAAAGAAGTTCATGAATCATGGATGTTACTTAAAATAGCAATTTTTAATTGCTTCCATTAAAAAAAAGGTTAGCTAAGAGATTTATTTCATAGTATCCATTTAGTACACATACAGAATAAAAATAAATATGGTATAATTAAGAAAAAGATGCCATCTCTTAATATATGCAGTGTTCGCAATGTGTAACTTTTATATTTTTATTAAAGTGGAATGATAAAGAATAAGTTAATTTAACTTGAACATACACACATTAAGAAATTTTACAATATACCTAAACTTAATACATTCAATTAGTTAATACTTAAAATGAAAATTAATTCTACTTGAATGAACCTATCTTTAAAAATTAGGTAAAATAAAAGTCCAGCAACGAAGCCATTGGGACATCAGTTTGCAGTTCAGATCAGCATAGATATAGTACTCTTACACATATGTGTTTTCCTTAGTTATTTCACTTTTTTTCAATTCAGGCTGTGAAATTAGTTAATAGCCATAAAGGAAGAGTGGATTACTACCAAAAATCTTTAAGCAGCTCATAATCTTAGATAAGATAATAAGACCAAAGGTATTTGGAAAACAAAGGATTGGTATTAAACTCCTATCTCTGCCTTATTTCAGAACAATTAAATTAGATTTAAGATTACTGAATTTTTTACCTTAGATAAGAATTGAGATGTTGCTTAATATAGTGTTATAACCTTTATGTATTTCATCAAGTTTTTAAGTACAATAAATGAGAAAGAAATAATACTACAGCTTTATATTTAAAAGTTAAAAAAATGTTAACTCTAAATTTTAATTCTACCAATTTAAATAGTAAACCAGAAGAGATCAGGTTAATTAGATGTTAGAAAGATATTTGGTTTGTTTGTTTAGTTAGCTCTTAAAATTTACTTGCTAATATCTTCTGAATTCTAATATAATTAGAATTATAGTATTAATAGTGATTAAATAATACTCTTTATTTTTTATGACATAACAGCTGATTTGGAAATGGAATTTTTACCAACTTCAACTTATATTGAAATGATTTCAAGGGCTGTTTGTAGAATATTTGCATCTCCAATCATGTGAAATATGCAAATTTGAGCTATCCATTCAATAATGCAGAAAGGCATTAGCCTTTCTGAAGGTTTTCTGATATATATCCCTACCACGAATGCTAAGATTTTAAAATTTACCAGTTCATCAACAGAAAAGGAGTAGAAAAAATACACCCTATTCATTCATGGTCAGAAGTTAAGAGGGAGGAAACAAAACCTAGAGGGGGTGGGAAAAAGAGAGAAAGACAGAGCAATAGAGACAAAGAGGAGGGAAATAAAGGGAATATAGGAGAGAGAAAGAGAATATTAGACAAAATGAATTGGAAGAAAAGAAGAAAGGAAGAAGGAAGCAAGGAAACAAACTAAAATTAGAGAAAACCTACTTCATTTGTACTTATTCAAAGGTTGTTTTGAGTCATAATAAAATACATAAAACGATACAATTAGATATGACCTTCATGATCTTATATTCATTAAGTAAAATTACCATATAAGGGCTAAAGAAGATTATAAATAATATTTATTTATGTAGTATTGTAACACACTATTTAAAGCTCTTAATGCTACTAATATCTAAACCAAAACCAAACAGGTGGAAATTTTCCAATAATTTTACATGACTAGAGAGATTTCTCGACTACTTCAAACTGAAAGTATTATTATACATAACATTACCTAATTATTCTTGAAAATTAAACCCAAACATACTTAATGATTGTATTGGTGATATAAATATCTTAAATCACCAAGATAATTTGTAATTTTAAAATTTACTTTTCCATTCTTAGGGTATGTATACCATATTAAGAAATAAAATACTTTTCAGATATCTAAAAGAGTTCATTCAGATCCCAAAAAGATTAATTATGTCTTACATACTGTATTTTCTTAAATATAAATGAATAATCATAAATTCATTTGACTCAAACTATACAACCTATGAAGTACTGCATGTACTTGTATTTTTAATTCTTAATTTAAAAAAATTCTGTGTATTTAATAGTAAAAACGATTTGCAATGAAATTATTTGTGCACGAATTCATTTTATATATACAACTAAAATTATACAAAACTGTTAATCCAATGTCCAGACTATATGTATTTATTGCATTAAAAAAAACACTTAAGATATTTTAGGCTAAAAAAAAAGAGAAATTAAAAAAAATAAAGCCATAAGACATATTAACCTTGTCCATGTCTACCACTAATGAATGCATATATATTCATCTGTGTAATTATTTGGAAACAGTAGGAGTGTAGCATTTATAAAATACAGTATTCCCAATGACTAATATGAGAAGAAAGAGGATGAAAAATGGCCATTGACCTAAATTGCCCATGTAAGAAGTTTCGTAAGAAAGAATTTACTGCTATCTCCTAGGCATAGCCTGTTGGCATATCTGGCCCATGGTATTGGCAAGCCAGTGATCTGAGAAATAATTAGAGTTTTGTCTGAAGTAGAGAAAAACAGTAAGACTAAATGATAAAAGGAGACAAGAAGATAGACAAGCAAAGAGCTGAGAAGAGAAAAACAAGGAGATATTCATGTTTATATAAGAAGTTAATCCTCATGCTCCATATGCGGATACAATAATCATCCTTAAGTAAATCAACCTAAATTTATAACCGGTATAACATGATCAAAACAAACTTCTGGAATTATTTAATATTTGGAGATATGATATACACATCAACAGACATAGACACATACTTCTGATTATATATAATGATTAACATAAAACTTACCTTAACACACAGTTCACATTTTATATGTTTCAGGCAAAGGATTTTTATTTTATTTAGACCTATAGATAGATACTAATTAGACTGTCAGATTACATGGTTGCATATAACAAAACTAAAACTCAGAGACTTAAAAAGATAATTTAGCAACATTTACATATTTATTAAGATTTTTTTAATCTGAGAAGATAATTTATAATCTCTAAGGTCTCATTTATTGAACTGTTTTAGCTGTACTGTTTAGAATTTTGTGCTTTCCTATGTCCCATGGAAATAAGCTAAACACAGAGCTTGTATGTTAAGATGTCTGAAGATCTATTTTCAAGAAGTTATGCATATCTCGGAACTGTAAAATAACTGCTCTTCTAATCATAACATTTGGTCAAATGAAATATTACTTATTAATTTCAGGATTAAAAACTTGATCTGGGGCACCTGGGAAGCTCAGTTGGTTAAGCATCCTACTATTTCAGCTCAGGTCATGGTCTCATGGTTGTGAGATCAAGCCCCACACTGGGCTCCGTGCTGAGCCTGGCGCCTGCAGCCTGCCTGAGATTCTCTCTTTCCCTCTCTTTCTGCTCCTCCCCACCCCTAAAATATAGTTCAGGAAAAAAAGTTGATCTGTACTGAGATGTTTACAAAGAATAATGAAGAATTTAATAAGTGTAAATAATTATGCTGAGACAATAAATTTTTAATTTTAAATTCTTTTCTCAACTGTCAAAATATCACTTTAGGTACCATGTAAACTTGACTTTGAGCATTCTTCATACCACTGTTGGTTACTTTGAGTCGTAGAATGTTAAATAAAAAAAATCAACTCTGTTATCTTATGAAAGACATATTCCATATTCTCCACAAAATTATGTTGATATCATATACTAGCCTAAATAATTTCTACCGGACTTTCTTGTGGAAACATTTATCTTCTTGAAAAGGTCCAGTGAGATTATGGTAAACAGGAAATATTGTTCCTCGAAGAGTTATTGGAACTCTTTTCTTTCCTAGCGCTTTCTACATATTAGTAACCAACAAATCTACATATCTTCTCCAAAAATAGACATACTATGCACTTATAATTGGTTAATTAATAATTTTAAAATGTTGGCTATGGTCTTTTTAAAAACAGAACATGCCCCAAACTGCATAAGTCTGGATATTCCTTTGTCTCAGTGGAAGAGAAAAGAAGGAAGCAAAAGCATGTTTAATCTGTGGCTGGGTTACTCCTGCATTCTAAAGGTCTGTTGCTAGGTGAGAAGAAAAAAGGACAGCAGTAGACAGCAGAGTTTAGAAAAGATAATGACAGACTACTAAAGAGAAATCTAGCTTTAGATCTTACATTATAGGATCCTGTAGCTATTGTTTTAAGGAGTAAAAGAATACTTTCATGAAACAAAATAAATAGTTTTTGATGAGTGAATCTCAAAGCCCAAAATCCAATAATTTAATTTCGCACATTAGTATGGTCACTCTTGTCATATACATAAACCTGCTTGCTTTCTAATTGTCCTGAATGAGTAGTAAGAATCACTTGCTAGGCAGGGTGTGGCTAGAAGTGAAAAACACAAAACACTTTTCTCATTTTATAATGAATGAAAATTGAACACTAAAATCATTGCTTGTGATAATCCCTCAAATATAGCTTCCTCTGAAAAATGTAGTAACACCTCCTCATCTCAATTTCATCTTCTTGCAAGCAAGAGCTAAAATATTTGCTTCTCTCTCTGGTCTTTACAAAGAAACTGACTCTTTGTGTCCAGGAAGTTGTAATAAAGAAGTATACATATATGTTGTGAGAAAATCAATACTCGATGCCAACTCATAGCACAATCCATATCCAGTGAACAGAGTGCAACTTTTTAAACACATTCATATTTAAATTACTAAATTGGATATTTTAAAGTTAGTGTTCAAATTTAAAAGAAGAAACTATTTCATTTTTATTTCTTATGATATTTTAGGTCAAAAAAAATGAAAGTAGGCAGCACAGTACGGATACATATCTAATATAATAAAAGCTATTAGTTTTTGTTGTATATAAATGGTAAACACCATGAAATTTTATAAACGTCCATAAAGTTGGAAATTTACATTTAAAAGAATAACAATTAAAACCAATATAAAAGATCCACAATTCTACATAATAAAATACAATGTATGGTCATGGATATTGAATTATTTTTGCAAAATAATCAAATGAGAGAAGATTAGACGTAGCAAATGCTTAAATTCCAAGTAAGAGTGACATGATATTTAACAAGGTCAACTTTAGAAACTAAAGGAAACTTCAGAATGAAGCAAGTTATGCAATGAACTGCATCCTGGAAGAAACAATCCTGATTCTATTTCTTTCAGTGATTTTCTGACAAATTATCTACTTTAAAGGTTGACAATTTGGGGAAGGGAAAATAGGCTAATTGTTCATGAGTGAAATACATGCATAATTAGTCGGACCACAGAAAAACTTTCATCATAATATGAGATTAGCCTTTTAAATTTGCGGGGCATGAAAGGAAATATCATATAACAGCAACATTAAAACATCCAAGACAAACTGAGGGCTATAATGAAAGAAAACCCAGCAGCATTCAGCTGCCATGACTGGCTTCCATTTTCGCCTTTATTCGCTTCACAGCATTTATCTGCATGACGGAAATTGTTTTTGAAAATAGAATAAGAATAAAATAATTAAGGAAAAAAAGAGTAGAGTTACAACATGAAAGTAAAGAAAAAGAAAAAAAGTGACAGTGGGAAAGAAAAAAAAGAGAAAATAATTAATGCAAGATTTACACAAAGCCATTACAAATTCCTACAAAAAAATTATTTTGATACAAGAAAAAGAATGGCTAAAATCTGTATACAACTTTTCTAAATAGTTGTCACATATTTAAAACATAACTGAGTCTCAATATTAATAAAGTTTATTTCACATAAATCAGACAGTTGTTCTGTCATTGATTCTTTAGAAATAAGTATCTTATTTATTCTCTATTGAAGATACAACTTATGAGTGAGAAGGCACCTGTCATTTCACTGTGCTACTGGTAAGTTCACATTGCTACTGTAAATATGAACTCATCATATTCTATAATGTTTACAGATATTACTTTTTGCTACCATCATATCTGAGAAGAAATATTTAATAAAAGTAGTTACGTTTTTAACAATGAATAAACTACCAAGATATACCCATGAAAATGACATATTCATAATGGAAATTTGCCATAATGGTAGAAGCAAGGAGCACTGACCCAACTGACCATAAGCATGGTCTAGACACATGTCATTGTACCACTTTAAAAATAATTTTGAGAACAAAGGATCATGAAAATATACTTTTTCATTATGTGCTAAATTCAAAGGAATATTGTTTTGGGTATAGTATTAATATTTAGCATTGACTGAGATTTCCAAATAGTTAAAATAAAGGTCTCTCCAATTTTAACTGAACTTTAATTTCACCATTGTTTTAGAATTTCTCTAATGTATGTTCTGAATCGATCATAAATTTAACTTTAAGAAAACATGTTTGCATTTGCCATGCACTTGAATATGTTGTTTCTGTGTTCATGTTGAGTTATTCAGAACTGCAACGGTATACTAGTGTGGCTTGGAACTAGATTGAGTGCCATCATAATAATTTTACTGTACAGTTCATTAGAAGTATAATGTAAAACACCATGTAAATACACACACACACACACACACACACACACACACACACACTCCTGAACATTTTTAACAATTTATTTAGTGGTGGTGATTTATATAATTTCTTTGTCAGCTTCTTATATTTGAGGAACTCTCATAGATGCGTTACAGGCTTGAATTCAGATGATAGAATTGTTTTACCATCAGATCTAAACAATGCATGAATGGAATTGTTCGTCATCAAATTATATTGATAATGTTAAAATTAGACATGTGTTCAATTCATAGCAACAAAATCAGAAAAGGAAGCAATTACTAAAAGAAAAATGGTCTTTTTTTGGTTAAAAAACCGGTATTAAAAATGTCATAAACCAAAAGAAATGGTGGGAAATGCTTTTCAAAATAAATTCATCTCCAAGGATTTTTAAAAGAGTAGTATATTTAGTAATAAAAATTACAGAATGAATCAATAAATGCCATTTTATCAGGTTCTCGTTTATAGATTTATAATCATTTTATAAGAATTAATTTGTCATAACTATTCAATATTCTCATTGTTTATAAATAAATGAGATGGAATTATGCTGTATGAATATTCCAAAAGGGAATACAATTGTGATTTTGCACTCTATTTCTATGTAAATCAACAAATACATCTTCCAAAATAAACACGTTGAGAGTGAAAATGAGAAAATATTATTCATCACAAAGTATCTTTTAAATCACAATAATAAACTATGGAGAAATGTGGTATCCACTAATGTACATGCACAGAAAAACCATTATTATCAACGTAATATGTAATATATGAGTTTAAGGTGAGCATATTGTTAAAAAAATAGCTCTTCAGCCCAATGAATACATGTACTCTATATTTAGCCTGCTGCTTACCAAAAATTAAATACATGGAATGCACATAAGCGATGACTTTCTAAATTCAAAAGCCCATAAACTTATTTAGACAATTTACAACGCATGCTACCAAAAATGAATTAAAACTAAATTAATTTGTAAAGTTCACATCTTCTAAAACTTGAATAAAAAGACTTAAGGTCTGCTAGTTTATTACAGAGAACTCATTTCAGATTTGAGCTTGAATTTATAATATTTATTTTAAAATGGAATAAGAAATTATAAAGCCACAAGAATAACTTTGATGAAGATGTATGAAGATCATTTTCCTCATTTTACCAATACGTAATTCTAACTCTATAGGATATTGTGGGTGTAAAGGCTCCCAAATTCACCATCACCCATCATAGTCTTTAAAACCGCCCCATGAAACCTTCTACAGCTAAACTGAACAATTTTTAAACTATAAAGGCATGCCTTTAATGTGGCTTTCCACGAGGCTTTAGCAGTCAGTGGATTCTTAAAGATGAATTAATCTTTTATTATTTCTCCTTTTCCAGGAAGTGGCTAATTGCTTTGTATCAGCAACACAGTTTAATGGGGGAAGAAATAGGTCTCCTATCTTCTCAGATAGCTTTGTCTGACTTCTCCTTGACCACATGATCTGCTTCATCAGCTGTGAAACACATTCCAGCTTTTTTCATCCTAAAGTCCTTCTGACACTGTTTCCCCTCCCTCCCCTCTCTGCTCACCTTCATAGCTACAGTCTTCTTATTTTTCCAGGAATTCTACAACATCTTACTCTCACTGGGTATGGTGGTGTGGTTTCCTCTTCCTGTATAATATCACAGTTCCTTTGGGCACAACTCTTAATCCTCTATTCCTTAGTAACCCAAGAAGTACACCTTGAACATCGATGCTGCGCTCATCACCCTTCTAGGGTGACATCAATGAGTATTTCAGACATCAACGCTTTTTCATAGAGATAAGGCATTACTCATTGTGTGATTTTATCCTCACCCAGGCCTCAAATACCATTCACCTGTTAATGTTATCATCATAATGTATATTTCCAAGCTATGACTATCTTCTCATCTTTATACACACACATATAACTACTACTTGACATTTCAAACTTAATGGATACCAAACTGAAAAGAAACTCAAAAGTCATCAATATCTACTGCATTGAATCTATTACACATGTAAGCTTAACTTAAATACACATTGTGTCCAGGATTTATTCATGGCTTTCTTTTTCTACTGCCATCATTATTTTTTCAAGCATTCCTGTTTATCCATCTCTTTCTTTTACCCATATGAGCAAGATTAATCTGTCTACAATGCCTATCTATTCATATAACACCCCTGTTTCAAACGACTTCTTACTGTTTTTAGGATCTCTTTTAAAAGTGTTTATGTAGTTTTCAGAAGACCTGGGATTATCTGGGTCACAGGTCCCTCTCTATCCTTATCTTTGTTCACACGGTTCCAGGTTCTCTTCAGTAATGTTTCTTCAGTTCCTAAAGCAGATCAATTTCTTTTTTTCTTTTAGAGATTTCTTCCATATAGGACACCTTCCCCAGAAGGCTCATTTCCTGTGGGTTTCTTCAGGAAAGGTATTTTCTAAGGGAATGCTTCCCTTGCCCCTACCTAACCCCCACCCTACCATCACAAGTTAGGTATAATTGCCAACCCCCTCATGGCAGCATATGGCACCAGCCTGTCTCTAAGTTGTGATTGTTAATGGTTATTCTAACGCTAATTTTATGTCTATCTTCCCTACTAGACTGTAAAGTCTTTGAGGGCAGGGGCCAGTTTTGTACTTTTCACAGGTCATTCCTTTATACTCATTTCAGTCCTTGTCACAAAGCAAAACCCCAATAAATATCTGGAACAAATGAATGAATTTTACCATTGAAGAACCAGAAGTAACTCGCTTGGCTAAGAGGAAATGCATATTGAGAGAAATTAAGTGACAACAGCAAAGCTGAAACTATAAACCATAATTCTCTCCATTTTCCTTCTAGGTACTGCCTGCCCACAATGTGATTCTGAAATTGGAACAAAATTTGTTTTTATAGTAAATGTATCATAATATATCTTAGATATTTTTGTGCCTATATATGTATGTTTGTGTGTGTATAGATGTGTATATATATACAAACACACAAACATGCATATATGTATATATATGTGTGTATATATATATATATATATATATATATATATTCTTATTTATTTACCCTATTGTCCATACCTATTTTTGTTTTTTATTAACAATATTTTTTAATAAAATAGTAAGGACTCTGGAAGTATAATATAAACAAACCTGTCTAAAATTGATTATTTGTTTTACAGTTTGTGTTTTACTTATAAACTGTTATTAAAATGTCACCTTCTAACTTCATACAATATTAATTTTTATCCTGATAAAAACAGTTATTTCCTCCAAACACATGAGCTAAATTAAAGATTCAGGAAAATGGGAATACACAGTTGCAACCCACCTTTGAAGATTCTGACTCAGATTCAGAATCATATTTATATTATGTTGCTGATATTTGCATAGAGGATAGTTATTACAAACATAAAACATTATAATTGTAGAGTTATTGATGTATCAAACTCACAGAGACAATGAACTTGATAGCGTATTCAACCATTCTTCTTGGGTCTATTATCTTATAAGGGTATTGGATTTGTCATATGACTAAGTAGCTCTGACCTTGAACAGATCCCTTAACCTTCCAAATTTATATTTGTAAAATGAGTATAAGTCTTCCTTGTTCAATACAGATTAAGAGATATATGAATGAGATAATGGGATAATAAATGCAAAAGTGATTTGTAAATCAAAAAAAAAACATAACATGATATCAAAATTAGTTCTAGATGCTCCCAACTTCCTACTTTCAAATTATACTTGGAAGCACTTATTAATTAATGTTACCAATACAAAGCCAAAATATCAATTATTTTTAAAACATATAAGCAACAGTAATTATTTCATAATAGAAAGACTAACTGTATAAAGATGCTTTCAATTAAAAACAGATGTGTGATATCACAAAATCATAATAATGAGATTAATACCCATTTGAAGTTACAAAAGTGTTAAAGAGCATGACTGAACTGACAAACTATTTTTTCCCAGTATCAAAAATGTTATGTACCAATACTGATACTCTAATATGACTTCAATAAGCCATGCTTATGAATATGCTCCTTTCAGCTCTACATATATACATATGAAGAATATATGTATGTTATGTATATTTATACATATTTGCATAAAATTTACCTGTAAATATTACAGATATATTTAAAGGATTGATAAATGTTAAAATATAACCCATGTGACAACTCAAAGTTAAATAAGACTACAAATCAGGACAAATTCTTGCACCTTTACCTCTATAGCATGTATCCGAAAAAAAAAATGTTAATATCCTTCCTGTGGACTTTCATAGTATTGCTAGCATATAATCACGGAAGCACTGTTGCTTAATAAAGTCAGAATCCACCAGGGTGCTGTGAATACCAATACAGCATGTCCTGCAATGTTGTGAGCCTCCTTGAAACTCTAGTTATAGTTTTTTTCTGGGGCTACCTCTGTGGCTGTTTCTGCCTTACTATGTGACTGATTCTATCTTTCTAAATTCAACTTGTTTGATCCGTTATGGATGGTGTCATCTTTGACTGCATTTTCCCAAAAGTGAAGGACCAGCCTTCACGTGTTTGGTAGAGATGTTGTCTTCTTTACAAAAGATTTTCTGGTCTCAAAAGAAGTCCTTCATGTTGATTTTTGACACTTCACTCTTACCTTCCATCCTGTCCCTCTGTTCGTTCTCTCCTCACTACTTCAACCACTGAAATTGTCATGGTATATTTACAAGTTAATAATAACCCCGTGGCAAGAATGATTTAGGAAATCTTGAGTAAGACATGTCACAATAATCATGATTGGAACTCAGAATTTACACTTCCTTCTATAAAATTATAGAAGAAATATATATAAAAATATCTTTATATATATACAAAGATATATAAAATTTTCCTTAATTGAATATTAAGGAAAAATCCACAGGAGTTGCAAAAAGTTGGTATCCTATTTGTTTTCATCCTAAGAAAGCATAGAGTTTTGCTTACCTTTAATAATGTTGGGCTTTGGTGGCATGCTGAACTCATAGACTGTCGGTTCTGAATATCCCAATCTGTTGGCGGCTGTAATTTGAACTTCATACCCCATTGTCCACTGTAGATGCTCCAAAATAATGTGGTCTTTATTTCCCTGAACCTTTTTCTCTAGCCACTGATCTTCTTTATCTTTCTGTAGAGGCAACACAAATACATTTTGTAAATACCCATACACTTAAGTTGTGGTTTTTAAAAAATTTAATTTATCTTCAGGTGGAACAAATAGTTTTATTAATAACAAAAAAGATATTTTACCATTGACAGGGATAAATAAAGTTGCTTTATCAATGAAATCATTTCTAAGAATTTTCTATAAAAAGTGTAATGTTTTTATTTTAGCCAAAGGGTGATGATTTCATAATTAAGTCTTGACAATTCAGTGGTTGATAATTCATCTTTGTTGATTTTATTTTTATTTCACAGACATCAGTTTGCTGTTTAGCCACTTTTTGACTGGTCATATAAACAGAAAACATTCAACATGATTTATAGAAAAAGCCTAGTATATCCATTAAATTAATTGCCAGAGACTATTGTTTAAAATTTGAGGTGTGTGTTGGGGGACATAAAATGTAGCCTGGATATTTTTTATATATGTAATTTACCACTAGTATTTTTATTATTCTGGTGTTTTAGATTCATAGTATAACAACATATAAGAAAAATTATTACCTGTTAAAAATGTTACTAGCATCAGAAAAAAAAAATGTTATGCTCCCCTTAAACATACTACACTTAAATCCTGATTCTTTTTCTAAAATAAATGCTTTAAATAACATATTTCAATTACCCTTTATTTGAAAAATATACTATGATTATAAACACAGAAAGAGTTAATATATATATATATAATTTAATTAATTATATATAAAGATTATATATATGTAAAGAGTATATATATATGTATATGTATATATATATATATAATTTAATGAATTAAACAATTTTAAACAATGTTAACATTTGGTTGTGCCATGTTAACCATTTAAACACTGGCAAGTTCCTTAACTTCTTTGCTTTATTTCTCTCATCTCTATTACAGAATAATAGTAATCAGCTGCCTTTGTCAGCTTTCATATGGGAGCAGTGAGGAAAATCAAGTACTTTGGATAGTCCAGGGCCTTAGGGATCATAAGCACTTAACTAATGACAGCTATTATTAAGGAGAACCTATTTTCATAATAACTGCATGAAAATAAAATAATATTTTTCTATAATGATGTCTTTAATAAATCATTACTGCAATTGTAAACTTGAATTTCCCAGAGACATGATTGTAAGTAAATTAGAGCCTGGCCATATTAATAGATAGGTAGATAGATAGATAGATAGATGATTGATAGATAGATAGATAGATAGATAGATAGATAGATGGTACATAAATGACATGTAGAAAATATTATATATTTTTAACCTCAGAGACAAGCCCAGTATTACTTTATGTTGGGCCAATATTTTACAATGTGTCTTTAACAATAAAGCATAACAATGTTTCCCGCATTTATGATGAAAAATGAGGATTTATGCTTCAAAATCAAGTTAAGTGCATGACTGCATTAAACTGATGGACTACAAACATGAATTATCCATTCAAAGGAGACAAGAAGACATTATTATTTTGATGCCATACAATGATTCTATTTTC
This sequence comes from Panthera pardus, assembly GCF_024362965.1. Lineage (NCBI taxonomy): Eukaryota > Metazoa > Chordata > Mammalia > Carnivora > Felidae > Panthera > Panthera pardus. Next base: position 22,576,070 of record NW_026526721.1, read on the forward strand.
CTACTTAATTATTTTTGGTTACATAGAAGTTTTTAATTTTTTTTTTTATTTTGCACCACCTATTACAAAGCCTATTTTGATATCTCTTCTAAAACTAAAGATACTAACACCCCTAATGAAGCCATGGGTTTCAGGAAAGCACCTAAAAGTTTAGGATAAACAAGAAGCATTTCCTTTGCTTTTTG